>NC_056725.1:1196899566-1197039566 GCF_019279795.1 Protopterus annectens | reverse complement strand
TATTTTAAGTATTTCTGTGTGATCTCTGAACTCTTTGACTAGCACTGTGTAGTAGAAAGTATTGTCTTGTGGTTTTAATTATTTATTATTAAATATTTTAAAACATTTTAACTGTGGCTGGCTTGTGTATAGATAATTTAAGCTCTAGAGTACATTGCATATTTATAGAGTTTACTGTCCAAATCACTCCAAAAAGCTTTGACTGTTTAGTCACACTTGCCAATTGGATAATAATATTGCACAGTAATAATTGGATATCCTTTTAAGGGCCTTTGAGTAGCTGATAATTATTAATGGGTGGTGGCAGCTGGTACTACCGTATAGTCTGGGAAAAAGGGGCACAGCTGGAGAACCTGTACCAGCCTTCCCCAGGAGTGTCTGTGTGGTTATATAAACTCTTCTCAGAGTGTATGTATGTCAGCTACTTGGGCAGGGACACAAAGCACTGGTTGGACAGAGAGGGTGCTAGAGGTTTTAGCTTGCCCACTAGGCTGAGATCTGGACCCTATAGCTGTGCCAGTGGGGAGTCTTAATGGGGACCTGGAGAGCAAGGGAGCGACCAGCCCCAAACTGACTGTGATCTCTGTGTTCTCTTAAGGGAAATTGCACTTTACTGTGTGTATTTGTTATCCTTTCCTCATATATGAGATGCCCTCTCTGGTGTTAGAGGTGAGGATTGAGGCTCCTTGATCGCTGGGCCAGGGCACGGGCGTCACAGCACCAATACTATAGAATGTGTAACTATGACAATAAAGACATCTCTGAAACAGATTACAGTTGTTAGAAGTTGTACACCTACAAAATCAAGTGTTGATGGCCAAGAGTAGGGGTGTCCAACAGGTGGCTCTAGGCCCACAATGCAGCTCACCAAAGCATTTTATTTGGCCTTTGGTATGTCCTATAGCAAACCTTTTTGAATGGACAGGTACATATTGGACATGGTAATGTGGCCCCCAAACTTTACCAAGTATGGTATGTGGCCTTTAACTTTACTATAAGTTGCCCATGAGCCAAAAAAGATTGGGCACACCTGTCCTAGAGGAATTTGTACATTTCTTGTATGAAACACAGAAAAGAAAAATAATACTAGCTGGAGGCTGAATTTTACCAGAGGCAACCAAAATAACATTGATTGTACAACATTAGTAAGGACATTATTTACAATTTAGGTTCAGGAACAACAGCTGCTGCAGATTGTAAAACAATCTACCAGGGAATGGGACATACTGGACTGATTGTTATTTGTGTCAAGTTTTAACATCTTTGATACACAGTGATCATTGGGTTATAAAGTTTAAATCACTGCTAGATAGTTCTGACAAATTAAAATCTAAACCAATCCACATTAGGTTGATAACACACTATATGAAAACAAAACATTCACTATGTAAAACTAAATGGAGTGATGCATTCAGTGACAAGACTGCAGAAGGAATATGGCAGGTTAATAGAAAGTTCACTCTGGGGATCACTCCAGTGAGTCTACTTGATAGAGGCACTGGGAACTAATGTCAGGTGGCAAGATGCCAGGGTACTTCTATGAGCTAGGCTTGTAAAGGCTCCAGGACCATTAGCCTAGTACACACATATGTATGAACCTATGAGCCAAAAAAATAAAAACATACTTAACATCATGATTTAGGCACACAAGACCAGGGGGATATATTTTCCAGAAAACAAGATACTGACTTAAGATGAGAGATAAA
Source organism: Protopterus annectens (assembly GCF_019279795.1). NCBI lineage: Eukaryota > Metazoa > Chordata > Ceratodontiformes > Protopteridae > Protopterus > Protopterus annectens. The sequence continues at coordinate 1,197,037,860 of NC_056725.1, read as the reverse complement.
ACATACAAGACATGGAAATAAGATTGAACTATAACTTTGAAAAGTTAAAGGACTTTAACATGTAAAGCAGTTGATATAATGATTAAGGTGTTTACTTCACAGGCACAAGGTACAAAGTTTGATTCTTACTTTTCCCCAAATGATGTTGATATCTTACAGAAAAGACTGACACAGGCTAATAATAGATGTTAGAGCCATGGCTTCAAACTAAATGTGAAAAAATTCATAATAATCCTCTTTGGGAAATCAAATACCCCTGCGAATTACAGCATTGATAGCACCCCCCTAAGAGAGGACTCAATGGTGAGAGATCTGGGTACTCAGAGAGATAGTAATCTGAACTTTGACCACCATGTGTCCATGGTGGGGAGGAAAATCTTTTTATGTGGCTCAGCTTATAAGTAAGGGCATGGCATCCAGAACTAAGGGTGGCATAGTTCCATTGTACATGACCCTCATCATCCCAATAATCTAGTACAATGCATCCTTTAGCATGTACCTCACCAAGCACCTGCAACTGTTGAAGCATCCTCAGAGATTTCTCACCAAAAAAAATACAGGAATGACCAACATGTCATATATTGTCCAATTAAAAACCCTATCACTGTATTCAGTTTCCCATTGAGTACTGAGGGGTGATCTATGCCTGACTTACGAGGCAGTCGCTGACCCACCCCTGATGGAAATGTTACATATGTTCAAAACTAACTGCACAAGGGTTACTTGCTTCAAGGATCTAAACCTGATCTCTGGCACAAATAGATCATGCTGGAGGGACAGATATGTGCCCCAGAGACTGTCTCTACTCTGGAATAGGCCTCCTATTCATGTGAAGCAAAACACTTCCCTAACCATCTTCAAGCTCAATCTGGACCAACGGATTGGAAACAGCAAATTCACTCCTGGGGTAGTGCCCATGTCCCTTATAGACAGAGGCAGTCTGTAAAAATTCTCAAAACCCTGGTTGATGATCCTTGTTATCTTTCCCCTAGGGACTGAAAAATGGGTAAAAGCTGGGTAAAACTGGCTAGGCTTGTAAAGAGTTTTGAGCTGTCAGCCTAGTAATCTATGAACCTATGAAAACTGAAATACACAACAGACAAATTAAATATAGAGAGTCAAGATCAGGAAAAGTTTGAAGAAAATGTATATAAAGATTTCCACAGGCACAGGTGGCTCAACCAACTGGTTTAATGAACCAGTGTCCTCCCCTCCCCAGCTCTTCAAGAGAAGAGAAACAAAAAGACTGAGACTGCAGTCAGGTGGAAGCCAATCAGGTCCCGTCTCTGTGCCCTAACCCTGACCCTCCTTCCTCTCATTAAAAAAAAAAAAAAAAAAAAAAACCTGCTTGCTTCAAATGTAGCAAGCAGTTGCTATAGTTTATACCATGCAGAGAGCACTATAGCTCACACGTCTTAACTTTTAAAAAAAATTATGTTTGTCTTTTTTTACATGTAAATTGTAGCAAACTGCTTGCTACAGTTTATACACTGCGGAGTCCTCTGGTGCAAAAAAAAAAAAAAAAAAGTAGAAGAAGAAGAAATGCTTTCAAGTGTAGCAAATAGTTAAGATCACATCAAATGATACAGAGCTCAGGTTTGACTGCAAATGCAATACTGGCTTTTAAAAACTGGTATGCATTAAAGAGGAATAGGGATTGGCTGAATGTACCTCCCCAACACTTTACGCTAGGGGCAGTTGCCCCTCTTGCCCCACCCTAGCTACTCTACTGAAGATATTGAACATAGCAGGAAACCATTTTATAGCTGTATAAGATGTAGTTGGAGTAAAGACTCGCAGATCTATAAACTGTGCATAGATTCTAAAATGTACTCTCAAATACAACAGATTATAGATATATTTACAAAATATTATGCAAACCAATTTGGTGGCGATAAATTGTGCTAGTAATATCCAGCTAACTTCAGATACTGAAATTAAATTATATTCTATTGAAAAATAACTATGCAAACTGGACCTAAATAAAGCACAGGGAATAGACATAATTTGTAGCAATGACCTGAGAACAGTACCATTGTATCTATTATTCACTAGGCCATTTAAGTATGGGAAATTCCTCAAGACTGGGATATGCACTTGTTCATAGGTAAATACCAGGCTATCAGTCAGTAGACTATAGCAAGCCTAGTGAATGATCAAAGGTTAGAATTAAACCCTGTACCTTATATCTGGTGAGGTAAAGACCTTAACCATTATGCCAGCCCTGCCCTTGTCTTTGAGGAAAAGTGGAAAAGGGGAATAAGGGAAACCTAGAGTCAAACAGACTCACAAGTTTCCTTTCTTGTTGTGGAAAATAATGGAGAAGGCAATTTTAAATACATTATTGTCAGAATTGGAAAGGTTAGGACATACATCAGCATGCATATATTAAAAATAGATCAATAGTTACCTGTAGCATTATGTTCAGATATTCAGATGTTCACTAGGCTAATGACCACCAAGGTCTTTATAAGCCTAAATATGCAATCCAACACAGTTTAGTCCCTATTTATTGGGTCTATATTATAACATCGAAGTTCTCTAACATTGAATGTTTAATATCGAACCCGTAATGTCGAATGCTGAAAACAGCAAAGGTGCAGGATATCGAATTCTTTCCCAGGAAAGAATTCAGTGGGTCATTGCTGTGGCTTCACTGTTTTCAGTGTTCAATATGTTGGAGCGTTTTAGGTCGGGTTCAGGTAAGTGTGCAATTGTGTGTAGGTTAGGGTTAGGTGAGTTAGGGTTAGGGAGCGGGTCAGGTAAGTGTGCGGTTGTGTGGATGTTAGTGTTAGGGTGCGGGTTCAGGAAAGTGTACGATTGTGTGTAGGTTAGGGTTAGGGGGCAGGTTAGGTGAGTTAGGGTTAGGGCGCAGGTCAGGTAAGTGTGCGATTGTGTGTAGGTTAGGGTTAGGGGGCGGGTTAGGTGAGTTAGTGTTAGGGCGCAGGAGAGGTGAGTGTGCGATAGTGACGGACCTTAGGGTTAGGGTTCAGTTAAGGTAAGTGGATAGCTAGTACTGTATGTAAAGTTTAGTTTCGGTGTAGGATTTTAAGTGTATGTATGTGGATGGCTGTTTTTGTGTGTGTTTGTGCTGTGTGTATGTTTCTCGGAATAGCAAATTTTTTCCCTGGGAAAAAATTTACTATTCTGACTGTTCGATGTTTTCACACTTCGGTGTGTAGGGTTCGATATAATAACATTCGATGTTAGAGAACTTCGATGTTATGATATAGACCCCTATTTATCATGGGAGTTTATTAGGAAGGGTATATTAGTCAGGAAGTTTCTACAGTTTACTTGGGGGTAAGTTAGTTTGGGCATTACTGTCAGCCTCTGTGGGGTCCAGATCAGGGGTGAATTTCTAATTTCCCATCCATTGGTCAAGCTTATGTTTAAATAGAGTTAGGGATGGACTCTGCTTCACATGGATGGGGAGCCTGTTCCAAAGCATGGGGATCCTCTGAGACACATGTCTATTTTACCAACATGTCTTATTTATGTCACAAGCAAAATTTGAATCATTGGATACAGTAGTTCTGATGCTGCTCATTTTGAAGATATACAAAAGGCCCATCAGAGCTGGATCCAAGAATGCCTTGAATGCCAGGCATAGATCGCCTGTCCGTAACATGTAAGAGACCGAGTATAGAGATAGGGATTTAAGGTGATCCATATAGGATAATGTGTTTATACCCCAGATTCTCTGGGTTAGGAACCTTTGTGGGCATTCTAATTGTTGCATATATCTGGTCAGATACATGCCGAAGGAGCTGTTTACTCAATGATGTGTCTGATAAGGCATGGATAAAAAGACTATGACTTCCTTGGACCTGGATTCCATGCTCTTATTTATAAGTTGGGTGCAGGAGCCACAGAGTGATTTTCTTACTGCTTTGGCTACATATTGGTCAAAGGCCCAATTATTGTCTACATATGTTACCAGATCCTTGATTACCAGATCAGCTTTTAGGGATGTCTTATCAATGAAGTAATGGCCTGCATGGTAGTTTTCCCAAAAGGTACTGTAATGCATTTTTTGGCATTGAGTTTTAATCTGTAACTTTGGCAGTAGTCATTTGTCTGTGTTAGACCCTATTGTAAGATGTTTGTGTTATAGGGAGAACTTATGATAGCCCCCAATTTGCAGTCATCAGTGAATGTGGTCAGCCAAAGGCCCTTGACATCAACCTCAGAGAAGTCGATACCAAATAGGAGTGGTCCTAGTGTGGAGCCGTGAGCTAACCTACTGGTGACTCATCTCTTAGTGCAGGTGGTCTCACCAATCCAGTCTTCTTGGGTCCTACCTGTGAGCCAGCTGGTAATCCAGAGAGTCAGTAGAGGTTTATCCCAGTTTAGTGAGTTTGTCAATTATATCCAAGTTGGGTATTATATCAAATACCTTAGCCAGGTCCAGATAGGCTGCACACACTTTTTTTCTCCTCATCCATTGCTTTGGTGACCTTCTCAAAGAAGTCCACCAGGTTTAGTAGGTGTGACTGTCCATTGACAAAGCCAAACTGGGTTGGTTCCTGTGTCTGAAGGTTACCTATGCCTTAGCTGATTGTTTACATGATAATTCATTCCAAAGTTTTGCATATTAGACTAGTCAGACTAATAGGTCTGTAGTTTCTGGGATTGTTTGATGGTCCACCCTTATGAAGTGGGATAAACAATACAGTCCTCATTTCTCATGGTACAAAGCCTGTTTTGAGGCTGTATAGATGAAAAGTCGCTAAAGTGGTCCTGTTAAATCATGTTTTATGCTATTTAGGAAGCATCCCAAGATATTGTCAGAGCCCACTGAGGCTGTGTTTTTGACTTGAGCAAGAGCCACGTAGACCTGCTACCTGTTAATAGTTGGGGGGTTATGCTAGTGGGTATTTCATGTGAGGGGACAGGGGGTTTGACAGGTGATGTTTGAGGTGAATTTTCAGCCAGTAAATTCTCTACATCGCTCTACTCAGTGGAGGTGGCACCATTGACCAGCAATATAGCACACTGATGTGTGCTCTCTTTGAGGTTTCAGACATAGGTGCAGGAGGCCTTGTGGTTATCTTTAGGCCATGATGCTATCTTGAACTCATAATTGGCCTTGTTGGATTTAATTAGTCATCTTAGTTTAATGTTTAGTTTAATTAGAGAGCTTCTATTATTATGTGAGTTGCTCTTCCTGATTTTATCCAAAATTTCATTTTGTTATGTACCCTATTGTGATTAAGGTTCCATTGGTGTCGTTTGTTTTCAGAGATTGTTTTGGCTTTACTTCTACTAGGTAGATTAGCCTCTATACAGCCATTTACATGGTTGTAAAGTGTCACTATGAACAATGCTGCATAGGCTGCTGTGAGCTCACTGATGGGTTGGGCATTGAATTTTGACAAAATATCACTTCATGGGAGGTAGTTTGCTTTGGAATAGTTCATAACTGTTACAGTGTTTGCTGGGGTTGCCAACCTGATTTTTATTTCAAAGAAGACAGCTTTGTGGTTCAACCTCATTAGTGAGGATGTGATGGGGGGCGGGGGGGGGGTTCAGCACTTTCTCATTTTGATGAATATCAGGTCCAGTATTTGTGAACCTGTGGAGGGTGTACATACTATCTGATCAAGGGTATTGGTATTAATAAGGTCCAGGAGTCTTTGTGCCTATGAGTGTGAGGCAGTCCGTGTTTTCTAGTCTATAGAGGGGTAGTTAAAGTCTTCCATGAATAGTGTATTTGGTTTAATGGTGAGTATTTCCAGTAGGTCTAGGTACAAGCTATGGGACTCTAGGCACATAGAGGGTAACCTATAGTTTGCTATGATATGATATGGGACTTTCTCCATTGTGATTTGCATGTGAATAAATTCCAGGTCATCATCCTGTTTAAGCAACCTGGATTTATGCTTGTTGCTAATACACATTAAGACTCCTCCACCTCTTCTCCTTGTCTGTGCAGCTGATGGTCTAAATGTGTGAAAGGCACTGAAGCCTTGCACTGCCAGAGTATTTTCTGCAGATTTAAACCATGCCTGACTAACGGCACAGTTGTATATATTCTCCAGAGTGTGGAGAGATGGCAGAGTGTAGAGTTTCCTGTTTAGGTTCCTAGCATTGAACAGTAACATCTTTAGTTTTCTTTGGGTTTTATTTGCTAGGTTAGTAGGTTTGTCAATGTGGCATTAACTAAAAAAGGCTCTAATGGGGGTGTATAATCTGTTAGCATTTATTCAGAAGCTTATGGAAGAGAGATGCAGACCATCATGTGCAACGCGATGTGGTTTGTTAACCATGTCCTCCCATGCTGACAAATATTAAATCCACCTGGGAAGACACCAACAACTAAAACAATGATTGAAGTCAATTATCTTTTGTTCGTACTGTGGCATCATCCTTGGTGAAGGTGGAATGCTGTTAGTGCAAAGTACATACCTGCCTGAAACACATATTCAGAGAGAGATCAACAATGTGTCTCTTTGTATAGTCCAGGGAAGTATGTTTCAGGTCATTAAAGCCAATATGGATTATAACATAATCATACTAGTACCTTTGGTGCTTTATTTGAGTTTGTGTGTAACTTGGTGGATCTTGGCTCCAGTTAAGCAACTGTTATAATCTCCTTGTTCAGTCTGGTGAGTGGGGCATCTGTGTGTCATACAATGGAGTCCCCTATGACAAGGGTTTTGGCCTCCTGGGTAAGGTGTTTGCTTGCCTTATGGGCTTTGCTGTTGGAGATCCACTGCTTATAGGAGTATGTGTGGTGTTTTGTGTTGCTTTGGGTGAGTACTTTAGAGACTGGTGAGGACAGGCATCGCTATTTATAGACTTAGGAGGTTTTTGAGGCATGGGAATATTGTTTTTAGTGCCTCAGCATACATTGGTGCATGTGTGTGGTGGATATAGTGTGTTTGTTCTTGACAACCTTGTTTCTATACAACATTTTTGCCTCCAGTGAAATTGGGTATGTACATTTCTCACATACCGTGTTTGTTTCTGCGAACATGAGACAACTGCTACATTGTCTCAGGATGGCCATAACTAACAAGCTGGCTACAGAGACATTTAGAAATTGTATATTCATGTTATCGGGACCTGTATTTGGGTGGGCTACTGTAGGGGTTTGGCACTAGACTAGGTTAGATTGTGCTAAGATCTGATAGTAGTACTGTTTACTGTGCAAACTAGTTGCACTTAAACTTGTCTCTGTGCAATGGCTTTGTTTTAGCCATGCTAAATTACAGTTTTTTCTTCTAAGGTTAGTTTTATAGAAAACATTTACTTTCTGGGTGTTTGTGCCTGTATAGGGCACTGCCATCCTCTTAATGTAAAAACATCAAGAAAGATTGCTTGAGAATGTAATATTAAAACAAAGCAACTTGGACAAAACACCTTGACAAGGCAATTTCAAGTATTAGGGACACGTGAATGATTTAAAGGCAAAAACAATAAAATCAAGCAAAAATAAACAGTAACACTTTAAACAGTTAAAGGTACCAAACAGATGGGAGGAGGTAGGAAAAGTGAGCAGGAGGCAATTTGCAATAATGAAGATTTACTCAAGTGCAATACTGATTTGCTGATTGGGCACTTAGTATTATGGATATTTGGAAAACAATGGGTGGGAAAGTATTTAAACCAGTTGCAAAACAGACAATAGCAATGAAAGAGGGGAGGGAGGGACTTTTTTCGATTACCATAAGGGGCAGAAGCCAGAGACATAGCCTTTTAAAAGTACAAGAGCAGGGTGGAAAGATTAGAAAAACTTCAGAATGAAGCTATAGTCCCATGGTTAGAATTTCAGAAACTTTTAGTTTAATGTCTCAGCGAGGGCTGGGGCAGACTCAAAGAACAAAGGAAAAAGCACTACAAGGTAAACAGAAAGGCACCGGAATCCATCTTTAAGCAGATATATGAAGCTATAAAAAGTACTGAAGCACAAATCCTTGAGCAAAATTCCCAATTCTGCCTCTGCTGTAAACCCACCACAGACTAAGACACCAGACTATGCAGAAATTTATCAGTAATGCTGTAATAAATGATTAAATGACTAAATGAGGCTCAAATCTGGCAGTAGATCACACTACTGCTACAAGAGTGAATGAAGCTATGAGACTGAAGTTCTAGATTGGGTTCAAAATACAAAAAGCTACCTTTTACATCTAATTCTACTTTTGGAAATAGAAGTGCAGTATAATGTACAGACAGTGCTAAAGTCTTGCAGTTGAACACAATCCTCCCACAGCTGCAAGTCTTAGAACAAACAAAAAAAATGCAAACAGACAACTTTTTTGGCTAAAATATGGACAAAAAATAGAGAAGTACAAAGGCTATCACCACACAGGTTACGGTAAGTGCAACTTAAAATATTTAAGCAGAAGTTAAATTAAAAGCTGTTTTGTCTCCCCTTTGATGAAAAGCTTGTATCTCAAACTTTTGGGCTTTCCCCACCTCTCAGATTCTTGAACCAAGTCTTGAATTGTTATAACAGCTATAAATATGAAAGAGTACTGTGATGCCATTTATCATCTGCCCTTGATAGGGTCATACACAGAGCTCTGATCAGTAAATTAGAACAACTAGTTATCGATATAATTTTCATATGATAGCTGTTGGACAGGTGACATTCTAGGTTTCAGTCAATGTGTCTCACAGAGCTCTGTCTTAAGGGGCATATATTTGCTTAGGTTGTATCTTTCAGATCTATCTTTTTCATTTGAAATATTCTACAGGCTGTTGGCAGATTATTTAAAAATTGATAAACTGATTACATCTGTTACAGGCAGGTCATGTCTGCAAAAGATCTTGACTTACTCCTATAAAATAGCCAAAGATGGGAACACCCTTCCTCAACAGATCACTAAAACCCCCAACCTGTACACATTTAAAATTTACCCTGAAAGACTATTTAAATGATAAATGCCTTTATTGCTCCCAACTAATATTCTTCCTATTTTTTCCCACTCATCTCACACATGTTAGCCCAAATAGTGTTCATCCCACATAGGGCTATCCCACTATCTGTCTTATCTTTATTAGTCTTTGTTCCTTCAGATGACCTAACTTGTAAAACTGCCTGACCAATTTTGGTCTTTCAGAAGTGACTCACCTTGTAAAGCTACATGACTTATGCACCTCATATATATATATTGTATAAAAGAAGTACTCCTATATGCCTGAAACATGCATGTTTGTATTGTATTTGTGTTGTTATATGTTGCTATAATATTTTTGTTTAGCTCATTTACATATTGTTAGCAATGTACCATTTAAACTAAGTTTACTGCTTGTACCTTAATAATGTTTTTTTGTTGTGGAGCTTTTCTCCCCGGGTCTCCACTGAAAATTTTTTTTCAACCCAGTCGGACACTACCCGGTTAACAAATGTAAATAAATAAATAAATAAATAAATAATAAATAAATTGACCATTTGGGCACAGCAGAATAACATGCTAATACATACAAAATTAAGCATATGAGATTTGGGAGACAGACTAAATGGTAAGAATTTAATATAACACACAGAAAGGACCTAGGTATATGGGTAGAGCCAGCTTTGACTGTTTCTGATAATTTCAATCAGTTGGTTAATGAAAGTTATGAAATTATAATCTATATAAAAATATAAGTATAGGAAATCAGAAATAATGACATTTTTTGTTTGTAAGTCGCAGATCCAGCCCAGAGTATTGAACAATAATATGGCAACTTTATAAGAAAACTAGCATGATTAAACTGGAAAGAGTGCAGCAGAAATATAACAAGCATATCCATGGATGTGAAAATTGAAGTAATTGTAAAATATTTAAACTATATGGACTTATACAGTGTTTAATATATACATTTTCACAGAAGAGACCTTACTGGGTGTATAGCACATTTAGAGACAACTATCTGGGAAATTGTTACTGCCATCAAAGAGTAGTTGAGAATCATCAGACAATCTGAGCAGGTGATTATATGGGAATAAAAGATGGACTATTTGTTTTTTTGACAGTATAGATGAAGCATGGAATAGACTACCGAATTATATTAAAGAAAGCAATAGTTTAGATATTTTTAAGGAACACTTGGACACATCATGGAAATTATTGTTTTGGAATATTGGTAGGGTGGAAAGACATTATTGCCCTTGCCTGAAATATTTGTATGTGCATATGTATATACATACGGTGACAGTGAAAGACATAATTACACATTACATATGTTGTCCACTTGACATATGTATTGATGGTTAAATTATATTGATTAAGCAGTGAATATTTTACATAAGGAATGTGGCTGCAATGAGAGATATTACAATACAGATGCATTTTGGTAAAATCAATCAATATGAATTCCAGTATGTTAATTATATGACAGAAATATTTGTATCACTTGCTTTACTAGATGTGGCACATATCATAGGTTAGTACTAGGCTAACTGTCCTTGCAAGCCATTGTAAGCCTAGCCAATTATCCCTTGTGAAACTCAAACCCTGCACCTTGTGTTTGTAAGGCAAGCACCTTAGCCATTAGGCCACCCTCCCAACCATGACACATAGCTATTGTACTGTGCATTACTCCTTTGGATTACTACAACATGGAAAGCAAAGGTTAACACAAGGCAATGCTGCATGGTACACACATTGATACTTTCCATATTACTATTCAGGGTTCAGAGCTTCGTGCAGTATATATTTCACATTTCATTTATATCTCGTTTTACAGCTATACCATCTACAGTTTCTCCTAACAGCTTGTTCAAAGATGCACCTTAGTTAATGCATGCTTTCACAGCCATATTTGCTGTGAAGAACCTGTATACATTCTATATATGTCTGCAAAAACATACCAGAATAAACGCAACAGTTTTTTTAAAAGTCTTTCCCCAGGATTCACGAAGCCTCCGTGTAAGAGTTATAACTCTTACACGGAGGCTGCAGTTAAACAGAGTGATGTCAGCATGCTTTGCATATTCATGAGAGCATGCTGAATCACACCTAAGTCTAACACGGTCCGTGTAAGACAGTAGGGGGCGTGTCCGTAGGCTGAGCCCTGCAAGCGGACACGCCCCCAGAAGTGTAAAAATGCCCAAAGTAAACACCCATAACAGAGTCCACGGAAATGTGAATAAACACAACACAACACATGCCCCCACAGACTATGAACATAAAATATATATAAATGAACATGTTATATATTTTTTTTTAAATTGTAAAGATGTTTAACCATGAGTGCGCTTATGCTGGCGTGCCTGTAGCGCAGCTACAGTTAGCAGTCAGTGGGAAAGCATATAAGAACTAAATATGCAAAACAAGCCAGGAAGCAGTAGCATAGTGGTAGAGATGTTGGCTGAAGAGCAGGCATTCATGGTTCAAGCCCCCACAACACCAATTTTTTTTTTTTCAAAATAAGCATGAAACAAGTCCCTGACAAATATGTACACATAAAACCCCAATATATGTAAAATGTAATGAAATAGCCCATTTATATTGAAGACATGTGAGGTAACAAAAGAAGAAAAAATGCCAGATGTGCTCATAGCTGAGCTACAGTTTAACAGAGTGAGTGCATGTGCCCGTAGATGAGCAGTGGTTTAACTGGCGCAAAATGAGTGCCCGTAGCTGAGCAGTGGTTTAACACGCTAAATCTATGTGCCCCTAACTGAGCTGAGCGTAATATGCATGCCGATAGCCAAATGAGGCTTAAAGCAGCGTACCCCGTTTGCGCGGAGCTGCGCACCGCGCAAACAAGCTAACCGACGGGCAACGTTGAGCAAGCCATATCAAAACTGCCTTTACACAAACACACCCCTCAGCATGTCTAGACAGTCATGAAAAAAGCAGTGGCCAGGTTCGAACCCAGGATACTATACACCATAGTCAAGGTACAGAACCACTAAGCCATGACAGCAGTACCTGTAAATGCAATAATAGCTAATATATAGGAATGAATACAAACTAGAGCATGACAATGCAGGTTTACTGAAGTTGATACAATTCCAAAATGGCCAATCACAGATATGTGCGGGAAAAACGGACTATATAAGCCCCATAGGCGGGAATACACAGCATAAACGATTGTAGAACTGACCTGCAGGCAGAATGACAGGAGTAGGAGAGGGTAGTCACTTTCGAGCGCAGAGGTGGGGTGTTGAGGAGTCCAGGTACATGGTCTGGCTCCTAGTCCATAATCATGAGGCCCAACTCATGCAGGGCCAGGTCCTCTGGGGAGCATACAGGGCTGAGGCATGGGACCGGTTGGCTCATGATCTCACCAGTGCCACAGGGATTCCAAGGACTGGTGAGCAGGTCCGTCACCACCATGCGGACCTGAAGAGACACAAGCAGGACCAACTGAACCTTTGGATCCAGGAGGCCTGGCAAACATCCAACGCCCCACTACTGAGTAAGTAACATTTAATTATGTATGTAAGAAATTAAACTAGCTGATATTATGGAGATGTGTATTCCAATATTACTTCATTTATATTACAGCTGCAGGTGTCCATTCTGCGAACCGTAGAGCCTATGGCGATAGGCTGGTGCAGTTGCGCCACCAGGCAGGTCAGTAATCCACTACCAGTAACTGTAAAGAAATATAAAAGTATGACAGTCAGCAAAAGAGTGCAGTGTAGTCAGTAAGGAATAAAATCTGCAAGTAACAGTGTGAAAGTGTATGCAAGTATTGCTTGATTACAAAAGTGTGTTTCAGCCTGTAAGTTTAACCTAAACATGAAACTGTCCAACATATATTCTGAAATAAAAATGCCCTGCCTGTAAGAAAATAGTACACAACCTGCAGCAGGCTGAAAAGTATAGCTGCAGAAGATGATGAAATCACATGTGTGAAATATATCCCTGTGGAAATACTGAAACATGACAGAAGTGAGACTGCTGGAAAGGATTGTAATAACTACTGGTAAAACATGTCAATAAAGCCTAGAAGTACCATCATGAATAGTAAAATGAAAGCAAGTGAGAGAGTGTGAGAAAGTGTTATGAATCCAGCAATACAGTAGTAATAACCCCTGAATAAAGTATACTGCAGTCAAGACAGAATGAAATGCATGTGAGATTCAAAACCAAACAGCAAAATCTGTTCAAAGTGTTGCTGCATCTGGAATTTGTATCCCAAAATCTGGATATGTTGCTCTCAGTCTGCAATATGCAGATAGGATGTTTGTCTGATATACCAAACATCCACACTTGTCTACAGCTATATAAAGCAAATGTAGCAGGATGATGTAGCTGAACAAAGCTAGATATGAATGTGTATGAAGAACCATAAAATGTATATTGATGTTGCAGTAACAGTCCTATCACCAAGTTGAAATAGTTATCATATAGGAAACTGTAGTTAGAACAGTAGTGTGTATATAACTGTAGCTATTAGAAATGTACAGCATATGTATTGTTATTCAAAGGTGTTAATATTACTTTCTTCACCCCACCCTATAACCACATATAACCCATTCCACGTGAAAATGGTATGTGCAATCACAATTAACACCCCTGGACGCTTGTCCTGTTGGGTCATATATATTTGCATGTCTGTTGATGCATCTGCCCTGTTCATACATCCACACCTGATGGCCTGATGCCATCAATTAACCCTGCATGTTGTTGGACTGTGTATTTCTGTTCAAATTATGCATGTGTTATGCACGCTGTTCAATGGTGTGAATATCTGGGTGTTTGGTTAATGGGAATACTAATGCATGCTGTTACAACTAATTGTGAATGGTATTATATGTCACTAACCCAAACTGTCATGACATAATGCAAAACATAGTACGACAGGGAAGGCGGGTTCCAGCGGACCCACCTCTCCCACCTCAGCTGGCGAGTGCACCTGGTACTAGTGCCGTGTCCGGACCCTCCTCCGGTGGCCCTGCGCCACCTGCGGGTGGAAGCGCTGCAGGGGATGGGGCTCGCCCCCCCCTCTGCAAGTGTGGCTGGAGGAGGACCACCACTCACCCTCCGTAGCATCCGGACTGTGGTGCGTAGGGAGATTCGGGACTCTGTTCTCGAGCCCCTACGCCAGCTCGAGGCATGGGTGACGCAACTAACTGGCATGCCTGTTGCCCCACCTACACAGCCCCCAGCACAGCCCCGTCCTGGGCAGTGAAGGAACAGTGGCAACTGCCTATGGGTGGAGATATCAGTTCCACTGTTGCCATCTGTGGGCTCATGGGCTCTGGATATCCAAACCTCCGTCCCCGTCAATTGTGTAACCCCCCCACAAGTATAATACACCACCCCTGTATGCGTCTTGTTTGTCTTGTCTGTTTACCTACCCAACCTACCTCCCCAGCTGTACCAACTTCCTTCACCTGACATACCACTCTCACCTAAAAAAAAAAAAAAAAAAAACGGGCACTCTGTACCCACAAAAAAATTACGCCCCATACATAGCTGCCCATTCGGCACACATGTCTACTGGACATGGAACCTATCATTTACAATTGGCTGTACAACAAGTATTATTGTTGTCCTGACACCTCTCTCAGGGGTGGAAGGTTTCAAATGTCACACCAAATTACATACATATGCACAGCTGTTGCTGATGAAGAAATGGGCAGCTATGGGCCTTACCTACATCCCTCCTGCACATCCCAAGCTTGTTTCCCTACTGTCTTACCCTCTTTGTGACCCCTTTTTCAACACTTTCCTGTCTCCCCATTTTCTTTTCTTTCAAAGAAAATAGCTGGTGCGCAAGAGTAAGCACGTTTAAGCGGTTGTAAGCGGGTGTACGCGGAGCTAACCGCCAGTGCGCATGCGTGAGCTCGGCGCAAACCAGCGCTAACCTGGTTACAACTGCTTAAAAGTGCCTTAGTCACTTTGATTGACAGGTCCTGTACTCAGCTCAAAAGCAAAATAAAATCTTGGAAACAGTAGTCTGCATGACTTACCACTAAGCCATGACTCTTATACAAGAGCATTGTGCTAAAATAAATATATCATGTAATAGTAAGAATGAATGTAAAGGGAATATAGATGTGTAGTACACAAAGCATGCCATTTAGAATTACTATCAAAACTAGTGGATTTCTATAATAGTAGTGTGTGAACAGAAACAGCCATGCTAGTTGGAAGCTAGTAGGTAATAATGTCACTATAGCACCTTGCAAAACACACACATACTCACAGCAGGATAAGCACTGCCCATACCCCACAACCTCTTACAGGAACACATCTGGACCAAGTAATAAAATATGTGGAGCAAAGGCCCAAAACCAGGGACACATTACAAATAATGTTACAACAAACGCAGACAGTTCAGAGAGTAACAGGGTCTGCACTTTGTGGGATGTTTGGAAGGGTATGCAGTCTGAAACTTGAATGTTTGTCACCATATTCTGACTTGAGCCCAGAGTGACTTGCCAGAAAAAGGTGTGCATGAGATATTGACCAAAATATGAGGCAGAAATGTGGACAACCTGCAAATATCTGTACACATGACGGGTCTGACACCACCATATTTGAATAGTTAAGAGCCTAGACATAGCAACATGAATGACTTACAGGGATGCCCGACAGACCCCATGTGAAATGTACAAACAGTAGGCAGAAAGGTGTAACACATGCAATGGTAACTATGGAGTCCTGAAAGTATTAATCACTTGCATGGCAGAAAAAGTGTAGTAATACATATGCTCATGCTAACCCACAGTCACAACTGCAGCATACCAGACATTTTAATGGGTGTACCCCACTGATATGTACCATTCCATGAGGCACATAACAGATGAACCTGAAAGTCTCTGGGGCCTGCTCAGCAGCATACTCAAATACCCTAGTAGATGTCAAGGCCCACACCACAGCCAGACCACACTGCATGCTGTAACACACTAGCAGATATAGCAAGAATTCCAAGGTGTGAATGTACATGGAAAATAGGAAAGCTACAGCAGCACACTACAGTCAAGACACCTAGCAGGCATACAAGTAGTGACTGTAAAGGGCAACTATTGAAGCCTTAGCAACAAAGTGCAAGCAAAAGTGAAAGGAAAGCACACACACACACATTAACAGTAGTAGTAGTTGTAGGTGTCAGTGTACATACACAGTTAGTACAGGAAACTGGAGAAATGAATGGAGGAATGTTAATCTACAACACACCTGGAAATATGAGAGAGATACCAACCTTTACACTCACAGAACATTGTCCACAGCATAACAGCATGGTCCCTGCCCTTAAAATCTGAAAGGAGTACACCTATCTCACATACCCTTTTATAGCACTGTTCTGAAATCACAGTGAGAACTGCAATCAGTACACAACTGGCTGCATGCAATTATCAAATGCTGGCTAACAATTGGTGCAGAGGCCATCACATGGGTATATGCAGATACCTACAAAAGTATGCTGTACTCCCAGTCCACACATGCAATACTTTCATTGCACCCTGAGAAGGATGTGAGAGACAGAGAGAGAGAGAGAGAGAGAGAGAGAGAGAGACAGAGACAGAGAAAACTGCAATTAAGCAGACACAAGCAAATTGTTCAGCAACAGCTACCTGAAAGCTGACAACTGGGAAGTGGAGCAGCAGGACAGAGAACCAGCCGGCAACACAAGCAGCTGTGACAAACACCGGTAATGTAAAGTAATACTATAAAGGTCTACATACTGTAAAAACCTCCATATGTGTCATTGGTCTGTATCCATATGTATATGAAGATGTGTAAAGGGCATGGGACATACAGCAACTATCAGTGAAGGCTGTACATACATTTGTATGTGAGAGCATCTATGTGCACATATCAATGTTGGTTGATTGTAGGTTGTAGTGCCATGTACAAAGTAGGTTTCACAGTTATGTATGTTTAGCAGTATGTTAGTGTGTGTATACAGTATGGTAGACAAATATGTTGATATACCTGTCTAACATATGGATACGTATGTATGTCAACATATGAATGTGTATATATATATATATATATATATATATATATATATATATATATATATATATATATAATATGCATATATGTACACATACATAGAGAGAGAGATGTAGGAATACATAGACAGATGTAGATAGAATATTGTACAAACATATCTATGTAATGCACACATACAGATATAGATATATGTAGATACATATACATAGACAGACTGATCTGACTATCTACAGGTATGACTGTATATGACGACCTGCAACACAGCCTATCCCACCCGCTCTGTCACTCACACCCCTCTGTGTCCCCCCCTCCACATCTATAGCAATATATGTATATCAATATATATATATGTGTATATGTATACGGACATATATATATATATATATATATATATATATATATATATATATACACATATATATATATATATATATCTATACATATATATATATATATATATATATAGAGAGAGAGAGAGAGAGATGTATATAAATTCTGAGTGAGGCACATGTGTACAGATGTATTGCAACAGGTGCCTGGTGACAAAGGCATGGAGTGAACACCAGTGTTAAAACCGGAGTACCATACCACATTCCAGATCACCTACACCAGTAACCACCAGATATGTGATTGGCTGCCCACCACTGCATGTGTCAGGGGTGAACAGGGTCATAAATGTGTACAATAGTGGCCCCAATGATATTCACAGTGGCACACTATCCCTGGAATACCTGCACATGGTATGTGTCAGCGGACATGGTGTGTCAGCTATGGACATGTAGGTCGGTGTACCCCTCCACACCACATAATGGATGCCATGGTATGGACCTCACATGACAGCTACAGATATGGAGAAGGACACAGTGACATGTACAGCACTGAGACAATGCACTCAAACACATTACGAATGCACAGTTACTGACAACACCACAGAGTACACATATGCTACCCACATACAGGTTACCACTCCCGGATTTACATATGCAAGTCACACCCATAACAGATGTCCAACAACCATAGTAACACCTCACACCATCCACAACCTAAATGTCTGCTGTGTGTCGTCCGTGCCACTGCAATAGAGTGCACATGTGGAGGTAAGAGTTCCTACCCACAGATAAGACATACCCTGCAATAAACCACACAGTGTTAAGAAGCAAGACTCCCCATGAGTACATGTCACACATACCCCTGCTGAATGTTAGTCAGATAGGTAATATGCCATATGAGTCACCCTGTGTAACTGTGTGACAGCAGCAGGTACCATCACACCACATGTGTCACAATGGTCAGGGTAGCAGAACAGTACACTGCTGTAGTCCCAGGGGCAATAGCATATTGTTTAGTATTGTATTGTAATGTAATGTATTGTGTTGTATTGTATTGGTATGTTGAGGTGCCTCCTTTGTGGAGTGGAACCACTGCTGCTGTGCGCCAGTGTACAGGTACATATCCTGTCGTCAGGCAGTGTTACGTAGCACTTCTATATGTGTGTTTAGCTCCTGTCAGAGTTTATGTAGCATGCAACTGGGGATACCATCAGGTCCCATTCATGTTGTGTATTCTGCTGTCCTGAGAGTGGCTCTCACCTGGACATCTGCGATGACAGGGAGGTTACAGTCAGCTGGGATAACTATGTCTTATGTTGGGGGAGAGGGCGGGGTGACACCTGCACTGAACCTGTCTGCCACAATGTTGTCGATATCTGTGGTGTCAGTGAAATATTTGTTGTTGTGTACTAACTATGGGCATAGAGGATGGATCCTGACCAGGTTGCTAACATAACTGAAGAAGGTCTTCTGGTTATCTGTAGTGTCCCTCTTGATTTCCCTCTCAAAGTTGCCCATGGATTTTGTATGATGGAAAATAGATCCTTACTAGTGCTGCTCAGACATGCCCTCCCTTTATGGAATTATGCTCTGTCTTGCAGTAGCTTCCATCTTCTGTAATACAATCTGTCTATGGCTGGGGTCCACCAGACAGGATGCTGTCCCTTTGTGGAGAGTGTCTTGGTCATATATGGGATTGTATGATCCATGCATTCTCGGAGATGTCTGTAGAAAGCAATTGTGTAGGGGCCAGCATTGTGGGTTGTATCTGCCACTGGCCCAGTGGGCTGAAAGGATACCATGTCACTGTTACAAAGTGTAAAGTTTGTATCTGTAATGTTATGCACCATAGTCGTTTGTGCTGGTGGTGGAGGTGGCATATGTATATCCAGGGCAATCAGTGTGTGGTCAGCTCACAGTAGTTGATGATGTAGGCCATACAGTACCTAGATACAAAGCCCCAGAGTGAGGAGGTGCTCTTGACCTGAATCAGTGTTCTGACTGCTGGGGTTTGGTAGTATGTTGTATGGAGTGCGCCAGGTACTGTTGCACAGTTGCTGGCTGAGCACTGATACCTGGCCATCTACATGTGTATCCACCAATAGACAGACAGATGCTACATATGTGAGATATGTTGTATCATAACAGTCGAGTAGTATGTGTAGTATGTGTGCCAAATTCTGCTGACATATATTGCTGATACCAGGTTATTTTCTTTCTCAGGTACATGGCCCACCCGCGGAATCCCACCTACGCCACAGCTGAGGATGAGGAGATACACCAGAGCCTGGTGCGGGATTATGCAATACTCTTTTCCCGCACCAGCCAGAATCAGCAGGAGAGGGCTGCACTGTGGCAAGACCTTGTCCGTCGGGTAAATGACATAGGCACGCATAATAGGACATATGAGCAGGTACGACATCACTGCAGTGATTTAATCAGACATGTCCGTCAGCGTGCATTGGATATCCACAGGCAACAGGTCGCCACAGGTGATGGGGTGGCTACACATCCCCCACTCACCAGACTGGAGAGACTACTCACGAGTGTAGTGGCTCCAGTCCGCCAGCAACAACAGCAGCAGCAGGCATGCATTATGATGGAGGCTGGAGCCACGCAGCAGCAAGACAGTGAACGTGCAGGTAATATGCCATATGTATAGTTGACTGTTGTGTACACTGGTAGTTAATGCATGTGTGAGGTGTGTCCTTGGTTTGTAGCTGTCGCCATAGTATTTAATGTGCAAGTGTGATATCCTCAATATTAGCAGCTGACCTGTGAAAGGCGACTGTTGTACTACTGACCTGTATCATACTCAGTAACAATGGCACAGTTGTGCCCACTGACATTAGTTTCTTCACGCCTGCAGGACCCTCTGGTATAACAGCAATGCAGCCTATCCATGCTGGTGAGTGTGTATTAACAATTCCTGTAATAGTGTTGATAGTAATAGTACTATTTGGCTCACTTAGTAGTGCTCTTTGTATGCATGTAGGTGTGTCTGTGTCTGTGTGTTGATATCACGCATACTGAGTACTGTACAATTGTGTGAAACTGTGTGCATGTGTGCATGTGTGCATGTGTGCACCTGTGCACGTGTGCATGTGTGCATGTGTGCATGTGTGCACCTGTGCACCTGTGCATGTGTGCACCTGTGCATGTGTGCATGTGTGCACCTGTGCATGTGTGCATGTGTGCACCTGTGCATGTGTGCACCTGTGCATGTGTGCACCTGTGCACCTGTGCATGTGTGCACCTGTGCATGTGTGCATGTGTGCACGTGTGCATGTGTGCACGTGTGCATGTGTGCACCTGTGCATGTGTGCATGTGTGCATGTGTGCACCTGTGCATGTGTGCACCTGTGCATGTGTGCATGTGTGCACCTGTGCATGTGTGCATGTGTGCACCTGTGCATGTGTGCATGTGTGCATGTGTGCATCACTGGTAATATGTAGACATTGTAAATTGTGTTTCCTGTTTCCCTCCCACAGGTTCTGTTGCTGCTCTGGTGTCATGTAGCAGGGAACCTGAATCAGGTGCCATGGATACTGATAATGATGACATCTGTGTAATGCTACAGGAAAGTATGCCAGTGTCCGCCATTGGTCAGCTGATTGACAGTACACAGCTGTCGACCCCATCAATGCGCACAGTTATCCTGCCAATACACCCTTTGTCACCAATGTCCATAGGTGATGGACAGCATACAGTGGGCATTGACCAGGGTAATGTGGTATCTGTGGCACATGCCTCCCCACACAGCAGCCATGGGCATGGCCCAGAGATGGTACCACACAGACAGATGTCCAGGGGTTCTCGTGGGAGCATCCGTGGGCATACTGCCCCTGTCAGACGTGCCCACAGAGGTCTTACAACCTCAGCTATGTTTCAGGCTGTCATGCAGGCACAGTCACGTATGGAACGGTACACCAGACAGGGTCTGAGGGAGCTGACAGCATGTCGCACAGCCATGACTGACAGTATGCGTGACATTGCGGCTGCCATCCGTGATTTCACCGATGTCATAGACAGACATTGTGGGGACATATTAGACCGGTTCCACAACTACATGTCCATGAGCCAGGGCGATGGTGGGCGGTTGAGGCGTCGACATGGCCATATGCCAGCAACAGCAGCAGCTGGCAGTCGTCGCGGACGACAGCAGGGCCGCGGCCACCCCCGTAGTGCCAGCAGCAGCCCCAGCAATGCTGGGTCTGTGCTGTCATCAGACTGCCCCAGGAGACCATGTGCACGTGGCTCTGGCCAGGCCCGACAGGGATCTGTGTCCAGTCAATGAACACCTGCTTCTGATGACAGTACCCAGTCTGGGTTGGTACTGTATGTGGTCCATAGCACCCCTGCAAGGCACAGGTACCGTGTCCGTGGCCAGAGACACTGATCTGTATGACCTGGCAGGTACAGTCTGTGGCTGTCCACAAACACCAGTATATGGCAGCCATGAGGTGGAACTGTGTGCATCCATACACACATGCAAATTGACAACACCTAGGGCTACCACATACACGCACACACTGCATCAACATTGCCCCACCTTCTACTGCTGTCCCTCACTAACACACATACACATACATGTCAATTGGTGGTATCGGTGGCTGACTCAGGCATACCAAGTTCACACCCTGTGCATATGATGAAACTGTGCCACCTCCTGCAATCTGTAACAACTGTGCAGGTACAAGTTAACATGTTGCTGATGCATAGGGTGACCACATAGATGTGTAGTAATAGTATCATGTTGTTAACAGTACTGTGTGCTGAATTAATTGTGGGTATATCACAGCATGCCTGATGCAGTAAGTGTGTGATTGTCATGTCCTGTTGTCTACACCCATGGTAAGTACCATAGTGTATCATCTGCACATGTTGGCATACTGGTGGTAATGATGTCAACAGAAGGCTACATACATAGGTAGCACAGGGGATAAGGTAATGAATGTAGTAATACACAATGATGGACATGTAAATTGCAAGTGTCATGTTGCCCACACTGGACTCTGCAATGCAGATGTTTGAGGATGTTGATATGTGTGCAGTACTACACGACTGGTACAGGACACACAGGAGCACCCTAGCACTGCATGCTCACATCTCATACCATACTAGACAGCCCCAACACATATAACTAACTGTTACAGGAGGGAGAGTCCCCATATATGTCAGGGATACTGTGGTGGCAGGCCAGGTAGCATACATCCTACTAAGTATGGAACCACTGAGTGAAGGCTCAGTGTCTGTTATTTGACATGTGTATTACTGCAGGTATGAGCACATGGGTTTCCATCCAGTTATTGTACATCCTGACAGTACATGGTCTGTACACTTGTGTGCACTGAGACTGGACCCTAGCCATCTGAACCATGTATTTCCATGTACAAGTGCATAGTGCCTGCATATTTGCAGTGTTACCTACTGGAACTGGTACAGCTTGTTTGTTGTACAATGGACTACATGCAGCCCTGTTTACTGTAGCTTTGTTTGCATGCATGTTTGCTTGCAATTACCCTGGAATACTGATCACACCTGCAATGCATAGTTATAGAGCTTCTGTGGACTCCTAGTGCCATCTGCAGAGCTTACTATATGTATGTCCATGTCCCACTTGACAGGATGTCACTGTTTGTCCTGTTCACATGTACATTGCCTGTGACACAGTGCATATGACTTACCTGGCATGTGTCCACGTGAGCAGTCATATATGCTACTGCTAACTAATCACAGGCACTACACCTTCACATATTCATCTTCTGTTGAACTACCTGCTTCGCTAGGGACTGCCTGCACCTGTCACCCCTGGGCTTTCAGATATTGGCAAAGGCTCTTGCTACCCCCATAGTGCCTATGTTAGGCAAGGCTCAAATGACAAACCCACCTTCATAGGTATCACAAGGGATAAGAAACTAAGAGTAATGCTACCCAATGCCAGAAGTCTAAACCTCCAGATGCATGCACCCAAAACAATCCTTGGCATGGAGAACATTGATATCTGTGCAGTAACAGATGCCTGGTTCAGGGCTACTGAGAGCACACCAGCACTACCAGGTTTAACCTGGTTGATTTCTTTGAAACAGTCACCAAGGCCATTGACGAGGGGAAGGTGGTTCACACAGCCTACCTGGACCTTGCAAAAGCCTTCACAACAATACTCCACTTGGGCATCCTAGAGAAGCTCACCAGCTTAAATATAAGCCCCTATGTCACTAGATGGATTGCACAGTGGCTCAAGGACAGAACCCACATGGTTAGAATTGCTGGAGCCATGCCAGACTCCAAACCAGTTACGAGTTGTGTCCCACAAGGCTCAGTCCTGGGACCTCTCTTGTTTGGTATATATTTATTGGAGGTACAGGCCAACACGGATGGACTGTGGCTGACCAAATATGCAGATGACTGCGAACTGGCCACCATAATCGACTCTCCAGCCGACACAAGCATCTTCCAAAGGGGCATCATAGAAACAGGCAACTTGTGCCAGAGCCATGGCCTTCAGCTGAACAGTGTTTAGAAAGGGGAATGTGCATCCTGTCGTCTGTTCACCTAGTTGCCAAAGGGGAAATTGTCCTTACACACACTAACCCCCCTCAGCCAAAAACACACACTTGCCAATTGCAGGATTCAAGCCCCTATCTGACTATGTTATGACACTCGAGATGGACACATTAGCAGAGTGTGCTATTCACATTACAGGGAGGTTTCTCTTCTCTTGCTGTACTTATAGGGCACTGACATCATCAGTGTTTAGAAAGGGAAATGTGCATCCTGTAGTCTGTCCTCCTAGTTGCCAAAAGGGACATTTTCTTCACACAGAATTACACACACACTAACCCCCCTCAGACAAACACACACACTTGCAAGATTCAAACCCCTACCTAACTATAGTATGACACTTGAGACGGATGCATTAGCAGAGCACACTATTCGCATTACTGGGAGGTTTTCCTTCTCTTGCTGTACTTATAGGGTGCTGACATCATCAGTGTTTAGAAAGGGAAATGTGCATTCTGTAGTCTGTTCACCTAGTTGCCAAAAGGGACATTGTCCTTACACACACTAACCCCCCTCAGCCAAAAACATACACTTGCCATTTATAGGATTCAAACCTCTATCTGATTATGTTATGACACGAGACGGACACATTAGCAGATTGTGCTATTCGCATTACTGGGAGGTTTCCTTTCTCTTGCTGTACTTATAGGGTGCTGACATCATCAGTGTTTAGAAAGGGGAATAGTCTGTTCTCCTAGTTGCCAAAAGGGACATTTCCCTCACACACACTAACACCCCTCAGACAAACACACACACTTGCAGGATTCAAATCCCTACCTAACTTATGACATTTGAGACAGACGCATTAGCGGAGCGCGCTATTCGCATTAGTGGAAGGTTTCTCTTCTCCTGCTGTACTTATAGAGTGCTGACATCATCGGTGTTTAGAAAGGGGAATGTGCATCCTGTAGTGTGTTTTCCCAGTTGCCAAAAGTGACATTTCTCTCCCACAGACTTACAAACACACCAACCCCACCCACACTGAACATTTGCAGGATTCAAACCCCTACCTCACTATGCTATGATACTTGAGACAGATGCATTAGCAGAGCGTGCTATTCGCATTACTGGGAGAGTTCTCTTCTCCTGCTGTACTTATGGAGTGCTGACATCATCGGTGTTTAGAAAGGGGAACGTGCATCCTGTAGTGTGTTTTCCCAGTTGCCAAAAGGGACATTTTCTCCCACAGACTTACATACACACCAACCCCACTCCTACACACACACTGAGCATTTGCAGGATTCAAACCCCTACCTAACTATGGTATGACACTTGTGATGGATGCATTAGCAGAGCACGCTATTCACATTACTGGGAAGTTGCTTTTCTCCTGCTGTACTTATAGGGTGCTGACATCATCGGTGTTTAGAAAGGGGACTGTGCATCCTGTGGGGAGGCAGACACCAAGCACACTCTGGCTAAGCTGTCATTCCCTAGGGCAAACAGCCTAGTGTTGACCTCTACACCCATATGTTTAATTGTCAAATGCACATTATTTGTTGCTGATAGACTGTTTGCACATCTTTATTGCCATAGCATTCCCTGTTTGTATGAACAACTTGTGCATCTGTGGAAGATGTTTGCATATGGGAGGGATCCACTATATCACGTATGTCTCTGTAGTGCAAGTGTAACTGTGTGCACTGGGCAGACTGCTGTAATGTGGTTGGTTCCTGGAATAACACATAAAAATTCCAGATATGTGTGCCCAACTGCTAAACTGAGATTTGGCCTAAGTGTGTGAGCATGCCCAGTTCAGCCTTCCCATGGCATGTTGTCTGACATATGTCTCATTTATCAAAGTGTGTGAGCATGCCCAGTGTGAGCATTCCATATGTTGGACTCTGCAGCCCACCACATTTGTGGATGAGTGTGAACTTCAACAAATATCACCCGTTTATGGTTGTGTGTCATGTTGTGTAGTTACTGTACAACTGCTTTGTGTGTGAACACAACAGGGTTATACTGTTCCTGCAGTGTTTGCATGGGATACTTTGCATACAGTTGTCAACATCCTTTCACACTGACCTAACACTGTAGTACTGTATAGTGTACTGGTAGTACTTTGACTGTGGTGGACAGTATCCTGGGCTTTAGTGCTATCACTGCTTTACATTTCGATAGTGGGCACAACAGCCTGGTTAGGGGCCAGTTGTGTACATCTGACCATGTTGCATTCTGTTCAAATATGAACTACTTAAACCAGGCTTGTCCAACATTGGTAGTGTATTCCACAACATAGGTGTACATTTGCAAACACTAGCGATGTGCCCTAGTCCATGTCTAATGCTAGTTGGAGAGTGTGTTTGTCCTTCAACACACATTGTAAGTGGAGTTTGCCATGACATATGTCATGGTTAGTATACTGTGCCTCTGTCTACCTGTGACATGACAGTGATACCCAGGATAAAGCTACCATCTCCCATCCTCTCATCAAGATTCCTATTGAGGAAGATTGATAAGTGACTCTATGGGTAGCCTGTACTGGGGGTTCACTCATGGGTTGGGGTGGCTTCTGTGTTATGGATCATGCAGTACAGCTTGTCTTATGTAAGTCAGTGCTGGGGTTCAGGTCTCTCATGTGCATAGCTCACTGCCATTCATATTGTACAAGGCGCAGCATGTTTATTGATACCAGCAACACATGGCATCTGTGCAAGCTCTTTGATACTCCTGGTGAGGTACTGTTGGGGACTTTACGGTTGATGGAGGTGTCTGCTGAGGTACATCCCACAGGGGCTATTGTAGTCAATTGTACCACTGATGAAGGATGACTGCAGAGCCACAATGACCTCCCCTTTGTCCAATGCAGGATATCTATCACCTTGTGTCCCCAGGTCTCTCATTACATGTTAACTACATAATGGGTTAACACCTATGTGGTAATTGGTGGGCACTTACTGTATATCCACGGGGGTTGACTATACACGTTTCTGCAATTAGCTTGCTGACATGGCTATGGCACCAGTTGTCTGTTTCTATGTGGCCCTTTTGTGGGATGCTTGTGTCAGCTGGTGGATCATATGTGGTGAGCAGTTTGTAGTCCTCTGCAAACATGTTCGGACACAGTCCTTCCATGTTTGCCTGTACCTATGGGACATATATACCAGATGAGGGAGATCCCAGGACCAAGCCTTGTGGGATGCCAGTTATATCTGGTTTGTAGTCTGACATGGCTGCAGCATGTCTGACCATGCCTGTTCTGTCCTTGGTCTGGTTTGCAACCCCTCTGCTGACATAGGGGTTTATATTTAAGCTGGTGAGCCTATCTATAATGAACACGTGGGGTATTGTATAGAAGCCTTTGCAAGGTCCAGCTATGCTGTGTGGACCACATTGCCCTCATCAATGACCTTAATGACTGTTTCAATTGAGTCAAACATGTTTAGGGGCAGGATCTGCACTTAAGAAAGCCACACTGGGTAGGGTCCAGTGTCAGTAGGTCTGTAATATCTTTATGTCTGTGGTACATGCTAATCCTTTCCACAGCTGTGCAGACCGAGCTTCTCAGGATTCTGGGGTAATAGTTTTCAGTATCCATTCAGGCAACACCTTTGTTGAGAAGGACCACTGTTGTTGTACACTGCTCTTTGGGTACATATTCTATGGTAAGGCTGACATTGAGCAGTAGTGTGGTTTGGCATTCCATTCATCTTGGAGTCCATGTTGCACTAAGCCCAGGACACCATCTCATACCATTGCTGCTGTGTGTTTTGCTTTGTAGATGTTGGCTGTTACCTCAGCATCTGCAATGTCAGGGGGCCAGCATTCTGCTGGGATAGATATTCTGCATTCGGGGGGGGGGGGGGTTTGCACTGCACCTGGCAGGATGTATGTTGGCAATATGTGTGTGTGTTTGTGATATTTGTGTGATTCAGAGCATATCTGTGAATTCCCAACATGGTTCCTACCATCAGTTGTGAAAGCCTTGGGATTATCCTTAGTGTCCTGTACAATTTGTATCTTCATAGGTTCATAGGTTCATACTAGGCTATCCATCCTAGGGCATTTGTTAGCCTAGCCAGAGTGTGTGTGGCTTTTGCCACCCCTTGCTATGTAAATATTATGGCCATTTATGATTTGCTTTGCTGTGCCTCTGTCTGGATATGACACAGTGAAGACCCCCAGTGTAACTCTACAATCATCCATCCACTTGGCAAGATTCCTGTTGAGGAGTGTCAGTGAGGGGCTCTGCCTAACATGGAGTGGGATTCTGGTCCAGGGTGTGGGGAGCCTCTGGATTATGTATCTGTCCCACCAGCACATCCTATTTCATTATTTCTTGAGGTTGACATCTCTCACTCTCACAGCTCCGATGGATTTGAGTTTTCTGGGGTGGAGCATGTCCATTACTCCTGTGTTGGGCATGGCCTTCTACAACAGGCATGCAATGCCTCTGTGTGGCTTGTCAAACATGACATCCCAAGCAGACAGACATTGGATCCCCTTGGAATGACACCAGTAAGTGTGCCACTTGCTATGACTAATCATTCCGTGTTTGTACTGTGGCATTATTCTTGGTAAGGGTAGGATGCTGCAAACGGTGAGTGTCATACCGGCCTGGACTACATAATCAGAGAGCTCATCTATGTCTCTTTTCATGTAGTCTAGGGAGGTATATCTCAGGTCATTCACACCAGCATGGACTATGACTGCATCATATTTCTACTTGCTTTGGAGTGACCTGCATACTTCTGTTATGTGGCGTATTGTGGCAGCCTACAGGCAGCTTACTGTACCCTTTCCCTTGTTCAGTCTGGTGTGCGGGACAGCAATGTGTCTGACTATGGAGTCACCTATTACAACTATATCAGGCATGTTGTTTCTCCTTCTGGCCTGTGACTGTTTGGCACACCAGCTTTGTGTACTATGTGTTGCATGTGCTATGTTTGGAGGTTGTTTGATTGGGTGTCTGCTTTAGAGGCCTCTGTTGGTGTGCTGTGTTTGTAATTTGTGCCTCCGGGAATGTTTTTCTGTGTTTATGTGTTTGGTTTGCAGTTGTGATAGGTCTATGTGAGACTGTGTTTGTGGTGTGTGTGGTTACCTTCTCCTCCTGACTAGTTTTGGGAGTACTGAGTTGAGGGAGCTCAGCCTCCAGTTTGGATAGATGGTTGTATCTCTCACATATATTTGTATTTCTTGGGTGGAGTTGGGGGTTGTCTGTGTACTTGGGGCAGGTGTAACATTGCCTCAGGATTCACAGATTCAACTTGGTGTGGCTGGCCTTAGTGGATTCTATGTGCGGACAGATTTTATTGCCATACTACTGATCAGTGATTACTTCATTGTTTATGTTTGCTCTATCATGTAGTAGCTTCCTCATTCTCTTGCATGGTTTGGTTATGGCTGGTGTCCACCATGCCAGATTCCTGCATGTATGGCATTGTGTCTTGTTTTAATTTAGGATTGCATAATCCAAGCATTCCTGGCAGTGTTCATGGAATGGCTGTATTACAGGTTCTGAAGTGTGGCCCATATTTTGCACCTGCACAGGACCTTTAATGGATTCCACATCAGTTTGGAGGAGTGCAAATATTGCTTAACACATGTTTTCCACTGTGGTTTTCTGGCCAGGGACTGTGGTCAGGATTTGTATATCCAGTGTGATTACTCTATGGTCTGGTTTTACCAGTGAGCAATGCACTTCTCATCTTGCCATCCAGTACCCATGTTGCTGATTATCACATCCAGTATGCTTACCCCTCTTGTGGGAGTGGTGCGTTGTTCCTGGGCCTTTTGGTTTATGGATTCTATGAACTTTTGTCCTACACTGTTGGAGCTAGTATAATGCTCCCAGTCTATGTCTTGGTATTTTCAGTCACTCAATATAATGTGGTTTGGAGGACTTGATATATGCATGTATTCCAGCATAGGCCAGGTGCAGTTCCTGGTGTTGGGACAGTAGTCTGTAGCAGGCTATAAACTGGGGGGCAGTTTTAGCCACTGTTACTTGACCATGGTTAGTCCATGCTGCTTTTTGTTGTGATACCAACATGGGGTTGTGGTTATCCTTGACAATTCTTGCTAGTCACCCTCCTTTTGTAGCTTGTTCCATGTTTTGAGGCTGTACAGCACAGTATGAGGTGTAACCTGGTAGTGTTAGGGTGCTGTTGTGAGCCTTGGCTCAGTTTTCTGTTACAGCGCAGATATCAACATTCTCCATACTGGGTGAGTTTAGACTGCATGCATCTTGCTGTTTCGACTTATCCCTTATCTTATTCTTATCCCTTCTGATACCTATGGAGATAGGTTTCTGTTTTGAGCCTTACCTATTCAGGGCACACTGTGGGTAACAACAGCCTTTGCCAGTATCCATACGGCCTGCACTGATAGGTGCACGCCAGTCCTAGCAGGTGGTGCATCATGTCATGCTCAGCATGTCATCCCAGACTGGCACACATTGGATCCCCTTTGACTAACTGCGATACTTCCGTCAATTATTGCACTTGATCATCTCATTGTCATGTTGTGGCATGATGCTTGGTGAGGGTAGGATGTTAGTCAGGGTCCTCAGGTGTGCATATAGTACATGGTGTTACATTACTTAACACATAGCATTCATGCCTCAGGTGGTGCTGCAGGGCTGCCTCTGTCGGATGTGCATATTATACTTCCCTGTACATGTTTGAGAGCAGGTTGTGTCATGTTAGGCATCCCTGTTACTATATGAGTGAGTCAGAGAGGGGTATCATTCCCAGGGTTCCTACTGAGCCAGTGTATGTGCTATGCGTTGTCTCTTTGCCAAGGCCAGGGCATACTGGGCATGCATCCTTCTGCCTACTGGGGCAGGCTCAGGTTGTTCCTCCTCCGAGTCACGCTCTGCCTGTGATGGCCTTGGCAATGGTGGGGGGCTGTTTGGCCCGGCCCTATGCTGGTCCTACTGCAGCTGTTTTCGCAAGATCATATTATGTAGCATAGCACATACCATGACAATTTGGGTACATGTAGTTGGTGTGTACTGCAAGGCTCCACCAGATGTGTCCAGACACCGAACCGTGACTTGAGCAGCCCAAACACACGCCTATTACATTACGTGTTTGTGCATGTGCCTCATTATGGCATTCCTGTTCAGGTGTGTGTGCTTTCTGATGGGTGTCATTAGCCACGGCTCCAGTGCATAACCTGCATCCCCACTAGGTGTCCATGCGGATGTCCCCATTGGCAAATGTCTGGTACAGCTGCCAAATGCCAGATGTGGGAATCATGGTAGCTCCCAGGACAGCCAGCACACACATTCATTATTATGCCCTGGGCATCACACATGACCTGGCAGTTGATGGAGGGAAGCCCTTGCGGTTGATGTATGCCCTACCCCGCCACCGGCTGGTGCTTTGATGCATATGTGCGTGCAGTCTATTGCACCCACTACCTCAGGGTATTCCGCTATTTGCTGGAAGAGACGATATTGCTGGCCAATACCTCACGGGCATTGGGGAAATATACATGATCACCGACATGTGCTGACATGGCATCCAGGAACTGGTGCAGTACCCTGGAGGCTGATGCCTGTGATATCCCCATCATATCACCAGTTGGTCTCTGGAAGGTACCTGTTGCTAGTATTCTTAGGCCAACACATACCTTGGTTTCCACTGGGATGGGTTCCCTCTGTTGGTTCTGTGTGTGAGGCGTGGCCTGCACAGCTCCACTATTTGCTGCAGGAGGTCTCTGTCCACTCTATAGCGCTCTACTATCTCCAGCTTATGTAACCCGTGGTAGGTGACCCTGGGCCTGTACACTCTTCTCCGTCTCCTCACTGTGGGTTGTCTGGCACCATCTGCATTGTCACCACCCTCAGCAAGTCGCTTATGTCTCATTATGACAGCTATGGCAGCCCCTAACATTTCTGCTCTGAGTTCAGCTTTTTCAGTTTTCACTTCTGATAACTTAACTCCTGTCTTGCAGTGTCGCTTGAGAGAAACATCCTGCACTGCTGTTTGCAGAGTTTTAAGAGCTGGGCTGGGCTACTATTCTGCCTGTGTAATTGCCTGCATCTAATTGTTTTCACCTGCTAGCTCCAGCAGTATTCCCTGCTAGCTTCCTACTAAATCTGTTGCTTCCTTTTTCCTTTCTGTTTCCTCAGGGTGGAGCCGTGTGTAAACCAGCAAAAACACGCTCACAGTGGCTTACACGCGTGCACACATACTTACACGGTTCAGAATCTGCTTATTCGGATTAAAAAGCATGCACGCCCATGCAAACAGTGTTAAACATCTCCCAACATGCTCCCACATGCTCAGTCTGTCTTACACACACGCACACTGCCTTACTCACGCTTCATGGCGCGCACACGTGCGCATGCACGCCCAGCAAGAAACTTCGGTGTAGGCAACAGTGTACACCTTCCATTTCTTGACTTTCTCATGCTTAGTTAGTGGCACACCTCTTTCCATGATATCTGTCTGACATCTGTCATGTAACTCTGACCTCCAATGAACTGCATTTCTTTCTACCATTCCCCCCTGTGATGTCACCTATCTCCTACTCTGTTCCTCCCCCTTCTGTAACTCTTACACTACTCAGACTGTGCTCATTTGTGACAGTGGAATTCAGTATCCTTCCACTCATTTGCATCAGATTGCCTACTAATGCTTAGTTACATGTCTTAGACCCAGCTTCCCCCCTTAGCAACCACTACACGGTGGCCATGTTGGTTTTGGTCTGCTGGTCCCTGCATTGACATTCCATGTATTGCATAAAACCTACATTTGTAGGTTTAAAACCTTCATTTTTATGTTTTATACAGCGCAGCCCATTTGTGCGGGGCTGCGCTGGGTTTAAAAAAAATTATATTTTTAATATATTTGCATCAGGTTACTTTGCCAATGGTCACATATTTGGCCATTGGCATGCTGCCTGACACATATGCACCCTTTATTTGGAGCTGACATGGCTCCATTACAGTTTTTGCAGAAACGTACTCAGTTGTCAACTGAATACATTTCTGCAGCTAAAACGGCTCTTACACGGGCTGTTCTGGGCTTCCTGGATCGCTAATCATCCTCATTTGCATGCTATTCGGCTGCAAGTGAGGTGAGTAGCTTATCCACGCCCACTCCGTGTAAGAGCCATTTTAGCTTTTCTCTTACACGGACTTTGGGCTGCTCCTGGATCGCGAAGGCTGCATGGAGTCTTACACTACTCTTAGACTCTGTGCAAGCCTTTGTGAATCCGGCCCTTTATTGTACTTCAGTATTCTTCACATACTTTTTTATTTATTCAGTTCACACAGTAACAGTATGCCTACTAGCAGTAAGCAATGCACTCCTTCTTAGCTATTTTAACAAAATACTGCAAAATAGATTTGTACTCACCAGTCTGTCGGTACAGCCTCAGCAGTCTGTCACCGTGGGCTTCCATGTTCCAACCCTCTCTGCTGCAGCTGTAGGGGAGAAAAACACACATTATGCATATCTGTCTATCATATTCTCAGGCTAGTATTTGCTACAAACTACTTGATAGTGATACTTACACACTACTGGAGCATTCTGGGCCTGTCCATCTTTGATCCACTGGTCCAAGCGTGCCCCCTTCAGGTCAGTATAGCAGTGCTGTACCTGCTCACCAGTCCAAGGGATGCCAGTAGCACTGGTGAGGTCATGTGCGAGATGGTCCCAGGCCTCCGCTTTGTATTGGGAACCCTGGTACTGGCCCTGCAGCAGTCTGTCTTCATGGTTTTTAACTAGGAGTTCAACCATTACCCTGGACTCCTGAATGCTTCGGCATTGCACTCAAAAGTGCACTTCCTCTCCTACAACAGCCATTGTATCTACACAGATTGACTATAACAGATTATGGCTGTATTCTCATCTGCGCCATTTAAATAGTGCAATATTCCCACCCTTTGCTGTCATTGGACCATTTTGAAAAGTTTAAGCTTCGCTAAGCAGTGCGCAAATCTGCTAAGCCAGTTTTAACATTGCTTAAATGAGAAGTTGTTCAGCAGTGTTTAACAGTGTGCAAATCCACTTAGCTGAGGTACCTGCTGCTTAGCATTCACATTGTAGCAATGGTTACACTTGCTAAGCATAACTGAGCATTGCTTACCATTGCTCACTTTTAATTTTTTAAATATTTCAGAGGACTGACTTCATTTATTAAGCGTATATGATATACTTTACATGACATCCCTCTATTTGCTTTCCTTACATTGGGAAGGGGTGTGACTATATTGTATGGGGCACTTGTGTGTACATAGATAGTTTCACATTTTATGCACTCACACTTACATTGTACATCAGCTACACTACCCTGGTTTACAAAAAACAGTTGCTACATAATTTAAGTTTACAAAATAGTTTTAACACTACTTTCCCTTATGGAAATAAGTCACCTGTCTTGGTACTCAGACTGTGAACACCTGCACGTAAAGCCGGAACTCTAACCACTGCACTATCTCATCTTGGAAACGTCATCTGTATATTTGCATTTATCTCCTATGGGATGTTTAACCTATGGTAAGTGGGGAGCCATAGTGCTCACACCCACCTAGCTACGCTTAAACATTCCATAGCCTAGAAAAAATATTATAATATTATTATTATATTATTATGTTATATAAGTGAGTATTGTGGTGTTCTGACAAATCATTGAGGACTGCAATCAGGAAATAATGGCATACACTTGGCTTTCAGGCTTCTATCCTCCAGGAATTCCTGCTAATACATATCCATTTTCTATAAACTTTCTAAGGGTGTGAGGGCAATTTTTCAGAAGAGACCCTATTTTATTTGTTTCCCCCCCATTATTTGTGCCTTTGTAAACATGGACTGCTGTCAGGGAATATTGGCATACATTTCCTTTCAGACCTCTATACTTTGGTAATTCATGCAAATTCATGCTAATGCATGACCTGTTTTCTATCAACTTTCTAAGTTTGTGAGGGCAATATGTATGATGTGTCCTTTTTCAGGGATTTATCCCCCATTATTTGTGCATTTGTACACATTTCCTGCTTTAGCAGGTTGTGGAGGTGTTGTATGGCACTTTTACAATGCAAGATGTGTATCACAGAACCTGTCATAGACCCCCTGGGTTGCTTTCCTGTTGCCATGTGTACCTCAGTGTCCGCTGACACTGAAATGATAATTTTTTTTTTCATTTCAGTGTCCGCAGACACTGAAATACTGCATAATATTAGAACAATTCTCTAATATTATACAAGATTCTATTAGAAAGTCCCGTACAGCACTTTCTGAGTGAGGGGGCATGTTCAATGTCTACTTGAACATGGCCCCTGCACTGGTTCAGTATTTGTGTCCATGTAGGTTTAACAGCAGCATGCCTCCATGAATATGCAAGACACTCTGCTGTGCTATATGGACACAGACTATTCCAGGCAGGAATAGTGCTATTCCTGCATGGAGTTTATTGAATTCCAGGGGTTGTCTTTATCAAGATACTTAGCTGCATGTTGGTAGTAAGTACATAATTTTTTTTGCAATGGTCTCTTCTCTTTTATGCATACATAGTACTACCCAAATAAGACCTTCTGCAAATGATTAAAGGTATATGGGTGAGCATGATACCTACCATTCGGTGTAGGAATCTAAGTAACAAAATGCCTCATTTAGAATTACTATTATTCCTGCCAGTTTACTGACAGGGTTAAGGCTGTAAGCTGTAGTTCCTGTAGCACAAGGTTTAAATGCCTCATCCCTCATTTACTTACTGTATAACCTTAAACAAAGAATTTAACCAGGCAGTGCTTAGGGGCAACTGGAAATTTGGGATAGGTTCCTCAATGGTCCACTAGTTGTAAGTTGATAGTTGTAAGCATAGTAACTGTCTATGGATTTTGGGATAGGTTCCTCAATGGTCCACTAGTTGTAAGTTGTAAGTTGATAGTTGTAAGCATAGTAACTGTCTATGGAAATCATTGTACAATATATAGCCACAGAAAAATAAAAAAAAAAATGCCTGAAATTTATTGGGAGAGCATTTATAATTTTATTTACAGCTGATATAAATGCAAGCAAAAATCCAAGAGTTCTAGTTTAACAAGTCTAGAGCAGTACCGTAATATTACATACTATTTTGGAATTAATAATGTAGAATGAAATGGACGCTTTCAGTGGCACTATAATTTTATTCTGAGGTGTTTAAAATTTCATCTGGATTTGAAATGTGTGGAATATATGAAATGTTATTCATCAGATTTGATTCTGTCTGTGAACAATAGAATAAACTAGCAGAATAAGCTGGGTTGGGTGTAAGTGTCTTCCACATCGTGTGACCATGAAATAAATATATTTAACGTAGGATGCATGGGGCTGTAGA
This sequence comes from Protopterus annectens, assembly GCF_019279795.1. Classification (NCBI taxonomy): domain Eukaryota; kingdom Metazoa; phylum Chordata; order Ceratodontiformes; family Protopteridae; genus Protopterus; species Protopterus annectens. The sequence goes on along the minus strand of NC_056725.1, from coordinate 1,197,001,822 downwards.
CTGTGTTCCCTCTAGAAAAAAAAAAGTTTGGTTTAGATTTTTTGAGATATGTATAAGATTGTTTGAAATAGTTTTTAATTTGCATTTGTGGGCTTGCCTTTGGATCAACATTACTTATAATTTTTTTGTAATATTTTAAGTTAATTTAATATCTAGATTTTTATTTTGGTGGATGGAGTGAAAGTTTACAATGATTTTTTAATTATGTGTTTAGATGATTTCTTCTGTCCCCTTTAAAAGAACAAGATTAGTCATCTCCCAACAGTTCTAAATAAATAAACCATGATTAAAACATGAAAGAATATACTGACATACTTTTGAAGAATTTTTTGTAGTGGGGGGGAGCTTCACTCCCCTATACCCTTTGATGTGGAGGATTGAACTCCTGCATGCCTGCTACTTGTACCAAGATTGTTGTAGCTTAGAGTAAGGACATTACATCAGAATACCACAAGTGTGAACTTAGTATATTCCCTAATTCACATTTTGATCAGGAATGAGAAATGAATAGCATAATACATTAGGTGAAACTATGCTGTGAGCAGTGAAGGGCTGATTTAGAGACACAGATAGTGCCGTCACAAAACATGAGGAAATTACATGGTTGGCATCTTGCCCAAATGATCATGTAATGATTTGGAAATAAGCAACATTATGGTAATGAAACTGACTCTGAATACAAATGAGAGGAAACAACATGGCAGAGAAATTCAGAAATTAAAAAAAATTAAACAATGAGGCATGATGCTAGAAAATTTGTACACTATCATTTCTTGTTGAACTGAGAAAATGACCACATTATGATGCTAGAAGTTATATTTGCATTAGAAAAACAATATATGTTAGCAACAGTGAAAGTCATCATCCTCTGTGTCACTGATAGATCAGACATACCTAACATGCCATCATCTCCATGACAGGGAAATAGATGAATGTTATCCTGTCAATGGAGACACAATACGGCAGCTTATAGACCAGTGCTATCCTCACATGGAATCCCATGCAAGGTGTGGATACCATCCATGTTGGCATTGAAGTATATGTAGTATTCAGCAGTGTAGCTAGATGTTCTGATGGCTGGTGTGCTGCCCTGATATGGCAACCCCCTCAACTTTAAATTAAGGAATAAGAAAACAAAAAACTCTTCTCTAAAAAGAACACACAAAAAAAGACAATACAGTATATCAGGATTAAGAAATGAATGTCAGTCAGCACCAATGCCTAACTGACATCTGCTGATCTTTCCCCCTACCTGACACCTTGCACCTAGGGTGCCTGCTCCCTTCACCCCACCCTAGCTACATATCTGGTAGCATTGACTGTATGCGGTACAGGAAACTTCCAATGGCCGTGAAGAGACATGGTGAGCATATCACTGAGACCACCTCATTAATACATCAGTTTCTTGATGTTATGCTGATGCATGTGGAGCAGCATATGTAGTTCTCATGGATCGCAGAGGGCAGCAAAGCTATTATGTGGCTGTTCTAAGAAATAGCCCATTTCCCTGAGGATCTGGGACCATTGTCTGTATCTGTCTGTATCCACATCTCCACCAGGGCCTCACCTGGTCTCCATGGACAATGAATTGTCAAATAGAAGTCTTTCAACTTCATCAACTGTCAGGTGGTATGCAATGGATATGGAATTCTATCCAGTATGTCTGTGCATCAACCATGACAGTTCCCATGATTCTCCATCTAGACGTCTAGCAAATGTCATACCAATACTAGTGATTTGTGCAGGGTAGCATCCTTCAGGGTCATTATATTGGTGATACCAGATATACCCTGGAGCCTCTCATGGTACTGCTATGTGTAATCCACACAGTACGGCTGAGGAGCCACTCATGGTATTGCTATGTGTAATCCACACAGCAAGGCTGAGGAGCCACTCATGGTACTGCTATGTGTAATCCACACAGCATGGCTGAGGAGCCATTCATGGTACTGCTTTGTGTAATCCACACAGAATGGCTGAGGAGCCACTCATGGTACTGCTATGTGTAATCTACACAGCACGGCTGAGCAGTCACTCATGGTACTGCTATGTGTAATCCACACAGCATGGCTGAGGAGCCACTCATGGTACTGCTTTGTGTAATCTACACAGCATGGCTGAGGAGCCACTCATGGTACTGCTATGTATAATACACACAGCACTGCTGAAGTGCCACTCATAGTACTGATATGTGTAATCCACAAAGCATGACTGAGGACCCACTCATGGTACTGCTATGTGTAATCCACATAGCACTGTTGAGGAGCCACTCATGGTACTGCTTTGTGTAATCACACAGCATGGCTGAGGAGCCAGTCATGGTACTGACATGTGTAATCCACACAGCACAGCTGAGGAGCCACTCATGATACTGCTATGTGTAATCTACCCAGCATGGCTGAGAAGTGATGCAACACTACACTGTTGCAGACTTGAAATATTGTTGAGTATGTATTTGGGTTATTAAAGGCCTGCTTCCACTGCTTGGATTCTTCCAGTGATGCTCTCCAGTATGCTCTTGAGCCATTCAGCAAGATATTTGCTGTCTGTTTAGTTAAGCATACCATGGTACACATATAGGTATAGCAGGAGGGATTGTGATCAAATGACCAGACAAACTGAAGCTAATGGCAGAGAAGGTGTCAGTAAGGGGTCTTTGGAGGAACTTCAAGCAGGAGAAGACCACGTGAAGTAGAGTCAGGTGCAGTACTGTGTGGCACTGGCAAAGATGTTGTGTCTTGTCCAAAACTATGTACCAGATTAGATAGAATATTAAAGTTGATGTACACTATATGACACAATGGCTGTGCTGTTGAGTGCATTGCCTGGCCATACTGTGTGTCAGACATTACCTGCCCATGTAACACAGCAGTTTTCCACACAATTGTCATTAAATGCACATGTGGTGGGATACAGTGACAGGGATCAGCAATGGGCACATTGATGAAAGGGAGGTGAAAGATGTGGAGGGGATTAAGTGACATAGCTGTGTGATTGCGGAGCAAAATATTCTGTTCAGGGATGGGGTGGTGTTTCCAGATGAGGACACTTGTCCAGATGTAGTGTATACACTCTCAGTGTGGTCTCTAGGGGACACAGCACCTGCAGATAGTGTTGCACTATATGTGGTTGTGACAGATGTTGTGGGATCTCAATTGACAACAATACAGGCAATGAATTTCACTGCCCGTGGGTGAATCCCTTCTGAGAAATGGCACAGGCACTAACACCCACTGTCAGGGATGTAAGGGAACCATGGGCATGTCACTATCTGGCCATCACATGTGCATAACCACCATGTAAGCTACATCTGCATGGTTAGCCACACTGTGCTACACCAAACTCACCACTGGTAGATGATGTGGACGAGGCAGTAGTATGTGACCTTATCCTACCTTCTGTCTGAGACATAACCCAGTAGATCAATGGCAGTCACTGGAATAGCATTTGCCTGCTGCATAGAGGCATATAGCTCAATGGAGGTAGTAGATGTGCCCATGTACCCGTCCAGCATGTCAGCCATTTGAGCTATGTAGTGCATGCTCTAATATATGACATTGCACAAACCATATAGTACACCTGTCATCTCTGTCATGGCAATGGTGGCATCTGTCTGTGCCTTGATGATTGTCCCACAAATCCATTACATAATGCCCATTGTAACACCACAATTTAAAGAATGAGCAGGAGCCATGGCACTGATGGCAGCCAGTCCACCACTCCAAATATCTGTCCCAACAGTTTGTGATGATGATAATTTACACTGCTGATGGTTGACCAGTGTAAGAGGGTGCTCCTTGTATAGGGGTACCAAACAATACCTGTCCTTCCATGGGCATTGGAGAAGTTGTGGGATGGGTCCCTTCACTCTTCTCAAGCAGAGATGCCAAGGACTCTTCCATGTTGATGAGTGTGGTCTGTGATTGTGGAGCCCCACCTGTGACCATCCTCTTCCATGCAGTGTTATGCATCTTTGTTGAAGTATGCAAAATCAGATTAGTGACCACGTGACAAACTTGATGGGCTGATTTTTGTGGTTGCCAACTGCATTAACCTGTAACCAGCTCATGCCATGCACACTTTCCTGGAAGATGCCATCAGTCTTGTCTTTTTGTTTGCTGTTTATGCTTGTAGACAGCCTTCAGTAGCTATTGGGTCTGAGCCTGGCAGAACTTCATGAGGTGCTTCAGATACTCTGGCACTAAATATGAACCTGTATATGTGGGCATGCACCAATGGTCAGTGCATGGGCACAATTATGTGCAGCATCATCACTAGTACTGGTCCCACACCCATGATGCAGTAGCAGTGGCTGCAAAAGGTACCACACATAGCATATTGCAGGATCACAGGCTGCTTCTGCATAGTTGTCTACTAGGGATAGAATGTGCTTTCACATGCACCCCATCTCCAACCTATACTGACCTATCTCCAACATAGCACAGCCAACATGTTCTCCAAATGGTAACCCACACCTGGTATTTGTTTTCAAATGTGCCTCCCCTACCCCACTTCATCCAATATTTACCATACCTGTGCTACTGTTGGACAGTTTGCATATTCAGGCACATCCCTGTCCATCTGAGCTGCCTACTAAAGGATATAGTCCACCTTCCACAGACACTAAACAATGCATCTGGTGGCCTATTGATTCCCTGAACCTTTGCCCTGTCTTCTTTTATTCACCATTTCAGTTGTCCCTGTGCTCCCCAGCCCCCTTACAGCAAGTTGCTGTGGGTGAGGTTATACAAACATCTACAGTAATTACCCTCTCTACCTACCACTGGCCTATGCACACTCACCACAACAGATGTACAGCACATTTGTACTCTCTAGACCAATGTAATGTTTTTGCTAAGATCCATCACAAGCTACCCTGCACTCTCCATCTCCCTGTCAGCTTGCTACTGTGGAGTAATAACCCACACTGGCCTATGTACCCTCACAGCAGTGATGTAGAGAACAGTAGATAGTGGGATGAGCAGTGTAATGGCATTGGTTGCTTATTTAGTAGTATTTCATGGTTCTCAACATGGCAGTAATGATAATGAGGCAAGTTAGGTTGAATGTCTCTAAATCACATTCAGTGCAATGTGCAACAGACCAGGATTGCATATTAAGGTTAATACCTCCCCATGCAAACACACTGTAGACTGCAAATCAGTCTATGCATGTATGGGTGCATTGTGACTTCAATGGGGCAGTCAGCATCTTGCAATCATGACACTAAGATGATTTATGTTGCACTGGAAAGTTACTGTACACTAGCCTGAAGAGTACAAGTCCAGTACCTTGCGTGTCCAGTCATTAAAGTGTGACATTGAACAGGTCACAAAAATATATCTGCAGAGATTTGATTGCTTTTGCAAAAACATTTTTATATTGTTTCCATTATAAACATACACAAATGTACAAATAACAAATACAATAAAACAATAAAACTATTTACAATATTTACATTCATCCATGATAAACAATCATTTTATCCATGAGAAGTTATCAGTATTTGTTCAAAAGGTTTTCCAGTTTTTGCCATGCTATTTTTTATGAGCAATGTTATGAGTTCTATAACAAATGGTTTGCAGTCCTTTTTTACAAACCACTTTTGCTAAATTAATAAATTCTTTAAACATCAAATTTTGTTTACTTTTCCAGTTCAAAGTAATAACTTTTCTTGCAATTGCAAGAATTTACCAGAGTAACTGATTCTGAGATTTAGGTATTACATTAGGTATAGGGACATTGAATAGGATTAGTGAGTTAGAAATATGACAGCTATCAGACCATAAAGCCTTTACAAAAGATCTGAAGTCTTTCCAGTATTGAAGAACATTTCTACATTCAATGAACATGTGAACCCAGCTGGCCTCTAGTAATTGATCACATTTCCAACATTTACTTTCACCGTTTTTGAGTATAAGATTTATTTTATGTGGAGTATAGAAACTCCTATTCATAAATTTCCACGTGTACAATCTCCAATATAATGAAGAGGTACAATACGTAGATTTCAATAACAGTTTTTTGGATTCATCAGATATTTTTTTCCCATTAATCTTTACATAGTAATTCCAAAAATCTGTGTCAAACTTTAGAGTGTCTTTTCTTAGTATCTTATAGATGGGTGAGATACTTAATTTATGATCATCTGTCTTTTCAAGACACCTAATAAAAAGCTGAATCAAATTAGGTATAGATTCAGTCTCTAGATTGATTGATGCTCTCATTTTGTTTTCTATAAACTGCCGTAATGAGTGCATAAACAACCAACTGTCTTGACTGTTATCAAAACTGCATAGAAGAAAGTTTAGTGGTTTAATACTCTTATTTTCAATAAACTGATGCCAGAATATCAAGTTATTTTCCTTTAATTTTTGCATTGCATTGATGTTGAAGGAATCTAGGAGATCAGGGGAGTATGCTATAGGGAATATAAGAAATAGGAATTGTTTAATGTTGTAATTACAATCAGTTATATTTTTAAAGTTGTTAAATATTTGATTAATGCCATAAGAAAAATGATCAAACTTCTTATTAAATAAACAAAATTCACATAAAAGTCAACAAACTCTACTTATTCTGTTTTATTCCTTAAATTGATTTTCTATAGTTCTGACATCAGTTATATGAATCTCATGTATTATTTTCCAGCCAGATATATAGGCAGGTGAGATCCAATGTAATATTACATTAATTATAACTGATTTGGAATAAAGATCTAAGCTAGGGAATACTATCCCATTACTGTTCCAAGCTCTAATGTGCCATTTATATGCAATCCTAGGTTTTAAGGGGAACCATAAAAATTTAAGTAGCATGGAATCTAATTTTTTTAAATACGTTTTTCAGAAGGGGTAGTATCAATGACTATATAAAACAAAATTTTAGGTGAAATTATCATTTTAATTAAAGAGAGCCTATCCTCCATTGTGAAGAACATTTTATTCCATCTTTTGATCAGTTCACTAATAGTGGTTATTAAATTAATTAGTTTAGTTTAACAGACTCTTTCCATGTGCTCTTTATACTGACACTCAAATATTCTAATACATCCTTCTCCCAATTAAACAGGCTATTCTCGCTTAGGTTTTTGTTGATCTTTTTGTTAATTAGTAATGTTTTGGATTTATTATGATTAAATTTAAGCCCTGAAATTCTTTCAAACTTGCTTAGGGTATTTATAACATCATGCAAAAAACCATCAATATCACCCAACATTAACATATAATCTGCAAATAACTGTATCTTAGGACAATGTTTGTTTGTCTTTTCAGCTTTTTCCCGGTTAGGGGACACCACAGTCGAACTCCGGTCCACTAATGATTGGCAGTAGATTTTTATAGTGCCGAGTTGCCAGCCCAATGCCCAACCTTCAGCGAAGGCACGCCCATTCATGCATGTCTTTCGGAGGCCATTCGACCGTGGGGAGGACATGCAGACTCCACACAGAGGGCAATTCAGCCGAGAATCGAACAGGAGAGCCTCTTGCTGTGAGGCAACAATGCTACCGCTGTACCCCTTATTAACTTGAAAGCCTTTTATATTATTCTTGTTTCTGATATATGTAGCAAAAGGTTCCACTGAAAGAGCAAACAATAATGGTGACAAAGAACAAACTTGTCTAGTTCCCTTGAGGATTTCTAGTGGTGAGGATAGACATGATCCGATTTTCACATAACCTTGTGCCCCACTATAAATTTTCATTAATACACTGACAAAATCTCAAGGAGAATTCAAAACCAATCAGAATTCTTTGTAGATAAGACCAACTAATAGAATCAAAAGCCTTTTCTATGTCTAGGCTGATAATAGTTAGTTGTTTTTTGTATTTGCATGCTATGTCTAGTAATGATAGTAATTTAATAATGTTATCTTGCACTTTTCTATGAAGAATGAACCCTGTCTGATCATTATGTATTAGATTAGGTAATATTTTCTTTATCCTATTAGCTAATATTGTCATACAAATTTTATAATCAGTGTTTAGTAACGAAATTGGCCTATATGAATCACATCCTTACCTTGTTTTAAAATGGGGGAGATAATTATATATTTCCATGATGGGGGTGTTATACATTTTTGCTTAACCATAGTAAAGGCTGTCATCATTTTCTTTATTATATATTCAGGAAAAATCTTATATAGTTTAGAAATTATTCCATCCAGTCCTGGAGCTTTATTGTCTTATACATTTTTTATTTGCTCTTTCACTTCTGTTAGTATTATTTGTTTATTTAATATGTTATTTTGTTGCATTGACACTTTAGTGGTTATATTTTCTTGACTAAAAGTATTTATTACATTATCTGTCTCCAAAAGTGGTGTGTTATTATTTATATCTTTATAGTAGTTTTTGAACACTTCTAAAATGCCAAATAAGTTAGATGTACTCTTATCTGAACCATCATTTTTAGATTTAATCTCATTGATAATATTTTGATTGTTTATTTTTTTGGATCTTACTTTTATTTTATGCAGATATTTAGGATTTACAGTATAAGATTGTAATTTCAAATTTTCCAGGTTTATGGCTACCTTATGATTAAGAACTTCTAAGTATTTTTGATTTAACTTAGTAATTTTGTTATGTGCTACTTTATTTGGTTTTGCATCCAGTTTTATCCTGTCTATGTTTTTTGTAAGTCTAAAACATCTTTGTCCCACTCTCTCCTTTTTTTACGGTACCAAGATTTTATTTTACCATATATATATATATATATATATATATATATATATATATATATATATATATATATATATATATATATATATTTAGCTTTTAAAGGTGTCCCATAGTATAGTATCAGTCACTTCACCATTATCATTTGTTTCCATAAACATGTCTATTTCTTTCATTATCCATTCCCTAAAGTCTTTTAACTTAGTTATATAATCAGGAATTCTCTGTAGAAATCTTAAATCATCTGTATGCATAGTTAATGTAAATTTTATAGCATTATGGTCTGAAAGGGGCAAGTCATTATAGCTAAGTCACTTATTTTTGAGTATATATTATTTGATACAAAGACCTTAACAATGTTTGTTTGTGTACCAAACCGATATGAATAGTGAGTATAGAATAAGGAATAATGTTCTTTTAGACGATGTATATCTTTAAGGTTTATCTGGTTTGTAAAGTTATTTAACTTCTTGGTTTGAGATGTTAGTTTTATTTTTACCATTTTTAGAAGTATCATTGCCTGATAATAGGCAGTTAAAATCACCTGTTGCTACTTTTGCATTTAAAGTAATCAGGTCCAGATATGTGTCAACATATTTAGTACTTAGTCCTGGTATCCAGTATGTATTAATCAAAGTATAATACTTTCTATTGATTTCCAAAATAACCATGCTTAACATCCCATCTTTATCTGACATTGTATCTATAAATCTTGGCATAGTATAAGTATTTTACATAGAATAAGAGTGCCCCTTCTCTTAGTCTTAAAACATGTGTCATCCCCTTTGGTAAAAACTCTGTACCCATGAACTACCACATAGGCAGCAATCTACCTAACACCGAATGTGTGATAAGAGACCTTGGGACCCAGGTGGACAATAGTCTATCAAAAGTTTTTCTTTTGATAGTCACATCGCCACAGTAGTCAGGAAGTCCTTCTACGTGGCACACCTCATCATAAAAGGGTTCTCATCCAGGAAAAAAGAGGTCATTGTTCCCCTCTATTCATCACTCATTAGACCCATTGTAGAGTACAATGCCCCTTTTAGAATGTACCTCACAAGACATCTGCAGCAGCTGGAAAGGCCACAGAAGTACCTCACAAAGAGGATTAGTGGCCTCAAACAAATGCCCTACACTGACCGCCTCAAAAAAAAGCCCAGCTTTACTCCATAGCATATCGCCTACTCCAAGGTGATCTCTGCCTAACATATAAAGCTATGTCAAACCCAGAGCTGTTGGGCATGCTACACCTAAAGAAATCCCAATCCCTCCGAGCTACATGCTCTAGGGACCTAAACCTTGTCACTACAATAAACAGGACACGCTGGAGGGATAGATTCCTGTCCCAAAGACTTCCTATACTCTGAAACAAGCTACCCATCTATGTCAAGCATAGTTCTTCATTAGCACTCTTCAAGAAAAATCTTGATGAGTGGATGGGAAACAGGAAATACTTCCATGGGGATCACTTCTATGTCACTACTGGACAGTGGCACAGGAAAGTAACTTTCTTGGGTGGCGTAAGCTATGGAACCTTGCTAGCTAGGCTTACGTAGGCCCTTCGGCCAATAGCCTAGTACCTACCTATGAACCTATGAATCAGACAGAATGGTATAGCCATTAAATAAGTATTTTTGTAGGTCTTTTTTAATAGATAGGTTTCCTGTAAAAAGATGATCTGGCTTTAAGCATTTTGATATATTTAAGCAAACCAGCTCTTTTGACGTTATTGTTCAAACCATTAACATTTAATGATACACATTTATAAGCCATTGACTATAATGTGTATGTTGTTACTTACTGAATGACCTTTCTTCCATGTTGACTTGAAATCTACTGAAAACTTACTTACCATAGATGTATAACGTGTATTAAGCACTATTTTCAAAAGCCCCAAACTATTTATAAACACATACCTGAAACATAAAGTTTCTCGTTTAGTTAAAAACTTAACTAAACCATCCATCCACCACTTCTCCAACACTAAAAGTCACAAATTATCCATCTCTGCTTAGAATATAGTATAAAACAAAAAAGAAAAGCATTATGAAAGCAACTAAATAAATCTGAGTCCATGAAATATACATTAAAATGAGAGTGTCCAATATAACTGAAGCTATATGAATATGTCACATATAATAATAGCACCTCTGATAAGTAGATACATCAGAAATACACATGAGATCAAAGTATGTATAAACATTAAAAGCTGAAGGTTAAGAAGATTGCCAATATTTCCAAGACTTTTCAAAAAACATCAAACGTTTTAACCATTCTGTCAGTCATCTATCATTTTTCATGTAAGGATTTGTTGAATATATATATAACACTTATTACAAAAACAAGCCTCACAAACCTCTGTTTAGTTACTAAAGGTTTAGTTATGTAACATAAGTCCAATGTTAAAAAGCATAATGAGTTTTCTAATGCAGCTCCTAGTTCATTTGATATCATTTAGTTACTAAAAGTATCATTGAATCTGCAGAATATATGCATCTATAAAAGAACATAGGTATTTTCAAAGGAGTTAAACACTTTTATCAGAACTAATTATTTAGCATTTAAAGTATCTATGTGAAGGATAACAGAATTTCAAGAGAAAGTAATTCTAAATACAGCCATTTAACAAGTTCAAAAGGTCAAGTGATGTCATCACTGTTGTTTCCTCAAGCTGCAGCTTCATAAACTTGTTAAAAAGTTTCTAAATAGGCTCATGCACAGCAGAGGTTGTCTCTAGTGAGGAAAAAAGCATTTTCGGTAGGAAATCAAATCTTGAAGCTTTTAGAGTTTACAGAAAGCAAAAAAAAAAAAAAAAAAAAACAAAGAAAAAAACTCAAGCTGCCTTGTCAGTGCATATCATGAATCTAGACAATGAGAACAGTCACATAGACCACCAGTTTCCTCACAAAACATCAGCGTCATGAAAAAATTAACCCTTACATATAAAAACAGCTATTTAGAAGTAACAACAGCTGCCTCAAATCAGGTTCATAGGTTGATAGGTTCATAGGTTGGTACTAGGCTATTGACCCTAGGGCCTATACAAGCCTAGCCATAACAATTTCCTGGCTATTTCTTCCCACAGTATTTACTTCCCTGGACCCCTGTCTAGCAGGGCGACTGACATGATCCCTGGGGTGAATTTCCTATTAGAACTAATCGTGCACTCTCCTGGTGTGGGTTCTTCGAGTTGCTCATGTTGAGATCTCCAGTAGAAAACTTCTTGACAGGAATAATTAAAAAATTCTCTTGACTATGTATTAATTTTTAGAAAAATAATAAAGATTCTATGTTAATATATCTTTTAGCATACTTTTAGTTATTTTTTTCTAAAAAATAAAAATATATTTCCTGTCAGGATATTAAAATCTAAGCAGAGCTATGCATTTCTGCTGCTATCAGACAAGCATCTTGGCCATGCCCCCATTTGATTCTTTTTGCATCACCTCCTTTGGGAATCAGCTACTTGGAGGATATAGATCTCCCATTCTTTAGAGCAGCAAGGTAAACAGCTTCACTCAATGCAGCATTCATAGCTGGTAACATTAGTTTTAAGCCAGTTAAAGACATCTCTGAGTATGTACACTAGAAACTAGAACCCAAGTAGATTGCATTTATTTATGCCACTCCCTCTCATTGTTTAGTTTCTTTCTGTAAGCTCTTTATGAAGGTTATTTCAAGTCCCTACAGTATTTTAGCTGAAACAAATTCTCACACTACATATGAGTTTTCATTTACCTCTCATCAAAATCATTGCCCTCGATTCTGACAAAATACTTGGATGCAGAAAACAGTTCAAAATGAGTTTGAAGCTCTCAAATATTGCCTGACTATCTTATGCTTTAGGGCACTGATGTTTTGGCATAAAAAGACTTTTAGTCATAAAAGTCCTCAAAAGACATTCACAGTGGGCACTAAGACTCAGAAAAGTTTTCATTCCGTTTTATTTTGTCAATGCATATCTGATAGTAGGTTTTTGTCCAAATATGTATGTATGGAGGGGGTGGGTGGGCTGTGTGTTTCTGGTTTTGTGTGTGTGTGTGTGTGTGTTTAGAGTACCACAATAAGGACTGGCTTCCCTATGACAAATAATGATAAAGCATTTATCAAAAGCACATATCAAAAATGAATAAGCATCTCACAATTTCAAACAGGAGACGTGAAAAGAGTAGCCCTCTTTTCATAAAATTAGCAATATTTGGCATTCATGCACACACAACAATTATGGCATTCATTTGCAAAGTAACACACAGAAAATAAAAAAAAAAATAAAGTAATAAAATCACACTTCCTTTTAACCTGAAGGTGATGTAACCTTGTGTTTACTGCTCCCCATGTGTGACTCATGTTGTTTATTCTAGCACTACCTTTAATAACTGCACTGTAAACCATTGTGATTCTTCCACGTTTGAATATTTTTTTTAGCCTGATTGCCACCTATTAAATGCATAACACCATTGAGTGTACACCAGTAAACAGATTAAGTCCATCTGTTGCAGGCTTAAGCAGACACAGGGTTTGTATTTTTAAGAGCTGCTTACGTAAGCTATGGTTTTGTGCTATTAGAAAGTCAGTGGTAGTGCATTTCAGCAGATTGATTTTTAGGAAAAACAAGTAAAAATAAAGTATTTATTTTTAGCACCTTGGCAAGCTATTCTGCTGTTTAGTTTTTCTCTCTGCCCTTGCCCTAAAGAAGAGTTATCAGTCCAAATGGTTATGTTTCTGGAGACGTAATTAAGGAGAATGCCTGTAGCTGCCCGTGACTCATGTTTGTCCACTGATTGTTATGTGGACAGCTGGTGTTTGGGTAAAAGCACTTTATCAAAATGACTGGTAATGGCATTAAAAGTTTGTCACGGCTCTTAGCTTTTTTTAGTACCATTCACTCAATATAAACAAATGTACTAATATGGACTAGCATTGCAGCCTACAGGTAAATGTAATGAACCACTAATAATCTTCATAAATTGAAGTCCCTTAGGTTTGATTCTCACATCTCCTACTTTTCCATGATGTAGGGAAGCATTTTTTTTGTCCATGTGCTGTCAAATCACTGCCACTGTTGAAAAGAAAATGTGTGCTATATGGGCTTAGTAGAATTATAGTACGCTAATAAAAGGGTAAAAAATGACTGCACACGATTAAAGAATCAATTAAAGAATGGGTCATGTTGAAATAAATAAATGTGCAAACAGCTTCTGCTAACAAATCTCATACCACATACATTTATTTCCCATGTACCTCTCTTCTCATGGACTTTCACTAGGAATTGCAGTTTTCTTCCACATGTCTAAGGCATGCTGACATGCTGATTGTCTGAACTGGCATTCCCCAGATTTCCTTGTCTGTTTGTGTGTGTGCATGTGGATGGATGTGCCCATCCTGCACTGTAGTGTGTGCATATATGTGGGTGGCCTGCTGTGACATGATCTGGGTCCCCGTGATCCTGAATAAAATAAATCAAATTTCATATAAATCAAATTTCATAGATGGATGAATGAATAAAACAGGATGTTCTCAACTGTTGAAATATTAAAGTAACCAAATAAACAAAGGAGTCATTATAAGGTGCATTTCAGTTGTCATATTAATGGTTTGTACAGTAAAAGATGTTTAAGGTGTAAAAACATAAATCAAGAAACAGTCAGTACTAAAATGTGAGTTTATGCAAAATAGCTTATCCTCTCACTTGCAAACACATAACAGATTTTCTGTAATATACTTAAGAAATACTGCAATAAAACATTATTTAATTAAAATTCATATTATGCTCATCTATTTTCCCTTTTCATTCATCACAGCAAAATTTTAAACTAGTGCCTCTTTGTAAAAATTAAATAAATCCTTATCTGATCATCTAAGCAGGTGTGAAACTAATGTACAATAATTCAAAGTAAAATATAAGACATTTGAAAGACTGAAGTCTAAGGCCAGATAATAACAGCTATATAACCCCAATAAAACTAAATGGCATCCAAATAAAAAATGAAGCCCTTTGTGAAGCCTGTTGGTTTTATGTAAAAATAGTGCCATGGTTTAAGGGAATCATGGCTAGAGTATTTGTGCCTTCAATTCCATTGTTTTTTGCCACATGGGTCTCTCAAGAACTTTCACCATCTGCATGAAATATTTGTGTGTTGCGTCACAAGTAACCCAAAGGTTCTATCCTTCATACGAGAATTTCATGACAGTATGAAAACAAACAGTTTTGCAGCCCATCATCTCCTGTACAGCATTTGTGCTACTTTGCTAGAGAAATTGTTAGTGTCAGAACTCTGGATGAAACACATACGTATTGACCAAGGGTGGTTAAATTGCGAGCGATTAAGTAATAATGATCAAATTAATTATCAGCATTCCACACACAAGTTTTTGATTAAATTTTCCAAGTGGATGTGATTCTTGAAATTACTTGCTTTGTTTTGCTTGTATTATAATTTGTTTTATAAGAGATTTTTTTAACTATATAAAACTTTCTAATAATATATTTATAATTCATGTCATTACGGTCAGCTGATACGTCTTTTATTTGATTTATACAAAATTTGTTGTAATAGGAAAGGTTTTTTTTATTATGTAATTACACATTTTCACTTTAAAATATGTTTTATATGAGGAAGTGATTTATAGGGATAAGTAGTTCTGATGAAGTTCTGGTTCACAGAATGAAAGCGCTTAGCTGTTTTATTAACTGTTTTTATTTTTTACTGTTTAATTAAACATTCCTTTCTGGTGGGACCATTTGATCATGAGTTTCTTTACTTGCTATCTGGTTGGCAGAAATCACCACTCTTATTTAGATAGCTAGAAAAGAGAATAATAAAATCTGTATGCGTTCTTAAAGGTCTTATTTATCTAGCTAAAATGTTTCAAGTTTTTATGCCACATAAGTGGTACAAATTCATCTGCAGAATCATGTTGCATTGCGTAGATAAATAGTAGGGAAAATGTTACCAGACTGACTAAAAACTGAATATGTAGATAGGTATAAATATTATAACCTAAAATATCTGTGTGTTACAGAAACACATAGAGGGGGTCCTGATACTGACAGTGTACAGAGGCTATTGTTCTGTGTAGGATGGCTGCTTTCTCACTGGAGTATTTGTTGTTTATACAGGTTTTTACATGCTAAAGGGTTAGAATAATTCATGTGGGTACTGATTCTAGGAGAGCTTAATCCAGTCATTTTGGAAAGTTTAACATAAAGAACATGCAGAAAGCCTTGTTTAGCACAGTCTCCCCTTTGCAGTATTGTTGTGTTATAAAACTCTCTGCTTCCAGAAATGACCTATACATTAAAACTAGTTCATGTTGTTAACTTCTCTGATGGCAACATTCATTTTCTGAATTTTCATTTATCTTCTTCAGCATCACTGTGGAGCCTGCCCTATTCCATCAAGCGGGTGCAAGGCAAAGAAACAGTTCTTGATGCAATGTCAGTCTATTCCTGGACATATGCACATACTCAAAGACAAACTACAAAGCTATGGGTTATTTAGCCAGTCACCAAGTAACCTATTAGCATGTCTTTTGGATATGGAAGGAAACCACAGACCCTGACTAAACATTATGTAGGCAAAATAAGGTTATGCCAGCTTTACACAGAAGGCATCTCAGCAGAAAATAAACAACAGAACTAAGCAATAAGAGGCATCAATGATAACTAGACACAGCAACATTGTATCACAGTGGTGTGATCATTTTCTTTTACTCTCATACTGGTAATTCATGACTGAATCACATTTTAATGTTCATGAGCAGATTAGATCCAAAAAAAAAGCAAAAAACCTGTCAACCTGCATTTCAGAATAGACAGTTTTTATTTGTATTATAATAGTCAGATCATCTCTGCTAGCTACATGCTCAGAATAAAAATAACTGCACAAGACAAGAAGATTTCCAAAATGAGGAAGATGAAGAGCTCACAGATCCTGACATGAAATCAATACTTAAAGAAGATGAAGCATCACATTTCCCCAGTGTCTGTATTATCTTCATTCCTGGAATCTGTAAATATGAATCATGAAATAATCTGCAATCTTGTCCAGATGAAAAAAAAAAAACAGTCTGAAATAAGAGAATAGGAATAGAAATAGAAGGCAGGTGGCAGCAATATACACACACTCACACACACACACACACACACATATAGATACATATACATATAAATATATATATATATATATATATATATATATATATATATATATATATATATATACATATATATATATATATATATATATATATATATATATATATATATATATATATATAGTACAGTCCAATACCCTAATAATGGGCAATTTCAACTACCCCACCATCAACTGGGAAAACTAATCATGTACTAACTCACTTGCTCAACATTTTCTGGAATTCATAAATTCCAACGCCCTGGATCAGCTTGTCCATACCCCCACCAGGGGCAGTAATATCCCGGACCTGCTCATTACCAATATGGGTAACCAATATTCCACGCCAGAGGTCAACTCCTCGCTGGTCAGATCTGACCACATGCTAATCACCCTAGACATCCATATCCCGCCCCCACCCCCCCCATTAAGGAAACCACCATAAAAAACTTCTCCAAAACCAACTTCATGCTTCTTAGGACAGAAGTGGCATACTTCATGGCACCCATACAGATGGAAAATAGAGGTACGATTGCTGAATCCTGTACAAATGCACTGTATAAGCACATACATGAGTGCATGGATCGTGTGATCTCCAAAAGAACCAAGATGCTATTCTCCAAAAAAAGGAAGCCAATCTGGTGGTCCCCTGCCATAAACAAACTCTACAACAGAAGGAAGAAAATGTTGCAAAAAACAATTAAATCCCACAATTGCAGGAGCTCCCTGGTTAGCCTCAGTAAGAAGCTGAGATCCCTTTTAAATCCTCTAAAGCTAGTTACAAAAATAAAATCGCCACTGATTCTGAAGACATCCATAAAGTATTCTACAGCTATGTAAAGAATCTCAATGGCAACACTCAGATCTGCTCTGAACTACAGCACAATGGCACTAGTTGTACAGAACCAACTGATATTGCCAACATTCTGGCAGATAGATTCAGTGCAAACTTTACCCTCCCCTCGCCCTCCAAAGGGCCCATCTCTAACCGGAAGAATGCAAAGCCCCTGTAGTCATGGTTGCACAAGTAAAGACCGCCCTCTCCAAAGCCAACAACACAGCATCCATGCGACCAGACAACATCCCAGGCTGCTTTCTGCATAAACTACAGAACAAACTGACACTCTCACCTAAGTACCATGTTCAATCATAGCCTCACTTTAGGCTTTGTGCCTACTGAATGGCACACAGGGACGGTTATCCCAGTCCACAAAGGGGTGCCACCACAGACCCCAGTAACTACCGCCCCATTAGCCTGATGAGTCTGTTCTGCAAGGCCATGGAACATATCATCTTGGAGCTTATAAACAAAGACATATCTAACCTCAAAACTCTGGACCCCTCTCAGCCTGGGATTGTAAAAGGTAGCTCATGTCTCCTAAACCTGATTGACTTCTTTGAAGCAGTCACCAGAGTCATGGACGAGGTAAGGTGGTGCACACAGCCTATCTTGACTCGCCAAGGCTTTTGACACCATCTCCCACTCTGGAATTATAGATAACTCACTAAACTGGGCATAAATCCCTATGTCACAAGATGGGTGGCCAACTGGCTCACTGACAGAACCCACATAGTGAAAGTAGCTGACTCCAAATCCAACTTCAGACCAGTGACAAGTGGAGTACCACAGGGTTCAGTCCTGGGTCCTCTCCTGTTTGGCATCTACTTCTCAGAAGTTCAGGCTAACACAGCAGGTCTTTGGCTAACAAAGTTCGCAGATGACTGCAAACTAGGAGCCATAATAGAATTGCCTATTGATGTGGACATTCTACAAAGGGGCCTCACTGAGACTGATGCTTGGTGTCAAAGTCATGGCTTCAAGCTCAATGCCAAGAAGTGCATTGTCATCTCCTTTGGGAAAAATACTGTACCCATGAACTACCATATAGGCGGTAGCCTACTAAACACCAAAAGTGTGATAAGAGACCTTGGAACACAGGTGGACAGTAGTCTCTCCTTTGATAATCACATTGCCACAGTAGTCAGGAAATACTTCTATGTGGCACACCTCATCGCAAAGTGGTTTTCCTCCAGAAAAAAAGAGGTCATTGTTCCTCTCTACTCCTCCCTCATCAGACCCATTATAGAGTACAACGCCCAGTTTGGCATGTACCTCGCAAGACATCTACAATAACTAGAAAGGCCACAGAAATACCTCACTAAGAGGATTACTGGCCTCAAACAGATGTCATACACAGACCGTCTCAAAAAACTCCAGCTCTACTCTGTCTCATATCACCTACTCAGAGGGTGACCACTGCCTAACATATAAAGTCATGTCAAACCCAGTTCTGTTGGATATGCTACACTTAAAGAAATCCCAATCTCCCTGAGCCACACGCTCCAGGGACCTAAACCTTGTCACCACAATAAACAGAACATGCTGGAAGGATAGATTCCTGTCCCAGAGATTTCCTATGCTCTGGAACAGACTACCCATTCATGTCAAATAAAGCTCCTCATTAGCCCTCTTTAAGAAAAATCTTGACAACTGGATGGAAAATAGGAAATTCACCCCGGGGATCACTTCTGTGGCTCTGCTCAACAGGGTCACAGGAAAATAATTTTCTTGGGTGGCGAAAGCCAGGGAACATTTTTGGCTAGGCTTATATAGGCCTGAGGGCCAATAGCCTAGTACTTATCTATAAACCTATGAAACTATGAACCTAAATATATAAATATATGTGTGTGTCTGTGTGTGTGTTTGTGTGTGTGTGTGTGTGTGTGTGTGTGTGTGTGTGTGTGTGTGTGTGTGTGTGTGTGTGTGTGCGTGCGTGTGTGTGTGTGTGTGTGCGTGTGTGTGTGTGTGTGTGTGTGTGTGTGTGTGTGTGTGTGTGTATATATATATATTTATATATATGGTTTACTATTAATATTTCAAAATGAAAAATAAATCTGTCACTAAATTTAGAAATGAAACACCAAAAATTCCTATTTTCAGATGTGCAGAATGTCGTAAATGTCAGTAATTGCCGAAAATGTCGAATTCAACATTTTACAACAATTACTGAACATGCCATCCTTGCCATGAAGTCCTATACTCCTCTAAGGAAAATCCCTCACACCCCCTGCTAACTATATATTCCAACTCTGAGAACCTAGTACAGTGTGGAAAGGGATGAATTTCCCTAACCGCACTATACCACAATCTCTGTACATCTCTTCGGATTTATATTAGCAAATGAACAGGACATTCACTAATATAAACATTCAAACAGTGAGACTGTAAGCATATGACACTTTCAAACATCTCAATTTCGAATTGTTCATATGCGTACATTCTCACCTCGAGATTTTAATAGTAAATCATATATATTATATATATATATATATATATATATATATATATATATATATATATGGATTCCCTTCACAAGCTCAAAGTTTCAAAACTTTGAATTGCAAATCGTTGAAACCATAAGATCAAAGTTTTGAAACATTGAATGTTTTGAATGTAGATCACCGTACAGAGCAGAATGGGAAATTTACTGTTTTCCTCACTGTAGTATGATCTCACAGTTGGTATATTTATCAGGGAGTGTTTGTGTGCAAGAGCCTTGCCCCTCCCTGCAAAAAAGTAAAAAAATGTTTGTTTTTATTTGATTTTATTACAATTTAAAAGTTTCAAAACTAAAATCTTATGGTTTCGACCACTTACAGTTCAAAGGTTTGAAACTTCAAGCTTGTGAAGTAGATCCATATATATATATATATATATATATATATATATATATATATATATAGCTTATTTATGAAAACATTATATTATGCCTTCCTTGTTAGTTTAAAAATGGAACAAAAAACACCAAAGGAATCACACTATGGTAAAGAAGAGCAAACGTACAACCTGGATTCAAACAAAAAAGAAAACAAACTCTGCAACCGCCATATACTTTTTAAAAACTTTAATGACAAATTTAAAATAAAAAGCAAAGCTTTCAGACCAATAGATCCTTCCTCAATCCTAAACAATACAGTTACAACATCTATTAAATAATTATCATACTAATCACATAATTAAAAAGCCCACCTATCAGATACAAATAAATAAATAAAACAATTAATTCTTAAAGCAGAGTTCATTTAAGACACATTTATTTGTGCTTTGGATAGGTTTTAGACTTATACAAGTATTAATACCAGGAGGCATATCAGCAAAAAACATAACAATCCATTTATATTCACATCTCTCAAGTTTATTATCAATGTCACCTCATCTAGGATCATTATTAATCACTTGAATAACTCTAAAATCAAACATATGTTCATTGCCATAATCTATCAGATGTTTAGTTAAAGCATTTGTTGAATCAGTATATGCCTATCAGACTTATGTTCTGTTATGCTCTCTTTCAATTTTCTTCATGATATGCCTAAATAAAAAGCAGTATATTTCTTGCAAGTTACAATATAAATACTATTGCAGGGATTACGTGTGGCAAAACACATGAACACAAAATCTTTCCCCATTAAAGGCTGTTTAAAAATATTATCACTGCATAGACATTCACAACAGCAACAGTTGAAACATACCATATTTATTTGAAAGTCTGTGTACTTTTTGTTTGATATCCTTATAACATTGACAATTATTTAAATTTGAACAATTTCTATGAGTAAAACTCAGCTTATCATCAATAAGTGATTGTAGCTCAGGAAAAGCCTTCAGTGTACCCCAGTTATTCATAAAAATGTCTTTAACATCTTTTGTCTGAGTATTATAAGTTGTTAGATACCGTATTTTATTCTGTTGATGACTTCTTATAACCTGATCAGTACATTCATTAGCTCTTAAAATATAGAGTTTATTAATATTATT
The DNA here is from genome assembly GCF_019279795.1 of Protopterus annectens. NCBI lineage: Eukaryota > Metazoa > Chordata > Ceratodontiformes > Protopteridae > Protopterus > Protopterus annectens. The sequence continues at coordinate 1,196,980,185 of NC_056725.1, read as the reverse complement.
CCTACAGCATCTGCGGTGGTACAGCGGTTGAGTTGTTACCTCACAGCAAGAGGTTCTCCTGTTCAATTCTCGGCTCAAGTGCCTTCTGTGTGGGGTCTGCATGTTCTCCCCGCGGTTGAGTGGCCTCCAAAAGACATGCGTGAATGGGCATGCCTTCGCTGAAGGTTTGGCGTCGGGCTGGCAATTCGGCACCATAAAAATCGACTGCCAATCATTAGCGGACCGGAGTTCCGCTGTGGTGACCCCTAACTGGGAAAAGCTGAAAAGACAAACAAACAATATTATTCCTACCTTCTAAAACTTCAGCTCTTACACTAACTAGCAATTCAAGATTATATTCTCTATCAATAAACTCTTGTACCATTTCATTCATTTGCATAGAACAATCCCTATCATCAGTATTTAATCTGCTTGCACGCTGAAGCTGACCCTTAATAATCCCTTTAAAAACATGCCGAGCATGTATACTTTTATTATGGAAGCAACGATTCACCTGCACTTCCTTTCTATACATACTTATATGAGCAATTCCTGCATCAAATCTAATAAGAACATCTAAGAAATTAATTTGAGATTCAGAACATTGCATTTTAAAAAACAAGAATTCAGTAGATGTATTAATATAGTCAACAAATTCATTAAAAAATTCAGAGATAGTCCCTCCCCACCACAAAAAATATGTCATCGACAAACCTCATAAAAAATAAAACTCTGTTTTCAACCTGAGTAAACTTACTATAAATAAATTCTTCCTCCCATTTATTGAGTGCTAAATATGCATATGTATTAATGATGGGAGTACCCATTACAATACCTGCTACCTGACGGTACAACTGTTGATTGAAAATAAATACATTATTGTCCAACACTCGAATATCATTATGGCACAGTGGGAATCTGAACATGTTTTCAGAGATATGAATATATGGCAACAACATCTGCTGTTTTATAAAAGCTTTGTGAATGACATATTTTTTTCTATTGCAGGGAGATGAAGGACAACTTTGATCTTTTGTTGACTGTCTTAAGAACGCTACTTTTTTAGACTTTGATGTTCACAGCTCTTATGATAGAATTGATTTGTTTGATGTAACCCTATTAAAATGTGAAGATGGTACTTTAGATACCTTGATATTTTGGAAATCATGTTGGAAAAATCACCTGCTGCATTGGAATAGTATGCCTCCCAAGCATAAATTCCTACAAGTTATCAAAGGTCAAGTTCTCTGAAATTTGAGATTGAATACTAATATGAGAAATTTTGAAACTGAATCAGTGTAAACAAATAATTATTTACATGAAAGAGGCTATAAGTTAGAAGAAATCAGTAAAGGAGAATTGGAAGTTAAGCAGATGAGAACTCATTAAGTAAAACCATATTTTCATTGAGATGCTACGGAGATGCATTGGATTCAAATAAGATTATACTAACTGGAATAAGATACTTGTAGAACTTATAGTCAAGATATAAAACAAGTTTGTGATGTAATAACAGACAACTGGAAAATGCTAACAGCAGACAAGGCGATTTGACGTATAGTAGGAGACACCCTGAAATTATGCTTTAAAAATAGACAGAATCTGAAACAGCTCTTATGTAGAGAAAGAAATAGTACAGATATAAAAGAAAATAGAAGAAAAGGAACATTCAGATGTGGGAAATGTAAAGCTTGCTCCTATATTAACATCTATAATATTTTTCAGCATTTTATTACTAAAGGAGAATATAAACTGAATAGATTTGCTGACTGTAATACCAGAAATGTGATTTACATAGCAACTTGTAAATATTGTTCCAGTTTCTACTTTGGGAATACTAACTGCCATTTCAAAATTAGGGTCGAGGCATATAAGTGACATTAGACATAAATATGAACACTCTATCTCAACATATAATACAATTTCCTGGCCATAGTTTTTTTTTTATGGTTTTAGAAATTATTAATTAGAGCTCAAGAAGAGGAGATCTATAGAATATAACTGAGCTGGTGGAAGTAAAATGGATCTTAGACTTGTGAGCTGATCATGAACAAGGTTTAAATGGAGTGATATCTTTACAGCTGGTATTAAGAAGGTATCAGCTCAGGAAAATAATTTGACTGGTTGAGCCCCTTTTAAAACTAAGTAAAGGGGTGTATATTACAGATATGAAGAAGGCTTTTGCCAAAAGTGCTTATTCTACTTTTATCTTAAAAGTTTTTACACATCTCTTAATAAATATTTTCTGTTGTTCATAGGTTCATAGGTTCATACTAGGCTATCTGCCCTGGGGCAATTATAAGCCTAGCCCGATTCTGTATGGCTTATGCCACCCCTTGATTTGAGTATACTGTGCCCTTTTTAAGGTTTAGTTTACTGTGCCTCTGTCTAATAGTGACACGGGAGTAATCCCTGGGACAAACCTATGATCCCCCATCCACTTATCGAGATTTTTCTTGAAGAGATTCAGTGAGGTGCTCTGCCTCACATGAACTGGAATTCTATTCCAGAGCGAAGGGAGCCTCTGGGTTATGAACCTGTCCCTCCAGCAAGTTCTATTTATTTCTGTGCTGAGGTTCAAGTCACTCGAGCATGTGGCTCTAAGGGATTTAGATTTACTGAGGTGGAGCATGTCCATTAATTCTGGATTTGACATAGCTTTGTATGTCAGGCATAGATCGCCTCGAAGTAGGCGGTATGCAACTGAGTAGAGCTGGAGTTTTTTTAACCAAGCAGTATATGGCATCTGTTTGAGACCCTTGATCCACTTGGTGAGATACTTTTGGGGTCTTTCTAATTGCTGCAGGTGTCGGGTAAGGTACATCCCAAAAGGGGCATTGTATTCTATGATGGGCCTGATGAGGGATGAATAAAGGGGCACGATTACCTCTCTTAATCTAGATGTAAAACCCTTCGTGATGAGGTGGGCTATGTAGAAGGTCTTTCTAACCACTTTGGCAATGTGGTTTTCAAAGGAGAGATTGCTATCAACTTGGGTCCCCAGGTCCCCAATAACTTTCTCTGTACTTAATGGGTTTCCGCCTATGTGGTAATTTGTGGGCACATTGTTTTTGCCAAACGGTGTGACTATACATTTTTTGGCATTTAGCTTTAAACCATGGCGCTGGCACCAGTTATCTGTCTCTGTGAGACCTTTTTGAAGGATGTTTGTGTCACCTGGAGAGTTGATTATGGTGCCCAGTTTGCAGTCGTCTGCGAACTTGGTGAGCCATAGTCTTCCCACGTTTGCCTGTACCTCGGAAAAGTATATACAGAACAAGAGTAGTCCCAGGACAGAACCCTGTGGGATGCCACTTGTGACCGGTTTCGAGTCTGACATAGCTCCAGTAACTCTCACTCTGTGGGTTCTGTCTTTGAGCCAGTTTGCAACCCATCTTGTGACATAGGGGTTTATATTTAAGCTGGATAGCTTATCTATGATGCCCGAGTGGGGTATTGTGTCAAATGCCTTTGCAAGGTCCAGATAGGCTGTGTGGACTACCTTCCCTTCATCTATGGCTTTGGTGACTGTTTCAAAGAAGTCAACCAGGTTCAAAAGGCAGGATCTGCCCTTGACAAAGCCGAACTGGGTAGGATATAGTGTCTGTAAGTCCCCAATGTCTTTGTTTATGAGCTCCATGATGATCCTCTCCATAGCCTTGCAGACTAAGCTAGTCAGGCTTATGGGGCGATAGTTTCCAGGGTCCGTAGAGGCTCCACCTTTGTGGAGTGGGACCACTGCTGCTGTACGCCATTCTGTGGGCACATATCCTGTAGTGAGGCTGAGATTGTATAGCTGTTTTATTTGAGGGATTAGTTCCTCTTGTAGTTCATGTAGGATGCAACCTGAGATGCCATCTGGTCCCATGGAAGCAGTGTTTTTTGCTTTGGAGAGGGCAGCCTTCACCTGAGCATCTGAGATGTTTGGGAGGCAGCCCTCTGCCGGGATAGATACTTGCTCTTTGGGGAGGGGTGGAGAAGTTTGCACTGAACCTGTCTGCCAGGATATTGGCGATGTCTGTGGGTTCAGTGTATTTTTTGTCATTTAGAATCAACTCAGAACAAGTCTGGGAGTTGCATCCCAGGTTTCTAACATAACTGAAAAAAGCCTTATGATTGTCTTTGGTGTCCTGTGCAATTTTTCTCTCGAAGCTGGCCTTGGAGGATTTTATGAGGGATCGTAATTTTTTGTTAGTACTGATCAGAGATGCCTTTCCTATTAGGGATTTTGCTCTATCATGTAGTAGCTTCCTCCTTCTTTTGTACAGTTTATTTATGGCAGGGGTCCACCAGACTGGACGCCTGCCTTTGGATGATTGGGTCTTGGTTTTGTTTGGGATAGCATGATCCATGCATTCCTGAAGATGTCCATAGAATGCATTTATATAGAATTCTGCAGTTTGGGCTGTAGTTTCCACTGGCCCTGGGGCCTTGAAGGATTCCACTTCAGTTTTGAGAAGTGAGAAGTTCGCTTTTGAGAAGTTTTTCACTGTGGTTTTCTGGGCTGGGGGTGGGGTCAGGATGTGGACATCCAGTGAAATTAATTTATGGTCTGATCTTACCAATGAGGGATATACTTCTGGTGTGGAGCATAGAGTCCCCATGTTGGTAATGATCAGGTCTAGTATGTTGTCCCTCTTGTGGGAGTGGTGACTAGTTGTTCCATAGCATTTGAGTTTATAATTTCCAGGAATCTTTGGGCTAAGGTGCTGGGGCTTGAGTAGTGCTTCCAGTCAATGTTTGGGTAGTTGAAGTCATCCAATATAATGGTGTTCGGAGAGATCTTCATGTTCTCCAATGTTTTCAGGAAAGCCGAATGGGATTCCTGACTTTGAGAGGGTGGTCTGTAGGATGCTATAAACTGAAAAGCAATCTTGCCCACTGTTAGTTGCACATGGATGGTCTCCGATACTTCATGCAATGCCACTGACCTGGAGGTGTGGATATCCTTGATAAATATGGAAACTCCCCCTCCTTTTGTGGTTCGGTCTGGGTTTTGGGGCCGAAAAGCATGATATGAGGTATAGCCTGGTAGTGCTGGGGTGCTCTCTGGAGCCTTGAACCAGGTTTCTGTCACTGCACAGATATCGATGTTCTCCATACTGAGGAGAGCTTCGAGTGCGTGCATCTTGAGGTTAAGACTTCTGGCGTTTAGCAGCATTACCCTTAGTTTCTTGTTCCTTTTGCTGTCTATGGGGGTGGGTTTGACTTTTGAGCCTTGCCTAAAAAAGGCACTATGGGGATGGCAAGAGCCTTTGCCAATATCTGAAAGCCCAGTGGTGACAGGTGCAAGCCGTCCCTAGCGAAGCAACGTGGCTTGTCGAGCATGACATCCCAGGCTGACAGACACTGGATTCCCTTTGAATGACACCAAAATTTTAGCCAATTGTTAAAATCGATCATTTTGTCTTTGTACTGTGGCATCATTCTAGGTGAGGGTAAGATGCTGCTCAAGGTCAGGGTCATACCAGCCTGGGCTACATGATCAGAGAGCTCCTCTATGTCTCTTTTCATGTAATCCAGGGAGGTACGTCTCAGGTCATTCACACCAGCATGTACAATGACTGAGTCATATTTGTATTTGCTTTGGAGTGACCTGAGTGCTTGCGTTATGTGGCGGATCCTAGCGCCCAACAGGCAGCTCACTGTGACCTTCTCTTTATTCAGCCTGGTGAGCGGGACGTCAGTGTGTCTGACAATAGAGTCACCTATAACAAGAGTATCAGGTGTGTTATTCAGCCTTAAGGGCTGTGGCTGCTTGGCACACTGACTTTGTGGGTTATGTGTTGTGTGTGTTTTGTTTTGAGGTAGCGTTTGCTTGGATGTCTGCTTTGGAGGTCTCTGTTGCTTAGGTAGATTTTTATTTAGAGCCTCCGAGTATGTTTTTGTGTATTTATGTGTTTGGTTCGCTGATGTGGTGGGACTATGTGATACTGGAATTGTGTTGTGTGAGGTTACCTTCTCCTCCTGACTGGTTACACCAGTTTTGAGATGAGAGAGCTCAGCCACCAGTTTGGATAAATAGTTGCATCTCTCACATATATTTGAACCTGTTTGGAGGAGGAGAGGGTTGTCCGTGTACATGAGACAGTTGTAACATTGCCTCAAAATTCCCAGATTCACCAGCTGGACTGGAGAGGAAACCATTGACTGACCTTTGGATATGCTAGAGTAATAGGGAAACTGAATTTAAGACGGACCAATAGAGGACAGGGTAATCGTAGAGAGTATAAGAGTAAGTAGTGCTTATGGTTTAATAGTGCTAACTTGTAGGATTACTTAATTGGACCAGTGAAGGGCCTTAGAATGAGAATGTGGTGTTTAAATTGAGAGATAGAGCAGTTCTAAGGGAAAAAGTGAAGAGCAGACTTTGTGGAGCCAGGAATAGTTTAAACCCAATTAGGCGGCGCTGCCCGCTGCTGCGCTATGCACAGAAATGCGCAAAACCACGCAAAAGAGGGCCAATAAAACTACAGTTTCAAGTCAGTAACCACTCCCACAGGGGCAGGCAGGCTGCTCAATGTTTTTCAATGCCACTGATCAACAGAGAGACTTTCCTTTAGCCCAAGCAAAAAATGGCCTCACAGAAACTTACAAACAGTTCAAGAACAGCAAGCCTGTAACTGAACTTTTTTAAATCTCAGAAAAGTGGGAAAAAAGCAAGATTTTTTTTTGTTTCTTTGTTTTTTCAGAGATAGCAGAGGGTAACAAGTATCAGCAAGTTATAACAGTGCAGTAAATGACCCCACCCAAGAGTGCTAGGCTAAAGACAGATAAAATGCAAGTTTTGAGAAAAAAACGATTTTAAAAATAAGTGCAAACAGGAAATTCAGTAAACAGCTCTAGGTTGTGCTCTAAATACAGTTACTAATGCAGAAATCAAATTTAACAAGCCAGAAAATGCTCAAAATAGGCGGCTATGCAGAAAAACTTAGCAAATAAACAGAGGAAAAATACTTAAAGTCTCAAAAGTGGCTCCTTTCTTCTCTCAGCGTTTTCTCCTCTTGGTGGGTGCTTCACCAACAGCCAACAAGCCTGAAAAGATGCCAAAACCACGAGGCAACCAGGTTTTAAGAGAGGAAGATGAAGGAGTTTTGGAATTGACCCAGAATGGCCAATAGAACTACAGTTTCAAGTCAGTAATCACTCACACAGGGGTAGGCAGGCTGCTCAATGTTTTTCACTGCCACTGATCAACAGAGAGACTTTCCTTTAGCCCAAGCAAAAAATGGCCTCACAGAAACTTACAAACAGTTCAAGAACAGCAAGCCTGTAACTGAACTTTTTTAAATCTCAGAAAAGTGGGAAAAAAGCAAGATTTTCTTTTGTTTTTTTGTTTTTTCAGAGATAGCAGAGGTTAACAAGTATCAGCAAGTTATAACAGTGCAGTAAATGACCCCACACAAGAGTGCTAGGCCAAAGACAGATAAAATGCATGTTTTGAGGAAAAAAACGATTTTAAAGATAAGTGCAAACAGGAAATTCAGTAAACAGCTCTAGGTTGTGCTCTAAATACAGTTACTAATGCAGAAATCAAATTTAACAAGCCAGAAAATGCTCAAAATATGGCTATGCAGAAAAACTTAGCAAATAAACAGAGGAAAACTACTTAAAGTCTCAAAAGTGGCTCCTTTCTTCTCTCAGCATTTTCTCCTCTTGGTGGGTGCTTCACCAACATCCAACAAGCCTGAAAAGATGCCAAAACCACGAGGCAACCAGGTTTTAAGAGATGAAGATGAAGGAGTTTTGGAATTGACCCAGAATGGCCAATAAAATTACAGTTTCAAGTAAGTAACCACTCCCACAGGGGCAGACAGGCTGCTCAATGTTTTTCACTGCCACTGATCAACAGAGAGACTTTCCTTTAGCCCAAGCAAAAAATGGCCTCACAAAAACTTACAAACAGTTCAAAAACAGCAAGCCTGTAACGGAACTTTTTTAAATCTCAGAAAAGTGGGAAAAAAGCAAGATTTTTTTTGTTTTTTTTGTTTTTTGAGAGATAGCAGAGGTTAACAAGTATCAGCAAGTTATATCAGTGCAGTAAATGACCCCACACATGAGTGCTAGGCCAAAGACAGATAAAATGCAAGTTTTGAGAAAAAAACGATTTTAAAAATAAGTGCAAACAGGAAATTCAGTAAACAGCTCTAGGTTGTGCTCTAAGTACAGTTACTAATGCAGAAATCAAATTTAACAAGCCAGAAAATGCTCAAAATAGACGGCTATGCAGAAAAACTTAGCAAATAAACACAGGAAAAATACGTAAAGTCTCAAAAGTGGCTCCTTTCTTCTCTCAGCATTTTCTCCTCTTGGTGGGTGCTTCACCAACAGCCAACAAGCCTGAAAAGACACCAAAACCACGAGGCAACCAGGTTTTAAGAGAGGAAGATGAAGGAGTTTTGGAATTGACCCAGAATGCCCAATAAAACTACAGTTTCAAGTCAGTAACCACTCCCACGGGGCAGGCAGGCTGCTCAATGTTTTTCACTGCCACTGATCAACAGAGAGACTTTTCTTTAGCCCAAGCAAAAAATGGCCTCACAGAAACTTACAAACAGTTCAAGAACAGCAAGCCTGTAACTGAACTTTTTTAAATCTCAGAAAAGTGGGAAAAAAGCAAGATTTTTTTTTGTTTTTTTGTTTTTTCAGAGATAACAGAGGTTAACAAGCATCAGCAAGTTATAATACTGCAGTAAATGACCCCACACAAGAGTGCTAGGCCAAAGACAGATAAAATGCAAGTTATGAGAAAAAAACAATTTTAAAAATAAGTGCAAACAGGAAATTCAGTAAACAGCTCTAGGTTGTGCTCTAAATACAGTTACTAATGCAGAAATCAAATTTAACAAGCCAGAAAATGCTCAAAATAAGCGGCTATGCAGAAAAACTTAGCAAATAAACAGAGGAAAAATACTTAAAGTCTCAAAAGTGGCTCCTTTCTTCTCTCAGCGTTTTCTCCTCTTGGTGGGTGCCTCACCAACGGCCAACAAGCCTGAAAAGATGCCAAAACCATGAGGCAACCATGTTTTAAGAGAGGAAGATGAAGGAGTTTTGGAATTGACCCAGAATGGCCAATAAAACTACAGTTTCAAGTCAGTAACCACTCCCACAGTGGCAGGCAGGCTGCTCAATATTTTTCACTGCCACTGATCAACAGAGAGACTTTCCTTTAGCCCAAGCAAAAAATGGCCTCACAGAAACTTACAAACAGTTCAAGAACAGCAAGCCTGTAACTGAACTATTTTAAATCTCAGAAAAGTGGGAAAAAAGCAAGATTTTTTTGTTTTGTTTTTTCAGAGATAACAGAGGTTAACAAGTATCAGCAAGTTATAACAGTGCAGTAAATGACCCCACACAAGAGTGCTAGGCCAAAGACAGATAAAATGCAAGTTTTGAGAAAAAAACGATTTTAAAAATAAGTGCAAACAGGAAATTCAGTAAACAGCTCTAGGTTGTGCTCTAAGTACAGTTACTAATGCAGAAATCAAATTTAACAAGCCAGAAAATGCTCAAAATAGGAGGCTATGCAGAAAAACTTAGCAAATAAACACAGGAAAAATACATAAAGTCTCAAAAGTGGCTCCTTTCTTCTCTCAGCATTTTCTCCTCTTGGTGGGTGCTTCACCAACAGCCAACAAGCCTGAAAAGACACCAAAACCACGAGGCAACCAGGTTTTAAGGGAGGAAGATGAAGGAGTTTTGGAATTGACCCAGAATGGCCAATAAAACTACAGTTTCAAGTCAGTAACCACTCCCACAGTGGCAGGCAGGCTGCTCAATGTTTTTCACTGCCACTGATCAACAGAGAGACTTTTCTTTAGCCCAATCAAAAAATGGCCTCACAGAAACTTACAAACAGTTCAAGAACAGCAAGCCTGTAACTGAACTTTTTTAATTCTCAGAAAAGTGGGAAAAAAGCAAGATTTTTTTTTGTTTTTTTGTTTTTTCAGAGATAACAGAGGTTAACAAGTATCAGCAAGTTATAATAGTGCAGTAAATGACCCCACACAAGAGTGCTAGGCCAAAGACAGATAAAATGCAAGTTTTGAGAAAAAAACGATTTTAAAAATAAGTGCAAACAGGAAATTCAGTAAACAGCTCTAGGTTATGCTCTAAATACAGTTACTAATGCAGAAATCAAATTTAACAAGCCAGAAAATGCTCAAAATAGGCAGCTATGCAGAAAAACTTAGCAAATAAACAGAGGAAAAATACTTAAAGTCTCAAAAGTGGCTCCTTTCTTCTCTCAGCATTTTCTCCTCTTGGTGGGTGCTTCACCAACAGCCAACAAGCCTGAAAAGATGCCAAAACCACGAGGCAACCAGGTTTTAAGAGAGGAAGATGAAGGAGTTTTGGAATTGTCCCAGAATGGCCAATAAAACTACAGTTTCAAGTCAGTAACCACTCCCACAGGGGCAGGCAGGCTGCTCAATGTTTTTCACTGCCACTGATCAACAGAGAGACTTTCCTTTAGCCCAAGCAAAAATGGCCTCATGTGTGGTCTCTTGTGTGGGATCAGCTTCATTTATTTTATTTTATTTCACTTGGTGTCTATTGAAGCTTCCTTTGACTGTTTGGACTTGGTTCCTTGGTGTTACATTGCATTCCTATCTACTACCCATCTTTTCTTTACCTCTTTTGTGCTTACTTTAGTGCCTCTGTACTCCTGTCCACTAACACAACATGTTAAAAATATCCATTATTTCATATACTTTTTCTCCCTTTTATTCCTCTCTGTATTGCTTCTTTTACCTTCATCTATTTCATCTATTCCCTTTACATTTATTTTTCCAATAATTCTTTTGGTTCCTTATTTTTCCTAATCTTTTGCTTTCTCTAATAATCCTTTTGTTCCTCTATCCCCTTACCACCGACTTCCCTTCTTCCCTTTTTTCTCCACCTCTGACATCTGATCATCTGTAATATCATCCTTGATATGGCCTTCTTCCTTATACTATATGCCTCTTTTTAGTTATTTAATTAAATCAAATCTCAAACAATGTCCTTACTTTGAGTTTTTTAGCTTGCTTTGTTTCGTACTATTGTTCAATATTTTGGTATATTTTCATATTGTTAGAATTTATCAGTTTGCTATTATCCTATGTTTCTCCTCTGTAAAACTCATTGTCCTTTTACAATTTTTTATAACTTCTTCGTCAGCTATTGTGTTTATGTTCTCTTCTTTTCAACTCATTGTCCTTTTTTTTTTACAATATTATGCACATTCTTATGCTTTTTTCCCCATGGGCCCTCACTGAAAACGGGTTTTATGCCAGTCAGACTTTCTCAGGAAACAAATGTCAAATACATAAATAAAAATGACTCTGGTGATGTATACTGTGAGAAATATTTATACAGATCCATTGTTCTATTATCTTTTGTTGAGCTCTTCTGTCCTCTGTCATTTTGGTTCAGGATTATATCTTTACTGGCATGTTCCTCACGCCTTTCTTCTGGTTTCTACTGATAAGAGATCTAGGTCCTTTAGTCTTCAGTTATATTCATTCCCCTCAAGCATGGGTGCTCTTATGGTGGCTATCCACTGGAATCCCTCCAGAAGCCTGATGTTCCTGCCCTTATACTTGCAAATAATTGTCCAACATCAACTTCACTTTTTTTCTGTATACTTAAGTATGTCATGGGATTAATGAAAATGACACCAACAATTTCATAAATGTAAGAGAAATATAAACAAATGCAAACAAACATCCAAGTTAAAAAATATCTAGTGAGCTGTACAATAAAGTCAAAAACACACAAATACAAATGATTTAAATACTAAAGGGCAGCCTGATGGAAAAATGGGCAAGACCAAGCAATACAAAAATTAGATATTTCAGTCATATACAGTTGGAGAGGTATATGTAGAAAAAAACTATTAATGCTGAGAACCTAAAATAAAAATCCAAAGCAAAATCCTGTGTTACAAAGTCCAGCTGCACTGAGAGTCATAATCAAATGGAAACTGAAGTCATCACCTTGTATCTGAGCATCAGTCAAGTGAAAGCCTTTAGTTCCAGACACAAAAACAAACTAGCTGAGAAAAACAATACTGCATCCCTGCAGTACAACCTATAACCATAGAACATACTCTTTAAAAAAATCCATTCTCTTTAATGTAATGCCTGAGCACCACCAAAAGTTCCCCTAGAAAGTCCATTCAGTAATGAAATAAATTTCAGGCATCAATCAACATCATTCCATACAGCAAAACTGAATGGATCCCTTTGTTACATCAAGAGCAAAAAGTGGCAACAGCAAAGACTGGGGCAGTTACGCCCTAACCATATTCCACAAACTGGACAAATAAAAGCCCCAGAAACTAAGGAAACAAGGAAGCCAAACAAATACAATACACAATACAGATGGTAGTACTGCAGTTGAATGGAGCAAAAGGGCAGAATGACATGTCAGAGACAGAGTGTACTTAGGGAGATATATGTGATCAAAGATACATAACACTTCTGGAACTTGGATAATTCTCACAATTCAGACGATGATTAGCAATGATAAAGTATGCATTTTTCCAGTTAGTTTGATCCCTGGAAGCCACCTGCTGATGTCTTAGATGTATTAAACAGCTGTTTTGTACACCTTATGTAATTAGTATAACCTGGGGTTATGTGATACTACCTATTGTAACCCCAAGACTGAAATTATATAACACATTAAAATTTGAAATGCATTTGATCTATGTTTCTGTTTAAAATGAACTGGAGTAAGAAATGTATAATAATTCAATCTCAATAAACAGGAAAGTATTTAAAAACAAACTATTTCTACAACAAGAAATTCTAAATGTTTTGGAATTAGAATACTTCAAAAGCTGGATAGTTATGAAATATAAAGAAATAGTAAACCAAAAAAAAAAATCTGTTATATGTGGATTGAAAAAGAACTTCCACAGATATATTTAGAATTATGTTAATTATGTTGAACATATTACCCATGCTTTTTCTTTATATTCCAAAATACATAAGTTATGATCCTGACATTAAAATCTCAGTACATTATAGTAAGGATGTAAAATGATTATTTAGTATAATAAGAACACGGATTGGCTAAAAATTATATTTAAATAATATGGGAGGTACAAAGCATCCAATTAAAAAATTGTATTTGTTTACTAGGGTAAAGCATCAATGCATATGGATCAATTTCAAGCTAAGCGCAGGTGCTGCAGAGTAAAACAATGGAAAGAAACAATGAACCTTGATTCTATAATTGCAAGATAAAATAATATATTGAAAAAAATACTTGCATATTAAAAGGACTGGCTTACAGATGTCAGTCTTGGCCCTATTCCCTAAAGGAGCACACCGCTGCATTACCTGTGAAAAAGCCAAGTGGATGGCCATTCCACAAAGAGCTTCAATCCTACTGGGTACCCTATTATACAAACTGGCATGGGAAGAAAGTGTTGTTTTCTTTCCTCAGAGAATTCCAGAAATAGTTCTCCTTCCTTATAATCGAATGTCCCTTTCTCAAACTACACTGTTGTTGTGTCTTTCGGCTTTTCCTGGTTAGGGGTCACCACAGCAGAACTCCGGTCCGCTAATGATTGGCAGTAGATTTTTACATGCTGAGTTGCCAGCTCTGACACACAACCTTCAATGAAAGTACTCCCATTCACGCATGTCTCCACACAGAAGATGCTCTAGCTGAGAATTGAACAGGACAACCTCTTACTGTGAGGCGACAACTCTACCGCAGCACCATCACCGCAGTTCTACATTTGTAAATTATGCTATCCAGTTTGAAGTGCATAGAGCATGCTTCTTCTATACTGGCCCCCAAAGTTCGGGAAACCAAAGATAGTCAATCATTGCAAATAATCATTTATTTTCATAAATAGCTGAAATACTTCCTGTTCAACCAATCCAAATGCATTTGCTTTAAAACCATCACTTAATCTATTCCACAACATAGTTTAACACCACTTCCTGCATTGTTATTTCTACCAATTGTTTAGGAGTTACTTATCCTCATTTTTCCTCACATCAGATATTGAACCTACTGCAGTAGCCACCCATCCCAGCACATTACAGATAACAACACAATGTCCCCTTCCTCAACTTCTTACACACACACACACACACACACACACACACACACACACACACACACACACACACACACACGCAGACGCGCACACGCGCACACACACACACACACACACATACACACACACACACACACACACACACACACACACACACACTTACAGATCTGTACTCTGTAAATGCTAACCTACATCAGCATTTGTAACAGCTGCAATCAGCATTGATTTTACTTCTTTAAATATATAGAACTATATTAATAAATCAGCAGAAAAGAAAGAGTACATGAAATAGCCGGATAACTGTATTAAATGTAGCCCGATGAACTCACGGAATACTAGCTGAATTATGTTGTAAACTGCAACCTGTGTTAGCGTTTCACTAGTAAGTAGCCTGAGTGATCGGTTCATTTCTACCGAACACAGCCTCATAATTTAGAGCTCTGTCACACTTAGGTTTTATGCACTAAATCGCATTAGAGTTTAACAATTATATGGTTACTGGAACAGCATGACATTTCTTCTTGTTATATTGACTAAGTGCTAGCTGTTTCTGTAAAATTCCAGCTCGGTTTTGGTGATATTTACTGCATTCTTTATGATAATGGTATTGTTTCTCTAGAACAGTTTTTATGTATATATCTCATGTTTGATGCCTGTTTTTCAAGATTACTGTTAAGTGCTTACAGCTTTTCCACTGCTTGCTACAATCACAATTTCTCTCTTTCAATCTAATCTCTGTAGCTTGTTGTCCCCCACTTTGTCCATGCCTCGTTGGATATCTACTCCTACAATAAAATACTATTCACCCTGCTGCCTTATTCTCACCACGGGAACAGGACCAAAGCTTCTCCCTGAGGCATAGCCTCTGAAGAACACAAGAAAGTATGTGTAACTGCTGCTTGCCCTAATTAACTGACTATATTTGTTTAAAGCTCCTGCTAGGTGGTTTCAATAGTCTCCCTTGCCAGGATAGCCAGCAGCCTAACCAACCTTCTCATTTTTCCCCCCATACTTGCTTCTTCTCTAGCCCTCCTTTTTACTGGGCTCCCACCTTTCTCCACCATCTATTGGGACTTGTCTCCTTAGAGCCAAGTGTACTTTCTGCTTTGCCCACTAGATGGCACCCTACCCTTATAATTCCTGACATCTTACACCAAGCCTTAATTTTTCCTAAAATATCCCTATAGTTCCAACTTAAGCCCCTCTCTGTCTTCTCTTTTCCTATATCTAGGTGTCTCCACCCTGTCTAATCCCTGTCCCCTGTACTCACCTCATGCTATCAGTACTCTACTGATGGGTTCTCAGCCATCAGCAGCTTACCTTGGCTCTTCCCGCTCCGTTCGCCCTGTGGGCTCACTCCGCTCCTCTCCCTACCCCCAAATCTCACCCACCCCTAGCACCTCTACACTTATACCTATATAACCACACCCACCATCCAGCCTCAACCAATTAGACTCCAATCCTCCCTCCATTATCCACTTTCAATCCTACACATTAAACAACTACTTCCCTCCCCCTTAATCAAATTCTCACCTGCCCCACCCAAAACACACAGTTCTCCCATCCTTGCAATTTAGTTAGTTATAAATAACCTACTCTCACTACTCTATCTTACCATGATCTCAAAACCACAATTCTACTCTTTCCAACTACTACTACTTCTTAGTATAACCTACTTTCACTACCTCACCCAACCTACAAACATTAACCACTCTCCACCATTACACATAACTTATCATCTTAGCCAACCCCTTTCACTCCCACCCATCCCAATATCTCCTTACCTGTACCCTATACAACACCACCTTTTCTTCCCCTACAAACTCATAATCCCTTATAAGTATCCTATCCCCTCTGCACCCAACAATACCCTCACATACCTAATAAAACTCACCCCTGACTCCAAGCAATCTAACTACCTTTCTAACCTACTCCTACATCTAGCCACCTTACTACTTTCTGGAGACATACACCCCAACCCAGGACCCTCCACATCTCCCTCAACAGATAAATCCTTACTATTCACCTCCTTAAATGCCCAAAGCATAGCTAACAAAGTCCCTAATCTCCATGCCTGGCTTGCACACAATAAACCAGATATCCTGTCTATCTCTGAAACTTGGTTGAAACCCCATATAAAAGATACTGAAATAATACCACCCAACTACTCAATCATTAGAAAAGATAGAACCCACAAAAAAGGAGGCGGAGTAGCCCTCCTATACTTATCCTCCTTATCAGTTACTCCTTATAACAAACCCACACCCCAGTTTAATAAAGCTGAATTACGTTTAGCCCTACTTCAATTTAACCAACATAAACACATATGTATAGTCTCCCTTTACATCCCTCCTGGTGACAATACTTCTACACTTGAGGACATCCTCTCCTGGCTTTCTATTAACATTAGCATGGAAACAATAATCCTGGGGGACACTAATATCAACTGGTCCTCTATACAGTCTCCCACAAACCCACTTAACATTAACCTCTATATATTCTCACAACTGATCAACTCCATAACCAGGCCCTCAAAACAAGTCCATAATGGTAGTATCCTTGACTGGATCCTAGTCTCCCACCCTCATTATTTCTCAGACAGTGGCACCTTTCCCGATTCCCTTAGTGATCACTTACCCACATTCATACGTCGTTTGCCCTCCCCATTGCATCTTACACACACTTATATTACTATACGCCACCAAAAAACTTTCAATCCCATTACCTTCTCCAACTCTCTAAAAGCAATAAACTGGAATACGTTAAAAACGTTACCACTGGAACAAGCAGTCATCCACTTCAACACAACCTTCTTGAACCTCCTAGACCACCATGTTCCTTTAAGGACAAAAAGAATAAAAAACAAAACTGCTCCTTGGCTAACAAAAAACACACTAGCAACCATGCACCTCAGAGATAAAGCTTGGGCATATCACCAAAAACTTAGGACTCCCCTCACTCATAATGAATTCAAAATGCTTAGGAACAAAGTAAAGAAATTAATCTTCATAGATCGACATAACTATTTTTCTATACTCCAAAACAATAACAAAACAAACCCCCAAAAGTTTTGGAAAGGCATTTCCACCCTCCTTAACCCCAGCAAATCAGACAACCCTAGCCCAGACCCTGAAGCTCCAGACATAGATCTGGCTACTCAGTTCAATACTTTTTTCATTGATTCCATATCCAAACTAACCTCATCATTCTCATCCTCTAACACCACCACACCCTCCACACTATCCCCATCATCCTCTTTCAATCCTATACCTCCTGTATCCCCCATCTCTGCTTCCTCTCCTATTCCCCTCCATCACCACCCCTCAATACCCCCTCCTCTCAGCTTCCACCATTCTCATTCAAACCTGTACCCACATCCACCATAAAAAAACTCCTCCTGAAACTGAAACCATGCTCTCATGCCCCCAATAACATTCCTTCATACTATCTTGCTATAGCTGCAGAAGCCATTGCCTACCCCATCAGTATTCTAATCAACCGCTCCATTCAAGAAAGTTTAGTACCCCAAATCTGGAAAAAGGCTTATGTCGTACCTCTGCACAAAGGTGGCAACAATAATAACATAACTAACTTCCGTCCTATCGCCATCCTATCCCCCATCTCTAAACTCCTGGAAAAGTGTATCCACCTACAACTCTTACCATATCTCATAGATAATAGTCTACTTACTCCCACACAACATGGCTTTAGACCCGGTCACAGCACTATGGCTGCCCTTCTCTCCTTCCTGGAAACCGTGAATAAAGCACGAGACTCAGGCCACATTGTCTCAACCCTTTTGCTAGACCTCTCCAAAGCCTTCGACACTATCTCCCACAATCTACTCCTAACTAAACTCTCTAAGCTTAACCTGTCACCTTCCTCTCTGAATTGGTTCACTAGCTACTTATCTAATAGATGCCAAGCTGTTAAATGGAAAAAAGTCACCTCCCCATTCCGTAATACCCCAACTGGAGTCCCTCAAGGATCCATACTAGGCCCCCTTCTTTTCAATATATTCATAAATAACTTCCATAACTCAATCCCCTTCACTAACATCATCCAATATGCCGATGATTCAACTATTATCTGTTCTGCTACCTCTATACCTACCCTTCTAAAGCTCACACAAGATGCATTCTTAACCACCGAACTATGGATGAAAAAAAATCACCTCGCACTAAATGCATCTAAAACCAAACTAATGCTATTCACCCCATCAAAAGCCACCTCTTATAATATAAGTACATTCCCCATCACTGGTCATAGTAATACACCCATCGAACTCGTTTCAGAGGCCAAATTATTAGGTGTCCAAATTGATAGTCAGCTCAAATTCTGCTCCCATCTTCAACTTAATATCAAAAAAACCTGTAAAAAACTAGGTATGCTCTACCGACAAAATCGCTTTTTAACACCCTCCACTAAAATCACCCTCTCCACCACATTTCTCATCCCCTCCCTCCTCTATGGTGCCCAACTCCTAACTAACCTACAATCTTCACTCAAATCACAACTCTCCTCTTGCTATAACAAAATTGCCAAGTTTGTTACTGGCCATAAGTCCACTTCACACCATTGCTCATCTCTCCACAAACTAAAATGGTTGGAACTCACCAATCATCTTACCTATACTCAACTTACTGTTGCCCACAAGCTAATTTTCTACCCTTCCTTCTGTCCCTCCCTTTCCTCTACCTTCAAAATGCACCTCCCTGATAGACTACTTAGATCTAACAACCAAAACCTAATAGAACTGTATAAACCATCTCGTCCCCCAGGAAAAAATCTCCTATCCTATAGTCTCGTCTCTGGAACTCCCTACCACCACCCATCCGCACCACCTCAAACATCTGTTCTTTCAAAAACTCTCTTCACTCACATCTATTTTCCCAGTGGGAATGCTCTTGCTATCACCCCATATAATCTCCTCTCCTCTCTTCTTTTCTCCTCCTATCTCATACATCCTGATCTCACTTGTTTAAGCCTTGATACCGATTGCATAACATGTACCTCTTAGTGTAACATACCATATATGTAAAGTCACCTCTGTTATCATATTGTAAATTTTATTCTCTCTTTTGATTGTATATTAATCACTATTCTGTTGTATTTGTAATTGTTTTTACTAGGCTTTTGTAACTTTAACAATTTGTAACAATATATTTCACTGTAATTTTTTGTTTGGAGCTTTTCTCCCCAGGACTCCATTGAAAACGGGTTCTTTGTGACCCAATGGACTATCCTGGTAAACCAACCGCAAATAAAATAAAATAAAATAAATAAAAGGCTTTCCTTATAGCATGCTTGGTATACTCCAGACAACAAATACAGCTCTAACCAATCTGTTGCCACCTCTCAAAAAGCTTCTCTTAATACACACACCCTTTCTGTCTCCTTCCACCTCCACTTCTTAGACACACCAGTTTACTCCCCTAAAATTTTCCTCATAGAACTTTCAACAATTTTCAACTTCTTCCCCCTCCTAGGCTCACCACATTTACACTTTCCTTTCCCATCTGTTACATCCAGAAATCCTTCTCCTGCTACCTACCTCTTCCTAATGTACATATCTCAGTGTAAAATGGTATGCCATAGCCAGCTTAATTTGTTCCTGGTGCAGTTCACTAAGCTAACACCCCCTCAACTCTGAGTTCAGGAGCATAAAAAGGTCAGCTTGAGTGTGTGTGTGTGTGTGTGTGTGTGTGTGTGTGTGTGTGTGTGTGTGTGTGTGTATGTGGGTGTGTGTGTGTGTCCTCTCCAGGAATAGTTATTTGACTACATTCATTACAGGGTAGTCTGTAACTTGTTTGACAACCTGAACAGGATAAAGCAGGCATCAGAAACCATGAGCCATCCATCACTTTACATATACTATTTACTTATTTGTTTCTCTTTGTTTACTGGGAAATTCTGACTGGCATTTATCCTATTTTTGGTGGTAGCTCCCCATATTAGGCAAGTATAATTAAAGACAAAAAAATTACATTTGTGAAATACATTGAGTTTACATGAAAACACAATTATATGACTACATCTAGAACACATTCTATAATATATACTAGTCTATGAATTTAAGGCAATCCATTTTTTTCATGAGGCATTTGGTTACAGAGAAGTTACACATACAGTGGATGTATTATGTAAAGTTCTTATCAGTTGGAAGCAAAGAGAAGGGTGGCAAAGGCAACAAGGGATTTAGCAGGGGGTAGAACTTAAGAGGACAAACAGTTATATGAAACATGAAACATTAGGTAACTTGAGGGACAGAGTTTGTATAGACCTGTATTAAAGAAAATAGAGGAAGTGGTAGTTAGCTGGGAAATGGAAGTTTTGTATGAGAGAAAGTAGGTAGAGGGTGGAGTGGTAGTCTATAGAAGAATAGTGTAAATGACACGTGGGAGAATATACAGTGATATTTCTTAGTGATAGGATAAAATGTTACATGAGTAAGATTAGGGTATACAAAGGTTAAGTAAAGGAACTTTGGTGGTGGAGTTTAGGTTGAATTGGTGGGGGGGGGGTTAGTCTGGGGTAATGCATGAGCGTAGCCAGTTATTTAACAGGTGTTTCTTTAGTGATATCTTGAAGCCATGCAGCATGTCTACCTGTTTTATTTCAGGGAGGATTTGGTTCCAGATGTTTGCTACCTGGTTAGAGTATAGTATGTCTCCTGTGTTGTTATCTGATTTTGTAACAGATAGAAAAGCTTTGTTGTTGGATCATAGGGCTTGAGTAGTGGTACAGGGTTGTAGTATTCCTTTAGCTGGGTAATTATTTTACATTCAGTCAATATGATTACAGTTATCTGACAAACTTGTTCGTCCACTTTGTTCTTTTTTTCATTTTTTTATTTGTGTATCTCTGAAACTGCATATTCTTATCAGCAGAAGAAGCATGTTGAGCTTAATTTATAGGTGCTGCTCTTTTGCAGCCATATTTTATAGTAATTTACATTTTACGACACAGGAGGGTGAATCGAATAACTCAAGGTTATAATTTTTTTTAAATGTTGGCTTAAAATGTATGAGAAGAGAAGAGTGGAGACATGCATCTTAAATTACCAAAAATAACATGAATTGGTCTTTCTGTTTATTTCATGCTCACCCTAAATATTCATGTTGCAAGGATATAGGTTCATAGGTTCATAGGTTTTTACTAGGCTAATGATCACAAGGGCCTTTTTAAGCCTAGCCATCCATCCCAAATCTCTGATACAGATAAGTATAAGCAGGGTCTTGTGAGATGAAACATTTACAAGCAGGAGCCTGGGAAATGAACCATTTACAGTCCGACTATGTCCATTAGAGACGTAGATGCCAAACCAGGGATATAAAAGAGTATGAACCTTTACAGAATTTTTTGAGGAAAAACAGTTGACTGTAAACATGCAAGAGACAAACCTTTCTGATAGCTAGTAATAACTGCTGATGATTTGAAATGGTCAGACAAATCCCATGCATATCACACAAATGTGAAGTTGATATCATCATTGGATTTCATGGCAACTGAGTTTCATGACCATTTATGCCTTGCCAGTACCCTCCCTCATGCCATACCTGCCCCCCGCCCTTTCTAGTGGAGGGCTAGGTCAGTCAATTCCAGGGAAAATTTGTGGGTACCTGTCCAATCATCCAGATTTCATTTGAAGAATGACAGCATATCCCACTACTTAACCTGAAGGGGCAATCTGTTCCTGAGGTTGGAGAAGCGCTGCATGATTCATCTGTCCCTCCATCACATTTTATTTATCTGCTGTTGCAGATTTAGGTCCCTGATTCTGGTTTTGCTGTTGTTGCAGATTTAGGTCCCTGGTTCCGGTATTTGAGGAACTATTTGACTTACAGAAGAACATGAGATGCAGGGCAACTGGGTTTCTAATGGTTTAGAAATCGAGCCATGATCCCTGTCAAGTCTATAAGATATTGAATTCAGGTAAAGTGATTCTAGCCTCTCTTGGTAGCTCAAGGTATTTAATCACATGGTTTCTTTAGTTATGAACCTCTGGGGTATTTTTAGTTGTTTGATATGCCTAGTGAGGTACATCTTAAAGGGGGTGTTCTACTCAATAATAGGCCTAATCAAAGCTAAGCATAAGAGAATGATGAACATTTTAGATCTTGATAATATTCCTTTGGCAATTAGCTGCAATGAGTAGAAGGATTTTCTTGCTACTATTGTCCCATGATAATCAAAAGAGAGGGCATTATGGACCCATGTTCCAAGGTCCTTAACCAGGCATTCATTTTGTAGCATTGTCTATACATTATGCTGAGTGGGGGCAGGGGGACTGTTTATCAGATTTTTGAATATTGCACTTTTTTACATTTGAGTCTGTTTTTAGACCATCAGAAATTTACAAATGTGGGTTCTTGCTAAAGTGTTTGGGTATCAGAGGGGGACCTGACATTCTCTCTCAATTTACAGACATTTGCAAACTTAGCCAGAGGTCATGGTTTCTGGTCTGTAGATCAGAAAAGTAAATGCTGAAGATGAGATGTCCCAATACCAAGCCTGGGAGGCCACTGCTGGTTACCTGCATAAGTGTTTGTCTTGCAGCCAGTTTACTAAACATCTTACAACAGAGGTATCTTATTTTTAAAGAATTTAGTTTACTTACAATGCCTACATGGGTTATATAGTGTTGAATGCCTTGAAATCAACATGGCCACTATCGACAGCCTGTGTAACCCTCTCAAACAAGTTAGCCAGATTCATTAGGCATTATCTTCCTTCAACAAAGTCAAATGGCTGAGAGTCAAGCCTAATAACAATTTTGATATCATAGTGTATGAGGTCAGTTCTAGTATATTTCATGGCTTTACAGGTAAAGCTCATCAGGCTGATGGGTCTATAATTCCCAAAGGTTGTGGTAGAGGCATCCTTGTGTGAGGTCATCACTATTGTTGTGCACCAGACTTCTGGTACAAAATTTCAAGTTAGGCTGAACAGTATGAGGAGTGGTTCTATGAGGGCATGCTTAGTGATATTTATTAAGCTTTCAGGTACACTGTTAGGCCCCATGGAAGAAATATCTTTTCTTAGGTAGCACCTTCAGAATGCTTTGTGATAATAGGAAGTGTAAGAGATCCTGGGATTTGTAAGTTTTGGACAGAAGTCTGGGAGATAAAATTAACTCTGAATATCTTGCTGGTATACTAGAAATATCTGTTGGATCCAAATAAGAAGTTCCATTTTAAGTGAGTTCAGAGCAATGTTGGTTGGGTTCTTTAGTTTCCTAATGCAGCTAAAGAAAGATTTGTAATTGTACTTTGCTTCAGAATCTAATTTAAGTTCATGGGTTGTTTTAGTAGATGTAATAGTAATGTTCAAGTTCTTAGTAATACTTTTGAAACTATCCTTGATATGAGGGTTTTTGGATCCGCAGTATAATCTAAGGACTTTTGTTTAATTTTGTTGCAAAGTTTATTTATGTTGTTGGACTACTGGGGTGGTTTGTTTTTGAACTTCTCGTTATAATTTGCTCTTGGTGGGACTGCCAACTCAATGCATTTATCTTAGTGGGAATAGAACTCATTTGTAAAGCTACTTCATGTTACCATAAGTGGATTTTAAAACTTCATTGTAGAATTGGAAGAGGTTAATATGTTTGAAATCTTTGTATTCAGAGATATTTGCTTAAAGGAGTTTCTTTATTCTGAAAGCAAGTATCCCATGTTTATGATTCGACTTAACTGGGAATGGAGATGCCAGGGGAATAATGCATGAAGTGTCTATATTTGTACAGATGAGATCAAGAATATTGTTTTATCTTGTGGGTTTATTAACTATGTTTGAGGGAGTTCCTGTTTATTAAGTCTAAGAACTTCAGGGTATACCCTATATTAGATGTATAGGTGCTCTAATTTATTGAGGGGCAGTGAAAGTCTCCCAATAAAATGGAATTTGTGTTAATAGGAAGTTCATAAAGTTCTTTTAGAAATCTTACATGATCATCAGAGGACATGGGTGGTGTCCTGAAACATTCTGTATGGCAAAAGTTGATAGTTTGCGATATTTACAGTGATCTGACGTTCTATGATTTCAATTTGTGGATCTGTGAAATCTGCCTAAAGACATTGTAAGTACAAACACAGGTATGGAGGACATGGTTTCTTCATATTTACATGATATGGACATTTTCCAAAGCAGGAGAGCTTCAAGATCGAAAAATTTGTTGTTGAGATTTATGGCATCAAGCAGAGCCACAGTAATGTGATCCAGGTTTGGGTTTGATATGTTTGTTGTATTGGAATGTCCAGTAACTGGACTTATGTGGAAGCCTTGAAAGGAGAGGTGCAGACCATCTTTTGTGAAGCAAATTGGACTCTCCAGCATCTTGTCCCATGCTGACACATACTGGATCCCCTTGGAATGACACCAATTATTCAACCAATTTTTAAATCCAATTATCTTTTCTTTGTCCCTAAGCATCATTCTTGGAGAATGAAGGATTATACTCAGGGCAAGTGTTTGCTTGCATTTGTTACCTACATGGAGAGCTCCAACATGCTCTCTACATGTCTCTTACAGTTTTGTGTCCCAAGTCATTCACTCCCACATGGACAACTGATATGTCATAATCATATCTGACAGGTGAAAGGGTCTTTAGAGCCCTTGTGATGTCAAAGAACCTTGTGACTGAAAGACAACTCACCATTATAGTGTCTTTGTTGAACCTTAGGAGTTGCAAATCTCTGTACATAACTACAGAGTTACCTACTGGACTCTTGGAAATCATACAGAATGAACTATATGTAACTAAATGAGTTAATTTATGGAGAAATGCAACTAAAATATTTAATTTATAGAGGCTACACAGACTAAACTATCTGTGACCAAATGAGATGATGTATGAAGGAGTGCACAGACTACACTATTAATAAGAGTACGAAATAAGGTAGAATAGATTTGTGGAAAGGGTGAATGACGTGTATCTGTACAATGCATGTCATTAACCCACTGTGCATATCAGCATTCTGAAGGTTTTGACATTATAGGGGTGGGAGTGTTTGTGTGAGTGTATGTGGGTTGGGGTTAAGGTAAGGGCTAAGTAAAGGGCTAGATTTACTGTTGTTAATGCATACTGGTATATGCACATGTGTGTGGTGTGTGTGTGTCCTAGTGTCTTGTGTAGTGGTATTTAGGGTAATTTTTTTAAGGTAAGTGGCAGGGTTAATCTACCTTACTAATGCCTGCTACCCATGACACAGTGGAGCAGCACTTACCACTGTCACCTCATAATAAGTGGTTCTCTGGTTTGATCCCTGGCTGGGTTGCCTTGTGTGTGGAGTCTGTATGTTCTCCCTGCATTTGTGTGGGTTACCTCCAGGTGCTCTGGTTTCCTCCCACATTCCAAAGACATGCATCTTGAGCATTTCTTCCTAGGCCACCACTGAAAATGGACACTGTCCCAGTCAGACTTTTCCAGTAAACAAATGTTAAATAAATAAATACTAAGCCTAGCTCTGCCCCTAAGCTCAACCTTATCTTAGTAAAAACCCTTTCCATAACCCTACTATTATTAGGCAAATTATATTTGAATGTGTGCTAGAGTAATGATTACAAGGTCATTAAAGGAAGCTGTTTCATTTTGCAGTCTTTTTCATTTCTATGGTGTCATTTTGTTTTCTTGTGTTTATTTTTAATGGTTTTGCATTTACATGTATATGTCATGCATATACTTAATTATGCATGGTAAGAATTAAAATTAGCTATATGAAGATAAATAAGGCCATAGCAGGTACAAAAGACACATTCCAGGATATCATAGAGAAGAAAAACAACCACTTCAAGCCCAATACTATCAAATATATAACCTCAGAAATGAGAGAGAGAATGACAATGGCCCATGTAAATGCATTACACAAGAATGAATTAGTAGACAGAAACCAAGTACAGTGACATTAACAGAGAAATAAAAATGCAAATAATGTAGAAATACAGGGTCTATATTAGAACACCGAACATTCAAAATGTCGAGTGTTCTAATATCGAACCCTACCAATTGAAAATACTAAATAACGAACATTCAGAACAGCAAATTTTTTCCTAGGGAAAAAATTCGCTGTTCCAAAACACATACACACAACACAAGCACACCAAACAAACAGCAATCCACACACATACACCTAAAGTCTTACACCTAACCCTACACTAAACTATACATACACCACTAACTATCCACTTACCTTAACCCAAACCCTAACCCTAAGGTCCATCACTATCGCACGGTCACCTCACCCGTGCCCTAACCCTAACTCACCTACCCTGACCTAACCCTCACGTCCACACAATCGCACACTTACCTGAACTGTGTCCTAACCCTAACTCATCTAACCCGCCCTAACCCTCACGTCCACACAATCGCACACTTACCTGACCCCGACCCATAACTTTCCACCCGAGCGCTGAAAATACAGAAGCAACAGAAACGGACAACCAAATGCTTTCCTTAGGAAAAAATTTGGTTTTCTGTTTCTTCGATATTTTCAGCATTCGCTGAAAACAGGTCGATATTAGAACACTCAACATTTTAAATGTTCAGTGTTCTAATATAGACCCGATTTACAGCAGTAACAGAATAAGGAAGAAAGCACTGGCTGACCCTAAAAGTGACTCCAGATGAGCTTTAAGATGGTAAGAGTTACCATGACCTATAAGAAATGCAAGCAAAAAAGACTGAGTGGGCCAGTGGCATAAAGTTAAAAAAGTTAATAAGACAGAAGCAAACAGAAGAACTGTTAAAGAAGCCAATAATAAAACAAAGTGAACAGACAGCAAGAGTATATTTAAATGCAAGAATACAAAAAATACAAAAGACAGTGAAGATATTATGATGGAAAGTATCCTCGTATGAAACACTATCCGTCTTCAGAAAATATGTGTGAAATATAAAAATAAATAAGTAAATACATAAATACATTTTTTTTTTGGAATATGCAGAAGGCAAATTTTAAGGAATGAAAACAATAAATAGCAAACAAAATTCAGAGGTAAAAAAGGAACAAAAATATAGAGGAGTAGAGTACATGTATGTAAGGAATATTATATACAAAACAGTGTCTGTGAAGTAGACAGTAATAACAGAGGTAAAAAATATGTGTGCGTATACAGCATTAAGTGCAAATGGAAATGCTAAAAGTCCAGTAAATAAAGATGGTGAAAGACACAGGGTCATCACTATATATATATATATATATATATATATATATATATATATATATATATCTGTATATATGCATGGGAACCTAACATTTGATTGACAGCACAAATTGGTGATTTACAATTCTGCAAAACCCAAATATCGAATACAAAATACATCGATCTAGAAAGGATCGGTAAACAAATAAAACAAACGTTTATGCGGGGGGGGCAAGCACCCCCTGCACCCCCACCCTCTGTATACCAACTCCAAGATAGCAGTATAATGGGTAAAGGGCGTATTCCCAGATCTCCATTGTACTGTGATCTCTAAGTTAAAATGCCAGCATTTTTCCAACAGCTGCTCTTGGTTTCCCCCTCATTGATGAAAACACTCATCTATGAAAAACTAAGGTTCCATATGTATAAGTACTGATAGGGGAAATGTCTACACTTACAGTTTCAAAGGAACACTTCAAAATAAAAGCTATTTTAAAAGGGAAGTCATAATAAAGTAAGAAACAATAGAATAATTTTTCATGCACTCTCATTATAATTTTTTTATTACATTTTTGGTCATTTTTTGAGTAGTTTTATTTTGCATGACTTTATTTGTATCTGTTAAGAATTGCTTATGGATGCTATACATGTTATAACAGAAAAGAAACAGACTGTTAAGGTTAACTGTTTACTTTATAGAGATGGAAAGGAAAATGGATGAAAAAGATGATCGAGAATAGCAGTGTATGAATATGACAGAAGAACATGACAAGCAAAGTGGGGAGACTATGAGTAAATATAAAACAAACACAGACTGTTATCTCCAGCTAAAGCAAAGTAAAATAAAAATTAAGAATCAAATGGATCCAGGATGGCAAAGTTGTTAAAACTCTTAATAAAACAATAAAATGGATAAAAACAATGGAAAACACTATTTTAAATTCAAATTTTATACCAAATAGAACTATTTTGTCTTACAATTTTCCAAGGTTTTATCAGACTAAATCACATATCAGTTATACACATTTAAATATATTTAGAAAATATCTCATGATACATTTTCACCAATCAATGACCTTGATTTTAATTCACAGTAAAATCTGCCTCTTTAACTCCCTTACTTAGCAAATAAAGATCCCTGAATACTTAAGAGAACTATGGACTGATCTGTAAATTGATCTTTGTGGGTTTGTGTGCAGTGAAGAGTACCCGTTAAATGTGGATGAACAGCTATTCAAGATTTCCAGTGCCTTTGATTTAAAGGATTATAATCAGGTCGCTGATCATAACCAGCTTATTATGTGTTTAAGACATTGATGTGAAGAAATTCACCTCAAGAATGAAACGTGAGAAGTGAATCTTGGCAAACTTTGTTGGGAAATTACATTAAAGGGTTATGATCAGAACCCAGTCATAATTCTTTGTAGTTCATGGAGCTTTATCTGTTCCATTACTACTAGTAACAAAAAAGGGTGTAGTGTTTTGTCGGCTTTAAAAAACATAAAGCACTTAGTGAGCACTGTCACACAGGCAGTAACACACTATTTTATGTTACACAAAGTTAGGGATGTATTAATGGCGCAGACAGCAGGCAGAAAAAAATCTGTTTTTAATTCTGCCACTGTTGTTTGCTGGTCAGCACTGGCAAGTTTAACTGCCTAGAACAATACCCAATTTTAACAAGTGAAGCAAGGGGTGCTTAACAATTGTTAAGATTGTGTCTTGTGTGATAAAAGTGCTTAGCTGTCTTTTTCTGGATATCAGTGCACAGTCACTGGGCTCCATGCACTACGTACTTGTTTTTCTAAAAAAGATATTTCTCATTTTTGGATTAACAGAGATTGTTAGAACTGTAATGTTCCATGTGTAATGCTTCAGCTTTAATTTTCAGTTCAGATTATTCAGTGAGAGCCGAGGAATTACACACAAAATGATAAGGAACTAGTACAACACTTCATGTAAAAATATAGACAAAACTTTGAGAAAAGCTAAGTCAAGAGGAATTTATTTGACCCCTACCATACAAACTACACGAGCCAGTGCACTGTTTAAATAAAATTATAGAAGCAAGATACCTAGAATAATCAAGCCCATTGACAGATAAAATAATGATGTCAAAAGAAGAGTCTAGAATGAATGAAATGAAAAACATGCTGATGTAAGAAGAAAAGACAAAGAACACTCTGTTCATAAAGAGAGACTATGCTGATAAAAAAGTTAGAAAGAAAATGGAAGCATGATTCCTTGTTCAGCTTGGAGCCCTAGAGATTTAAGTGAAATAAGAAAGTCATTAAATACTGTGGCAACTGGAAATGCACTACCAGTATTATTTTTCTGAAACTATGCAATGTACATCTGGTGTTGAATGAATTAATTGTGTGACTCCACATTTAAAACCTAGAACATTATACAGAATAAAAATTGTACCCCACTAAACCTAGTAAAAAACTACAGCAACTGCCAACAATACTTAATGTCTTGCCTATGACTGTAAATCTCCATGCCAACCAGACTTCCAAGCCACATCAATGAAACAAAATTGTCAAGTTTGCCTGCAAACTCTGTATAGGACCCATCATTGCATTGCCCTCAAAAAACATAACTAGCAAGAACTGCATTTTTGCCACAGCTACTCACAACTAGTTATAGCCCACAGCCTTGTACTTAATACCTACAACTCAGAATCCTATGCTCAACAAACAAAGCCTTACTATAAATTCACAAAGCTAATAACTCACCAGGGGAAGCCCTTTATTCCATTTACATCCCCAAACTATGGAACTTACCACCTCTAACACTAAGACTCAATAACAACCTGTCTACTTTCAAATATCAGCTAAAAGACCATCTCAAGGAGTCTTGGCTATTCTGTTCCTCCTCACAAGGCTAACTCAATCACAAATAATCCTCTCCCTTACCACCACATTCCTGCATTTTTCTTGCTTTACCATACATTTGGGCCTTCATAATATTTATTACCATTGAAAACTCAATTGTAAATGGAATGTCTGTAGTCTAAGTCTCTTGTAACTACTGCTGTACTCTACTTTTTGACTAACACTTCTCGACACTAGTGTTCACAGCAAAGATTATTATGCCAATAACTTACAGCTTAACTACTCTGCCTTCTAAACACTACATTACCCTAATGAAATCTGAATAACTTGTC
This sequence comes from Protopterus annectens, assembly GCF_019279795.1. Taxonomy (NCBI): domain Eukaryota; kingdom Metazoa; phylum Chordata; order Ceratodontiformes; family Protopteridae; genus Protopterus; species Protopterus annectens. The sequence goes on along the minus strand of NC_056725.1, from coordinate 1,196,949,832 downwards.
TAACTCCCATTTTAATAATGGTAACTATATGTTTACTTATTCAGACCCATTTTTGCAGCTGTTTCAGTACAAAAGCTTGAATGTAACATATTCCATTTCTGTATGATATTGTGATTGTACCAGTGTAAATGTATTATACCTGTGTGATTTTACCAATGTGAATGTATACATTTATTTAATATACATTTATGTAATATGAACCAATGCAATATCCTAATGTGTATCATTTTCCCATACTGAAATGACATCAATGTTTTATTTTCTTGTGTAAATTTACATTGTCTCCTGTATTATATTGTACCAATGGAGCTTTCCATCCTGGGCCTTTGCTGAAAAGAGGTTCTACACCCAGTTGGACTTCCCTGGTCAACAAATAAAAATAAAAGAATAAATAAATAATATTAAACAAGTAAGTGACAGTTCAAATGATAGTTGGCTCTTTAATTACTTTTTTGTCCAGACTGTCTCAAAAGAAATAAGTAGGTACTTTTATTTAAATGATTATTTCTCTTATCTATCACCTAATAAAACATGCTAATAATATATATATATATATATATATATATATATATATATATATATATATATATTTGGGATCCATACTGATCCCCGACGGCACTTTCTGCCGAAGCAGAAATCAACAAACATACTTAACCGAAAGTGGTGTTCACCGAAGCAGCACTTTCGGATAAGTATGCTCGTTGTGCCGGTCGCACTACGGTGCGGATAAGGGAAAATTCCCTTTTCCCCACTGTAGTGCGACCTTGGAGTGAGAATATTAAAGTAGGGGGATGTGGGGAGCACAGCCCCCCACATGGGGGCTGCAGTGGGGCTTGCCCCCCTGCATAAAAGTAGATTTATTGTTTTTTTTTTTTGTAATACACTGTAACGAAAGTGCTTTTTTGGTGAAAGCGCTTTTGTTAAAGTGTGTTCGGTTATTGTGGATTTGGGATATTGAAGTTTCGTTCAACAGTCCTAGATCCATATATTTTATATATATATATATATATATATATATATATATATATATATATATATATATATGTATATATTTTTTTTTTTACTCTGGTCATATGAAAGTAATATGAAAGCATAGTTGCTTTAAAGAAAAGGTTTTTAGTTATCAGCTTCATTTTCTTTGCAGATATGATTGATTAGGGAGATTTTGGTGCAAAGGTATATCCAGTTATAACAATGTGTGCATGTGTATGTTTCTGTACAAAATGTTTTGAGTATTTTTTTTAAGTAATACATTGACAATAATATTACCTCTGTTACTGCACATCCATTATATAAGTTACTTTCAGTTAATGCAGCTATATTAAAAAAGACCAGGGAAGCTGCAGCATTATGCTGAAGTTCATTCATTCATCCATTCATTCATTTATCCATTCAGTTGTTCACAGTTTACTTATTTACATTTTTTATATTTTGATAACCTGGGTATCCAAATGAGATGTGGCCATTTTTAGTGAAACCTACGCAGAAAATCTGCAAAATACTAAGATATGAATCTTAATGTACAGTAATATAATCTAATGTACATAAAATAAGCTTATGCTAGTATGTTAAACTAATGATACTAAGCAATGCTTTAGAGTGAAGGTAAAAGGAAACAGTAAGAATACATAACTTATAATGTTACATAACACCATCGCAGAAAATGAGAAAAATAAAACTTTTAATGTACAGGTATTAGAATCACATGGGGTAGATTAGTATTTATACACATTTGTATTAAATGAAGATAGACTAACGTCACTGGGGCAAAGTATACAATAATAACACAGGGAATATATGCAACTTATATGCTGGTACTAGACCATCACTAAATCACAAGCTGGGCAAAGCAACAAAGATGAGGGGCTGGAGACATGATGAGCATAAATCTGGGGAAAAGGACAGAAGAGTGGAACACTAGTGCAAATATTAATGTACAACATGTTTGTAGTATACACTAATTCTGTGAATGCAGTGTTTTTGAGTTTTATACTTGTGTGTGTGTGTGTGTGTGTGTGTGTGTGTGTGTGTGTGTGTGTGTGTGTGTGAGTGTGTAGTAGAAGTGATAGATGCAGAAACTCTGTTTGGTAGGGGGGAACAGAAAGGGTGAAGAAAACCTACAAAAAAAAAAAAAAAACAACAGCTCTGATGGGTCAGTAATGAGTTTTAAATCACATTGATTTCCCTTTGTTTTGTACATTAGCATTTGTACTTTTCAGTGTAAAACACTGGTTTGCCAGTCATTTGCCATGTAGCCACAAACCTCAGTGAAAGATAAGGTTAAGTTCATAATCAACACATGGCCTTAGATGTACAGAGCTAGTTTTTATTAATTATGGATAAGATTCTGGAACAAGAACATTTTAAGCAGTAGCTATGGGTTTAGTAAGTTCATTAGTGTATTGGTGTATTTAAAATCCTTAGGGAATTTGTTTCACTTAAATACATTGAAACTGAAACATGAATCCATCATGAAAAGAAGTGAAGGAATAATGTACTGATGTCCTGCTCCTGCTGCGTCATGGCTGGATTTTAATTTTCCTTAAACAGAGCAGGTGTTACCAGTTTTTATGTTTTATTTGGTATATTTTTTCCTCCATACTTGCCAGTCATCAAGTCTCCACCTTCAATAACATATTTGGCTGCTGGGGGGGGGGGGGGGAGCACACGTTCAGGCAGCCATGATAGTACTTTTTACTAGCATCTCTTTAGTGAGATCATTTTACTTCATGGCCTAACCTGATTCCTGGTAGTGATGTGAGCACTTGTGTCACTGCAAGGGCCATATCTGCTCTGCTGTATGTGCTTGCATACCTTCCCACATGCATTCACAAAGCTACTGGCTTTGGTGACTATGACTGCATCTTACCAACTCCAGCTCCTTACTGCATGTTGACTTCTCCTTCCAAGCAGAGGCCCTGTTATTACAGCAGTGGCATGAGCTGGTCATTTTCCATTGTCCTTTACATTTTATGGACATGCTTATCCTCTCTGATTCATCCAGCAACTGAGCCTCTAGATGACCTTGGGTCATCTGGGTTCTAGTCACAGATTCATCCCTTTACATCACCAATGCAGGCATGTTACTAATTATTTTATAATCGAAGAAATAGCTTAGGGAAACATTCATCAGCCTATACGTATGAATAGGACTTTTTTTAGAGGAGCTCCAATTGCTAAGTGCTCATTTGCAGTAACAGTACAAGAGAGAATTTGATGTTACTATGAAAGCTAATTGTTCCCTTTGAAAAGTATTGGTGGTTTCATATTGGTCCTAATCTCAAGTAAAAGAAGACCACTGGACAAAGACTAACCTAAAAGAACTTCTAAAGCAAGCAAGTAATTACCCTCAAGTGGAAACTGAATCATGGCAACTCTATGGGTAGCCCCCATAGGGTTTTTTGGCAAATTTCAGAAGTAGATTGCCAGATCCTTCTTCAGCGCAGATATCACTGCTGCTGCTGCTGCTGCTGTTGCTTCAGTCAGTGATGTGCATGGAAGTGCACAAGGTCATAAATTCATGAACTAAGAACTGCAGACATCACTATATATATGCACAATAGTAGTAATTGGTAATTTATGGGCGGCCACGGTGGTGCAGTGGTTAGCATTGCTGCCTCACAGCAAGAGGTTCACCGGTTCGATCCTCAGCTGGGGTGCCTTCTGTGCGGAGTCTGCATGTCCTCCCTGTGGTCGCGTGGGTTTCCTCCGGGTGCTCCGGTTTCATCCCACATCCCAAAGACATGCTGCAGGTGGATTGGACACTCTAAATTGGCCCTAGGTGTGCGTGTGAGTGTGCCTTCTGTGGAAGGTTGGGCGCCGGGCTGGCAACTCGACACCGTAAAACTCCACTGCCATTCAATGTGCGGACAAGGTGATCCGCTGTGGCGACCCCTAACCGGGAAAAAGCCGAAAGAAGAAGAAGAAGAAGTAGTAATTGGTAATTTGATATGTATTATATGTGATATTGTAAGTGCACACAACAAAAAAATGCAATAAAAAATTAAGATATTTTATTACATAACAAATGTTAGCCTGTTTCCTTTCCTCTAAACTTCCTTTACAGACTTTTCCCAAAGAAATTACAATGCAAGCAATCCAGATTATAACTGATCATATTACTGTAAGTTACGAACAGGAGCTATATAGAAATATACACTAGTAAAATATGATTTGTGATAAAACAAATCTACTGTATCAACTTTGTAACCTTAAAGAACAGTATCTTCTGCCACAGTGGTGCTGATATATCACTTATCCCAGTGCCAACTGCATTAGACGCAGTGACATGCCAGAGAGGTACAGACACCCTGATTCACATGCAGGTGTGACAATGTCTTCTGGGAAGGGTGTCATGGAGTGCTCTGAAGGTGAGTCACCCACAACTTGTTTCATGTGACCATCAAATGAGTCATCATCTCCCATATTTCTGGAGGCAGGCATGGTGATAGTACACACAACAGAGGAGGGCATTATTTTCCTGCCCCTGTAGGGCTTCAGCAATGCCTATGTCATGAGGAGAAACATGGAAACAGGGACATAGCCTTTTTTGTTGTCCATTTGCCTCTCTGCAGCTGACCATCAGTTTAAGCCTAAGTCTTCTCTTTATTCCCTGAGTCTGCTGGAGCTACCATAGCCTTCCCCAGGCTAACCCACACCTGGGGCTAGTGTGGAATCAGGGACCATGGTACAGTATTATACTGCTACCAGGGAATGCTATCAATTATATGCCCTAACCATTCCCCTAGTCCTGTGCACACTTAGGACATCTTCCAGAATAGATAAGTAATTGGGCACGCACGTGTACTCATCACCATGGTGACTTGGCCACTGCATCTGCTTCCTATTGACAATACTCTCTCTTGTGTCACCAGCCTAGCAAGAGGGTCTGCCCAAGTGCAAGCTCTTTCCTCCGAAGGATGGGCATGGCCATCAACCAATGCCAGAACCTCAGACACCTCAGTCTCTAATTGAACCCTGGTCTAATGGTTGAAACCCAGGGCTTTGTCCATCTATGCCACAGCATTTTCTAACATGACTAGGGTGAACTGTAGCAAGATATACATGTTAATAATCATGTATTCACTATCTCACTCATGGAGGTATGCTATGGTAAATGATAGTATACATACCTACCTGTACAGACCATCTCCCAGTGACAAGTTCATGGTGGCCAGTAGCCTGTATGTATATTCCCTTGCTGGCATCATCTGTGGCATGACAAAGGACCATTAGTGCAGGACATATATTAATATATACTGTGACTTTGTTTACATATGCAACTCACCCTTTATTGGGGAGCTCATTCCTCCTGCCCACCTAAGATACCTGAGATGGATATTACTAGGATATAACCCAGATGTAGCTTCTCTTATTCCCTCAGGAGCATGTCTGTGGTGGGTGTGCATCAAAGCTGGTTTGTAATAGAGTTATCCTATTTTTGGCACAAAGCCACATATCCATGATCTTCAGACACCGCTCATTCATGACTTCCTTGGCCACACAGTATATTCACAATGGCTATAATCTCTGCTCAGTGCCATTGCTTCTCCTCAGGGTTCCACCCACAACTCAAGAGAAATGACCCTTCCTTGCATACAGCATCCAGAAGGCCATCATTTTATTTTTGGCAAAATTTACCTTTTGTTTTTTAACAGCCACTTAAAAAATACAAGCTACATAGGTGAGAATGTTATAGCAAGTAATACATGCAAGTATGACTACAAGTATGTACATTTCACAGTCTATATACTGCATTATGGACTTCTACTCTTAGTTTAGAAGTTGCACAGGTGCTTGTATAACACAATGATGCTAAGGAGTTAGTAACATACAGTCTAATGCAGATATGTGCCACATATCATATGTCATACAATGATCCTAAGGAATTAGTAACATGCAGTATAATGCAGATATGTGCCACATATCATATGTCATACATTGATGCTCAGGAGTTGGTAACATATGCAGATATGTGCCACCATGTAAATGAGATGTAAGTACAATCAGGGTGCATGTATATGCAATGATATATTGGACACCAAAGGTTTTACAAATCAGAGTAAGTTTACATCATGCAGTATTAGCTGACACAAGGCATTAATGGGGTACATCTATGATTATACATTGACTCATCTAAAATAATAAAAAAAAACTTGACGGTACACTTATTGAAAAATACTGATCGATAACACAGTACATCTAATAAACAATGCAAAATATTGAAACCATGCAGACTTAAGATGAGATCATATAATACATGGAACCTGCATATCAATGATACAAGTATTATTTTGTAGGGTGATCACCTTAAGTAATGCCCAGCCTCCTATAAAAAAGCAAAGTGCATCTCTTTAAACAGGGGGGAGACCCCACTGCACACACATGCCAATGTCAAACTAGCTGGTATAAGGCAACACAGCTTTTCTAAAGATCAGAACTACAGCAGCACACCACAACACAAGCACTGTCTGGTAGCCCAAACTAAAAACAGATAACAGTACCACCAATGTAACATAAGATAAACATCCACACGCTACAACCAGAATCTAACCCTAAATTGATAGAAAAAATATTGTTGATCTCCCATAACTTGATCAGTCTGGACTTTTATTAACTGGACAGTCAATATAGTCACTCAGTGAATTATTGTTATGGTAATGGGCACATTAGAGCAAGTAAATAGTACCCACACTTATTTGTAGGGACCATGTGCACAGGGGCAGGATGGCATGCAAACTTGTTGATAATTCTAATAGCTCTAATTAACTTACTGCCGAACTCTTTCCCCCTGACGGGAATACTTGCACATGATTCTTACTGTGTTACATTTGTTTTTTGCTTTCTTAAGTGTAAATATTATTACTGTTGCTTTTTCACAAGTGTTAATATCTTTAGTATGTAATAATTACTTGTTGTATGTTTCTCTTTTTTTTATTAATCCTTTATTTACCATGTAACAATATTTCATACTTTTTATATCTGTTTGGAGCTTTTCTCCCTGGGCCTCTACTGGAAATGGAAATATATCCAGCTAGACTAGCCTGGTTAACAATTGTAAAATAAATAAAAAAAATAAAATAAATAAAGATAGAAGAGCTGGACCAAATGCCAGGAAAGGTACAGCAACACACTGTGGAACACTAAAGGATGCCATGCCAGAGTCCCAGAACACACATTAGTGTGACTGACAAATCAGCCACCATGTGACAATGCTACCACTGGCAGTATGCAGCTGTTGCACTATACTGCTCAAACTGGAGGATCGGTGGGTACCAAGGCCTTCCACATAGGTAGACCAGGAGGTGCACATCTTTGTATGACACATGTTCCTAGTACATGGCATTTTGTTTAGTGCTGAACTTGTCTGTATTCCTGACATACAAGTCTACAAAAGAAGGAACTGGATTGGCTGAGAGTCCTAATAGATCATAACAGCTCGCACCCTACTGTGCCCTCAGGACAGTATGATCTGCAGCACGCGTATGTCACTTGGCTTGTCCATGCCATTTATTTATATTGTTGCTGCCCTTTACCTGGCATATGCATCACAGTGATGTGAGAACTGACAGGCCTACCAGGAGAGGGAGGAGCAGCTGACATATAGACATAGAAAGTGTACACACTCAGCTTGTATGTACATAGTAAAAGTAACTATGCTATGTTTCAGAGGCCATACTGTGCAACTGTTGGTACAGTCATATGATGGTGATGACATGGTAACTTTCTTGCACCCTAATGCACAACACTGATGTCATTCTGCCAGCAATTGTCATATCCTGACATTGTGCTAGTCAAGGCAACAAGCAGTACATGACTTCCATACTGCCTCTTAAGCACAGATCATTTTAGGTGACAGCTTGTGTGACCATCATTGCAGGAATGGTACAGCTACTATTCCAGTGCAGAATTTGTAGGTTGGCTTGCCTCCCCAATCATTTTTACTTAGCAATGAGCAGTCAGACTTTAATATTGTGCCTATATTGCAATTGTCTGTGGGTTGGTAGTAGTGTCTATCCATAGCATAGCACTATACTGCTGTTGTTTTACAACTGTGGTACATATATGTTAGACTCCGGCACCATACTTTCAAGCTCCTGAACCTATCTTTATCATCTTCAACCCATTCTGGTGATGTACGTATTCAGCTACAACCTGTGGTACTTGAAGATTCTTTTCATCCACCAAATCATACAGCTCCTGACTTGATAATATTCTTTTTATTCACCAAACCATTCCAAACACCCCAAGTGTAAAAGAACCCCATCAACAGTGACTGAAAAGAAACCCTCCAACCTTCAGGGGTGTGACTCAGAGTTGATGTGTGTTTGCTAAAGTGCTCAGTTTCTACACTGCATACAGTCCCTGACTTGATAATATTCTTTTCATCCACCAAACCATTCCACACATCCCAAGTATAAAAGTACCCCATCAACAGCGACAGAAAAGAAACCTTCCTACCTTAAGGGGTCTGACTCAGAGCTGATACGTGTCTGCTAAGGCATTTGGTTTCTGCACTGCATACAGCCTCTGACTTGATAATGTATGTTTTCTAATGATAAAAATAATTACTGTAACAAAATTTCTTTGCTTCTACTTACATATAATGTTTTTTTTCATACATCACCATAATGTGCCTATTCTTTAACCAGCCTCCCCCTTTCCTGAGGGAGCAACTATACCCTCCTGTAAATTCCTAGCTAGCATTACCACTAAATACATTCTCATTTAACTATCCTAGTTTTCAGAATAGTTGCAAAGTCTCTGACCCCATAGTTTTGTGAAACAGTTAAGCTGAAAATCTAAAGGTTAACAAAAGTAAACAAAATGTTCCAAATAACTGTCTGAATTAAATTCTTGTCCAGTTACTTAGACTAAGCATTCCATCTATTGCATACTGTCAGGCTCTACACACAAATAATATAACCTGTAATTTAAAATACAAAGGAGCTTACTGGTTGTTTTTTTTTTTTTTTTTTTTTTTTTTAGAAAAAGCAACCTCCTCAGCACCCCCACTACTCCTACAATTATACCTGCAAACACTCCACCCTCTAACTGATACACCAGTCACAATTTCCCCACTTGCAATTATTTAACTCCACCCACAATTATCAAAACTGCCAACCGCTAAACACAACTCCTACCCAAATACTCAAAGTCCACCTCCCAAGCCAATATATTTGCATCAACCTGCTCACAAAACTTTGCAATGTACACATCACTAGTTACACCCAGTATAACATCCTACAATCCACATAGTCATTCTACTATCTTAAACACACTTTCACCACTAAAAATTTTCATCTTAACCTGTCTAACTTCCTTACTTTTAATTCTCAACCTCGCTACAACAATAACAACACACTTTTAATTCTCAACCTCGCTACAACAATAACAACACAACTCCCAAACACTGCCACATATCAATAACATCCTCCAATCATTTCCCTGATAAACAATCTAGCTTCTCACACATCTCCTCTCAACTTTTCCCCTGCACCTTCCCATATTTTTCCATCCCAAAACTGGCCTCTACACCTCCCACTAAACCCCAATTTATACCAATTTCCTCACCCCTTAATAAAACGCATATCTCATGGTAATCATTCATTATCTCCTATTTTCTCCAAAGTGAAGGTGTATGTCCTAACCCAGGCCCAACCACATCAAAGTCTAACCCCAAAATCAAGCCCAAAAATTCAAACATAGTAACACTGAATCTCAGTATATGTAATAAAATAGCCCAACTGCATGCCTGGACTGATCAAAATAATCCTGACATACTAGCCCTAAGAGAAATGCACCTGCACTCCAATATAAAAGACAATTTAATAATGCAGCCAAACTTTGCTATATCTAGAGTAGGCAGACCTGGAAAGAAAGGGGGAGGAACAGTCTTTTTATATCACTCTGCATACAACATCACAACCTACAGTAGCAAAATATCTATCTTCTCCCATGCCGAGTACTGATTTCTTTTCTGAACATCAATGCAACTAAAACAATTTGCATAATAGTATTGTATATTCCACTAGGTCATGATATACCTGTGCTGGAAGATATACTAGCCTGGACATCCCAAACAATACATCATGAAGCAATATTCCTAGGGGATGTAAATATAGATTAGCAGACCATTGTTTCTAACTCCTCTTTAAATAATATCAATCTGTATGGCTTCCCCAAACTAATCAATAGCCCAACCAGGTACAACAAAGATCTTAACTGCCAATCTACCATAGACTGAAGCCTAGTATCCCATGCCACTAATTATCCTTCTTCTGCCACACTGTCCACTGACCAGTTGTCAGCATTTGCCTCTAGAATCAACTCCCAACAACTGAGTATACATACTCTAAAATCAGTCAGAAATACAACCAACTTTATTCAGAAAAAATTCAATGACCTGCTACAAGAAATTAACTGGACTCCCCTTAAAATACTATTGCTCAATGACGCCATACTTTACTTTAATAGCACCTTCCTAGTCATATTCAATAGCCTGGCCCCCATTTGTACGAAAAGAACCAAAAAGAATATAGCCCCATGGCTTACCAAGGAATGTAAATACCTGATGAAATAAAGACACCAAGCCTGGGAAACCTGGAAACTAAACAAAAATTAACAAAATCACATCAGCTTCAAAACCCTATGCAACAAAGTCATAAAACTAACTAATAAAGACAAGAAATCCTGCCATTTGTACTTCCATCTCCAGCAAAAAAGCAACCCTGAAAAAGTATGGCATACAATATCTACTCTACTCAGCCCTGGGACAAACAAGGAACACACCCCATCACATGATAACCCTCTATCACAAATAGCCAAAACCTTTAATAAGCACTTCATAAAATCAATTGCAGACCTACTAACACCCCCAACACTACACTCCCCACCCATCAACCAATCTAGACACCAATCTTATCCCATCACCTACTTTAACCCTATCATTAATAAACCACTAAATCAATACAATGACAAACAAACCTCATTCTCAATACAGCCCATATGCACAGATACCATAAAAAACTGCTACAGAAACTAAAACCCTGCTCCACCTTGGCTGGTAATCTCCTACTGCACTACCTTCAACTTGTAGCCAACTCAATCACCTACCCAATTAGCATCCTAATAAATAAATCTCTAGCCAAATCACTAATACCAACTATATGGAAACAATCACACATCACCCCCATCCACAAAGGATACAACTCTACTGAGCCATCCAATTTTCATCCTATATCCATCGTATCACCTATATCTAAAATTCTTGAAAGATGTATCCACCAGCAGTTAATACAATATCTATTGCAAAATTATTTTTTAACTCAAACTCAACATGGTTTCCAACCCAACCACAGCACATCCACAGTCCTATTGTCTTTTAAAGACACTGTGAATAGGGCTAGATATGCTGGATACTATGTATGCTCAATGCTCCTTGACCTCTCTAAAGCCTTCAACATGGTCTCTCATCTCTTACTCTTCAACACACTGTCTAACCTAGGCTTTTCCCATAACACAGTACAATGGTTTCAGAGGGTTTACTATTGTTTATTTGAATGGAAAAACATTTTCCGTTAAAATCAACTGAAATACAAAAAGCAACAACTGCACACAGATTTTCAGGACCAGCAAAAAACTATGAAAGAGATATTTAATGACAACACATCCACCGACTAAGCACTTTCACCTAAAAAGGCATCTTCAGAGTTTCCGTTAAAATAAACGAATAGTAATCCCAAAAGTAAAAAAAACTAACGTTGACAATGTTGAACCAAATGCTTGACGCACTTGGTTCGACATTGGTGTCAAAACCACCACGTGATAGCCATATAGGAGCTGATGTAAATCAAACTCCTATATGACAAATCACGCCCCACACACACCCCCACTTATATATTCTAATGCCAAGATTGCACTACAGTAGGGATGTGGATGAATTTCCACTCTCCACTGTACTGCGATCTCCGTGCAGATAGTCGACTTACACTTATGCGAATGCAGTAGTGGATTTGCATAAGTGGAGTCGACTATCTGGTGCACAAATCTTTGTGCGTTTGACATTCTGAGTTTTGGCACAGTGCAGCCGACAGAATGTCGTTCGCACAAACAATAGTAAACCATTTCAGAGCTACCTTGAAAATTGGAAACAAGTGGTCAAATGGTCCAATGAACTCTCACCCTTTCTCCACAACCCTACTGGCATCCCTCAAGGACCCATCCTTGGCCCTCTACTTTTCAACATTTCTACAAATAAACTATACACTTACTCTCGCCCTGGAATCCTCATTCAATATGCTGATGATTCTCCCATAATCTGCACTGTGCACACACTACCTAAACTACCTTCCAACATCCAAAGGTCATTTACTACCATTGAATTCTGGCTAAAAAATGCACAATTCTTTCTTAATCCAAACAAAGCTAAACTATTACCATTCCACCCAGAAAACAGCTCCCCTGTCACTGATCATTATAACATCCATGCATCTGATGACACTGTCATTGAAATAGTCCAGGATACTAGACTATTGGGAGTAATTATTGACAATAAATTTACCTTTGACTCATCAAAAACTGAGACTCCTATATAGAAATAATGACTTCTTAAGTACTGAAACTAAAAATACCCTAGCAAAGCCTTCCTTAATCCCTCCATTCTGTACAGTCCCACTATCATAACTAGCTTACAAACTTCTATCCTTAACAAGATGGAACCGTGCAAAAATACAATCTCAACGTTTGCCACAAACTCCCAGTATCATACACACCACTGTAAGCCACTATTAGAACTAAACTAGCTTGAACTTCACAACCAACTTGCTTTTATTCAACTATTGACCATATACATTCTTATTTTCAAACCTTCTGCCTGCACTGCCATAGGCAACCTAGTCACACCTTACATACCAAACAGATCCCTACAATCAGAAAACAAAAATGTATCAATCTCAAAACCTGCTAGAAGATCAGGGCACAGTATTTGTATTCTATTTCCAAACTATGGAACTTACTACCTCCAATGACCAGGTCAATCCCAGGATTAACCGTTTTCAAAGCCACTTTAAAAAATCATCTTAGAATAGATGGCTCTGCAACTGTACAAATCTAGGATAATGTTCTCCTCCACACCTTCTCCCAGATTACCCATTCTTTCTACTTCTGTCTCACCTCACTCCTACACAGTCTGTCATGCCCTACATCTCTCTAAAAACCTTCTCTGTTCTATATCATCTCCTGAAGCTTCTTTCCATTTTACAATGCCTCGGGGCTTTTTAAACCTCCTCGCTGTTCTCTTTCCCCTCGCTATTGTCTTCCATCTACAATTTTCCACACTCGAACCAACATTATAATTTCATATATTTCTCCAAGTCCTACTGTCAGATGGCTGTCTTCAAGTCCTGACGAGATGACTCAAGTAAGACGCTTTAGATACTGGAGCATATCTTATACTTTGTAAAATAGACTCAAACTACATCAAAATATTACAGTACATTTATATAATATTTTTGTCTATCTTATTGACTCATATACCATGAATATGTGTTAAAATGCCTATAATTGTCTATATAATTGTGTATATGTGTAGTATCTATTGTAACACATTATATGTTGTATTATTCATGTATACTATTGATTGTGTTACTGCAATGTTTTTCTATACTATTGCATGTGGAGGCCTCCACTGAAAACGGGTTATGTAGGCCCAGTTGGACTACTCTGGTAAATAGATGTAAAATAAATAAAATAAATAAATATAATGTCCTTGGCTGCGTTACATTTTGAGGGCATAACCATGCCCCAGAGACCAGTACAACTACAATGGGACATCCAGGATGACATCCATGTCAGTGTCCATTGAGTTTGGCAGAGACTGGAATGGTTGGAGAAACTCCTCTTGGTTGCACATGTATACATGTTTGGGTTTGGAATGTTATAGGGCAATGTGGTGGTATATCTTGCACTTACCTGGCATTCTAGGCACATTCTAGTGCAAGATGGTCGCAGGTCTCTGCTGTGTATATACTGTACTTGTCTGCCTTCCATGTCCAACAGCCACACACCATGGTTGCAGGGGTCTGCAGATAGTCTATACACAACTTCCCATTCCTTCACATCAGGTAAAACCAATATCCAGTCACATATTTCCAGGCATATGGCTTTTTAGAACTGTTTCTGTAGTAGATGACAGCTGGCTTTGGCTTTACTGACTACTCAGCCTGATGCTGCACCTGCACAATCTCACTGGCAGATTGAAAAGGATGACCAGTCTCAGAGGTCATTATGCTGGCCAGATAAGCTTTTGAAATGCATTTCTTATCATATCTTCTTTATAGTGCATACAATTTTTTGTGCCCTCTGGAGTGGAATACCTGTAGAATCTGGGATACTGTATTTATATTTTTATCTTTTATATTTTAATAGCTACACCACTCAACTTCTTTGCTCAAGAATTCTGGACAAAGACAAAAATAATGCGAAAGTCCATTTCCTCCCAACTTGTATGTCAGGACTACAGAGAGTTTCTGTGCATTGTCACTATATTAACCTGATATTCAACAACCTGTGTAGCTGGCTGCTGCATGATTATTGGGTACCACTGGTACATGGGCTCACACTGTGATCTATTCAATGACTTGTGTACATATTCTCATTGCACTCTTTTTCTGACATAAATTGCCTAAGTATGCAGTGGTTGATTATGTCTTTAATTCGAGGATATGTTTCTGCTCCCTACTGGTCTTTACAGGACTCTAGTATTTTGAACCTCAAAACTCTAATTTGAATGAATGCATTCTGCAGTGATCAACTGAGTATTGATTTCAGGATTATTTTTTTTTTCAAACAAACCTAAATGCATGCGCTGAAAGTCACTCATCCATTACAGTGAACTCTACCCTGTTGAATTTGTGAAGGACTTTGGTAAAAAGCCATACCTATCCAAGTAATATCTCCCATATGTATATAGACTACATGCAATATCTCCCATATGTGCATCATAGACTATTACATTTCTTGCCTGGTCTGGGGAACAGCAGCAATCTGTGCTTTCTAATGGTTCACAGACTTGGCAGAAACTATCTTCATTTACTGCTTCTTTCAGTGCAACCCATTTATACGTGAAAGTTTTAAACTACTGAAATTTCAAAACTGCCTAAAATTATGTGAGATGAATATAAAATAGCAGACGGTGCAAAAGGGAGCTTACGCTGTCTTTACTCACCACTGCTAGTGGTGATATTTTTGTACCTCACATCATCACTCTCAGTCTATACACCACCTATGAATGTTATGTTACTTCTGTGCCACCAGAGAGTTAATTCCTCTGTAGATATAAGAACGTAACACCAGGGTAATTCTGTATATTTACAATGAGGTTCTACAGTTCATCTTTAGTGCTTTTTTTCTGTGCTTTGTGTAATAGTTAACAATAACACTCTTTTGCACCCAGGAGTCACTCCAGAATGCAAACACTGATGTATTCTTATTTCACCTCACTGTCTTAGCAGCTTTTACCTTCATTTTAAATTATGATTTTAAAGTTATCTGTTGAGCCCAAATTGTATTTTAAAACTGGAGCAACTACTTTGTTCATAGAAATTGCGTTCATTTGAAAAATGTCATGTAATGATTTAAAGATCCTTTGAGGGTATGAGAATATAATGATATATTTCAAAAGAGTAACTAAATTTAAAAAAGGAAAAATGTAAGCAGTACAATTGTATTGATCATCTTTATTCACCAGGTATTTAAAAATGACAGAATGGGTTAATAAGGGTTAACCTTAATCATGTCCCAATTTTCATCCTTCTTAGAATTCTGATTTATGTATTTCTGCCTAAGTAGGAATGTGTTTGTGTATTTTAATAAATCTTGCAGTATGCCCTCTTCTGATTAAAATGGTTAACATTTTCAGAGACACCAGCAGCAAAATGTGGTTAATAAACTCTGCTTCTTGCTTATGTTAATGAATTCAGCTTGGTTGGGGGGGGGGGGTGGAGGTGGATGATTATAAACTGCTGCAATCAGGGCCTAGCTTCTGGAGAGTCACAGATACATTTATCAAGCATTTAATATTTATGTTTTTTTTCAATGATAAATGCTGTTTCTGAATTCTGTTGCATACCAAAGAAGAAAAAAAAATACTGCATTGCTAAACCAGAGTGCTTACTTGCAGAGCCAATAGACATTAATGCAGTACACGCCTTACATGCAAGCTTGGAGTAATCTTTGCTAGATAAATAACTACTATTGCAAGGTGGGATGGGAAATTACTGTAAATCATTACATGTACAGGATATGTATGAGGGTAGTGTGACAGCAGTGAGGTCTGCGGTGGTAGTGATGGATACATTTAAGGCGGAGGTGGGATTACATCAAGGATCAGCTCTGAGCCCTTTCTTATTTGCAATGGTGATGGACAGGTTGACAGACGAGATCAGACAGGAGTCCCCGTGGACTATGATGCTTGCAGATGACATTGTGATCTGTAGTGAGAGTAGGGAACAGGTGGAGGAGACCCTGGAGAGGTGGACATATGCTCTAGAGAGAAGAGGAATGAAGGTCAGCAGGACTAAGACAGAATATATGTGTGTGAATGAGAGGGAGGATAAAGGAATGGTGAAGATGTAGGGAGTAGAGGTGGCGAAGGTGGGTGAGTTTAAATACTTGGGATCAACAGTTCAGAGTAATGGTGAGTGTGGACGAGAGGTGAAGAAGAGAGTACAGGCAGGATGGAGTGGGTGGAGAAGAGTGTCAAGAGTGATTTGTGACAGACGAGTACCAGTAAGAGTGAAAGGGAAGGTCTACAAGAGGGTAGTGAGACCAGCTATGTTATATGGGTTGGAGATGGTGGCATTGACAATAAGGCAGGAGTCAGAGCTTGACCTGGCAGAGCTGAGGATGTTAATATTTGCACTGGGTGTGATGAGGATGGACAGGATTAGGAATAAGTATATTAGAGGGTCAGCCCAGGTTGGAAGGTTTGGAGACAAAGCCAGAGAGGCAAGATTATGTTGGTTTGGACATGTGCTGAGGCGGGATGCAGATTATAGTGGGAAAAAGATGCTAAGAATGAAGCTGCCAGGTAACAGGAAAAGAGGAAGGCCTAAGATAAGGCTTATGGATGTGGTGAGAGAGGACATGCAGGTGGTTGGTGTGACAGAGCAAGATGTAGAGGACAGGAAGAAATGGAAACAGTTGATCCGCTGTAGCGACCCCTAACGGGAGCAGCCGAAAGAAGAAGATTACATGTTTGTAAGTCATATGCTGATACCTGTTCATTAATTGGGAACATAGAAATATGTAATAAGGCAAGGAAAACAAAGTTATGCAGCACTGTACACTCCCTCCCATTCAAACCTTTTCATATCTTTCTTGGTAGATTCCTTTTCTCCTATATTATGGCCTCTTTTAAACTGTCTGCAGTTTGCTCTTCTTGCCATTACATTTCCACGAAAACAGTGTCTCCTTAATTCCCTCTTAAATCTTTCTCTTTTCATTTTGAGAAAAATACCCAATAGTGCTTTTTCTCATTGGAAGTGACCATACCTTCACAGTTCACAGTTTTAAATTCTGTAAAGTATCTGTTGAATATCTTTATTGGCTAGACAATGATGTGTTCTCTTCGTTGAACTTGGTTATTTTTTCTACCTTTTTGGCTTGAGTTGTGAAAGGAAATTATCCCTGGATCAGCTTACTCCCTCACTTAACAAATGTAAACTTAACAAGCTAACTAACTGACTGACAGACTGACTCACTAACTAAATTACTCACTCCTAAGCTTTCCTTTACATGCCACACTTTTCATTCTACCACTAAATGTTGAGATGGGCCACATTCCACCTTTGTAGTTTTTAAGCTACTGTCCATTGGCTATAGTACTTGCCTTACCCAAGACAGTAGGCTTCTAGTAGACACTGGTAGCTCATTTTTGTGTAAAGGTAATTAAGAGTTATAGCAAGATGAATATTTATTTACAGAATAACTTAATTTATCATAAGTACAATATTTGTTTTACAGAACAGTTTAATTTAGTCTTAAGTGCAATATTACTTATGTAGTAGTCAATAAAATAAAATTATCCACTGAAATAACTAGTCTGAGTACTGCAATATATAAAGTACTAAATGTGAATTCTCATTTTTACTGACATACTCACATTCTCACTGTAACAACAAACAAGAATATTTTACTTTTCCATCTCTCCCAATGGGCACTCTCCACCTCATAATATCACCTTACTTGTCAAAAGCACTTCTATTCAGAAAGTTAGCTATGTGGAACACCATACCGTTCAGTACTATACTGTTGTCCATACCATACCATACCATACCATACCATATCATACCATAGCACATTATGCCAGCTAAAGAGTGCACTTACCTCTTTTTTTCTAAATGTTTTTATTAAGATTTATGGATAAATAACAAAATGTAACATTACAATATGTATAGAAATTGAAATGGTAAACAGGAAAACATGTAGTACAAGAAAAAAATAACAAAACCAACTATTTACAAGGTGTCTATAAAAGGTAAAAAGGTTTAAAAATTCAATTAGTC
This sequence comes from Protopterus annectens, assembly GCF_019279795.1. Lineage (NCBI taxonomy): Eukaryota > Metazoa > Chordata > Ceratodontiformes > Protopteridae > Protopterus > Protopterus annectens. The sequence goes on along the minus strand of NC_056725.1, from coordinate 1,196,931,266 downwards.
TATGCAGTTATCTTTCATTTCAGTTATTCAATGTCTGCTTATTTAACAATTGCTTAAGTTTCATCCACAAATTATAAGACGTGGTGATTCTAGATGTTCTTTCCTTGACTGACAATAGTTGATGACAAACTTCAGTTGCAATGTTAAGACATTCTTTTGTTGATGGGGTTGATTCACTTTTCCAATTTTTGGTGATCACTTTCCTTGCGACTGACAAGAGACTCCAAAGAAGAAAATGATGTTTTTTTCACAAATGAAGGAATTGAAGCATTAAATAAGATTAATAATTTGTTCAGTACAAAATTATCAGTGAAGGGAGGCTGTAAAAAAGAACTGCTGTTATTCCAAAATGGTACTATTATTAATACATTCATGGATCATAAACTGCCAATCTGCTTTGGTGTTCCACTTACATCTCCAACATACATTTCTTTGGACATTAGCTCAAATTTGTGTGGTGTAATGAATGCTTTATGCATAAATTTCCAAGAAGATAGCTTCCATTTTAAGGATGAAGTGGTTTGTTTTGAGGATAATAATATATTTTTTTCATCCTCACTTGGATAATAATTATTAATGGATTTGAAATAGCCCCAGTAATTCTCTTTGCGGTATTCTAAATTATTTTTAATCGTCTTATAGATTTTAGATAGAAGTCCTGTTTCTGTAATATTTTGAGAGTAGCCTTACCTCTGACTTCTGTAACAATAGCTAAAGAACTCTTCTTATTAACACAATGAAATTCAACTCTCCAGATGCTATCTAATCATCAACAATATAAATACCAAATAAATCTTCCTGCATGTAAAACAAGCTGACTGTTACAGGATCACCTCAGATGCCATTCCCTTAGTGGATTCTTGTTTCTTATTTGATGTTTTTTTGAACTGCTGAATGAATACAATTGCTCCTTAAATACACATATATTATTATTATACATTATAAATGTTTTGGGGGACATGCTGCATGGCTGAATCCTCTTTGAAAGATGTGAATGCAAATGTTCCACTTAAATGAAGTGGCGGTGTCTGCACTGTAAAGTAACATTTTTATGTATTATGGATTGTGATGCAAGTATCTCTGCATAGTTTTTATTTAATTCATGACTTTTTCTCATGTATTTTAGTTTTTATTTGCTTAAATTAAGTTTCCTTTGGTACAGATGCAACTTAAGCAAGTTTTTATTGTAGCAGAATACCTTAAGTTTGTTGCAGGAATGTGTATTTCACTTCTCAAGTGTTTTCCATTTCTCCATTGTGGTACAACCATATAGTTAGCATATAGGATTGTTAGGAGTAAAGCTATTCCACCCCAAAACAAATTGTTTTTTAAACTTTTTCTAGCTTTGTGCATTACTATGGGGGGATTCATAAAAATTACCATGAGGTGTACACAATACACACATCTCACAGTAACCTTTTTGAATTCCTAGATGGCCCTACCACAGTATCTTTACATGAAGACATCCAGCACCATTGTCTGCTGTTTATGAGGCTGTGTTAGATGCTAATGAGGCAGTCCAAAGGAGAGACATATGCTAATAACCCCTTGGAACTGCCTCTGGGAAGGCATGTACTTGTTAAATGATTATGAATCACTTGTCCGTGTAGATTAGCAAGGTTGCTCATTGCACCTCATAGTAGTGAACACAATCAAAAGGCTATGTTCATCTAGTGTGGTAGAAGTATGTGTTGGGGAGCTTAGTGGTAAATTAGAGTGTGGAGGTATATGCGAAAAATGTATGTGAGGGGCTGCATATGTGATTGTAGGTGTGAGTGTCTGTCTGCCTGGGAGACAGGGGTAGGGGAGTTAGGAGGAATAAGTTCTCCAACATTGGGTGGGAGGAACTACTTACCTCCAGGGATAATTCTTAAAGTACTTGAGTGGCACATAAACAGCACAGGGATTGGAGGTAGGTGAACCACTAACCACCATGGATAACTCTTTAAAGGAGTGCCTGAGTGGCACATAAACAGAGTGGGGATTGGGGGGTGTTAGAAAAATATGTATTTAAATATATGTGAAATGCTAGTTTAAAAGCAAGGTAGTTTATAATGCATTTTATTCTATTAATCATATAACAGAAGGGATAAAATTCATGTGTAAATGCAAGTAGCTTCTGAAACTGCAGTGTGCTTTGACCCCTGACCCTGGCAGCTGCCAGCTCAGCAAGCTTAATGTTATGCTTTTCATAAGTGATTATCTGCTGGGTCAGGAAATTAAAATGTGTAAATCTTCCGCTCCTTCCTGATAAGATAACGTGTCCTTGTAAATAATTAAATCTTCCTTTCCTGATGTAGTAACTTGTCCCTGCAAGATAAAAACACAGCTGGTGGGAAAGTGAAACAGTGAACAAAGAGGTGAATTTAAAGTCTGAATCTGCTATTGTATTCGAACTGATATGAGACCTTTAAGAAGTAACTTTACAGAAAGACATTATGACTGGCCAGCTGGATAGCAAGGCCGTATTGTATCTAAAGGAAAAGTTTTTTTTAAATGTACTACATCAGCATTATTAGATGAATAGAATACTGTCAGTAAAAGTGATGTAGATGCCTTGTGACTAACCACATCAGTAAGGTGGGCATAACTTGAATGTAAACACTATAAAATATTCTGTACTTCCTGCATCATGTCAGACAAAATTCTGTACTTGTATGGTTTTTTGCCTCCTGGTGTACACTAGTAAAATTTTGAGTCTGAACCTCCTGTATATTGAATTTTGATTTTTTATTTAACAGTTTGGTCCTTTCGAGACAGAATTCCCTTGGTAAGCTGCAGATCAGAGTGTATCGGTGGTCGAATACTGTGCAGGAGAAGTTACCAAAATGGTTCTTCTTGAGTGAAAAGACCTCCGACTGAATTGTCGTGTGTAAAGAGGCTGGCCACTTTCTGATCTGTGGGCGAAGAGCGGAATTTGACCATTTTCAAGACCAGGAGGCTCAGGTAGGAAGAATTTGCCTTTTTTCTGTTTTAGATCAGGGACTAGGTTACAGTATATTGTTGTCAAGATTTGTTTTTGCAGATCAGGGACAAAAGGAAGTACTGTATATTTTGTCATAGATCAGGGTAACAGAATAAGGTAGACAGTTATTCTAGATAAACTGTAAACAGGAACTAAGAATTTGACATCACGTGATAAAAAAAAAGGGTTACGTAACATTTTCTTTGACATGGGTAATCAGTGCACTAAAACCTCGCGAGATCCGCCCCTAACCAAAGATGCAAAATACATGCAATTACAGCGTGCTGATTATACAAAATGGGTTAAGAAATATGAATTTGATGGTAAACTAGATAAACTTACACTAGTTAAACTCCTTAAACAGCTTAAATCTGATGCAGGAGGTCAGGCAATAAAGCAATGCCAACTAGGCATACCTCAAGCACACAGGTGGATTGAGGAAGCAAATCGTAGGGAATAGAAGCTTAAAAATTCAAAAGTGGATTAAAGCTTTTAAAACCTTTGAGTGGATTAAAGCTTTTAAAACCTTTGCTGGACCGGATTTATTTGTGCCTGAAGATAGTGGTGATTGTATTCTCAGTTTTGACTTTCCACTATTTTGCTCAAGTTTGCTTTATTGGTTTAATTATGGAGCTTTCTTCGGGTGCAGATCTTGGGTCCAGGAACTCTGAGACAGGCGAGATGCGCAAGCTGATTGGACAACTTACACAGCTTGTTGGGCTTTTGACGCCTCTCAGCCAATCGATGATTACGCTGGCGTCGGCTCTGACCATACCAGGAAACCAGGGCGTTATCCAAATAAGTGGCGACAATGCGACAAGAGGTTTGAACAGTTCTAATACTGTGGATATTAATCCTGAGCGCAACGACAATTGTGACAATAGCTTGGATGGATTTCCACATATTACTGTGGATAACAACAGCGCAAATGATTTTGGTGCAGTTAGACCGAAAAGCCAACGTCGCCAAGTAGAGACATCAGTGGATGATTGCATTAACAGCTCAGGTACTAAGAGACTCGTCTCGGATATTCTAAAGCTTAAATATGACTTTAACCAAGACAATGTAAAATCCTATGCTTCTTACAATGCATTGCTTAGTGATTTAGAATTTTTTCTGCTGAAGTATAAAACATTGGATTTGGACAATTCTTATTTAAAACATTGTATTTCTTTGAAAATTGTTCCTAAAGGTTTGCGAGTCTGCAAATTTCCTAATAATGTCACTGAAGGCTCTGCATTTCATAATGAGCTTATTGTTTTATTTGAAAACTGTGGTTTAGGCATAATGAAGGCAATTATTAAAAACAATGAGGCCCTAATGGAAAAATTAAACAGTGACATAGACAAGATTAACAAATGCATTCTCAATGACCTTATGTTCTCTATAGAAGCTGAGAAAGTTAAATATCACAAGTTATTTAAGAATGTAGAAGAAAAATGTAAAGAGATACAAGATAGGAAGATTGGCAAGATTAAGAGAGACTTAGATGAATATAGAAATAAGACCCATTATCCTAAACCTAAAAGAACATTTAGACACACATTTGGTAATTGGACCAGGGAACAAGGTATTGATTCAGAATGGGATGAAACAGAGGGTGTGGAATTTTTAGAACATTGTACAAATGGAGAAGAGAATCATGACCTTAGAAGGTCTGAGAGGTTAAAAAATCAAGACAGAGTGGTTTACAATTCAAAAAACTACAGGGGAGGGGGGAGGAGGCCACCAGTGAGAAGGGAACAGGACTGGAATTAGCTGATTGTTTAGTCAATTCTGCCAACACTTGGTCCTATAAAGGTTTCAATATTTTTAACTACTCTGGTGTGGAAATTGACAAGACTTGGTTTAGTTTATTTTCCAAAGGCTTCACCTTCATTCCCAAACAAAAAGTTGACATGTTTAAATTAATGGATGATATAAAACTTTTCATTAGGAAAAAGAATTTAGAAATATTTTTTAATGGCAAATCAACTGATTTTGACAAAACAAATCTAAAGCGTAGCAGTACCTTCAATCCTCCCATACACCCTCAAATAAAAAACTTTGAGCTTAAACTTGAAAATGAAATTAGTACGCAGTTAGCTGCTAAGTATACGCATTTCAATTTAACAAAAGCTGAAACAAGTATTTTGAAGGAGATTAGTAATAATCAAGATTTGAGGGTAATGAAGCCCGATAAGGGGGGGAGGTGTGGTAGTAATGGAGGTGATTCAATACGAAGGCAAGATGATGACTATACTTAACGATGAGGACAGATATTCTAGGGTGTCCATTAATGAAGTAAATATAGCCTATAAAAAGATTCAAGTTTTGCTTTATGATATGTTTCTAGAAGGGTCACTAGACGGAGACACATATAAATATTTGACAGTTGATAAGCCAAAAGTTCCATGCATCTTTGGTATACCAAAGGTGCATAAAAACCCAGTGGATCCACCCCTTAGACCAATTGTGTCGGCTGAGGGTTCAATTACAGCCCCCCTAGCCAAATTTGTAGACCAGAAAGTTAAAAACATTTTGGAAGGTAAAGACAATATTTTGAAAGATTCATGGGACCTTTTAAGGAAAGTGGAACCACCTTTATATGATGACAATTTGAGTTTTGGTACAATGGATGTGGTTGATCTTTTTGGTTGCATTCCACATGAACTAGGGTTACAATGGTTTGAGGAAGTATTAATTTCCAGTAAGAAGTTAACCCAGACTGATTTTAGGAATACCTTGACTCTGATGGAAATTGTATTGAAAAATAATTTTATTTATTTTCAAGGAGAATATTTTAAGCAGGAAAAAGGTGTAGCAATGGTGGCACATTGTGCCCCAATCTATGCCAACATTATTATGTCACACTGGGAAGAAAAGTTCTTGCTTAACTCTCCTTTTAGTGTGTACTGGGTCTTATACACTAGATTTCTCGATGATCTATGTTTCTTTTGGAAGGGTAGTCAAAAAGATTTTTGTGAACTCCTAGAATATCTTAACAGAACCACCAGTTTTTTGAAGTTCACCTACAATTTTGATCATCTGGAGTTAAAATATTTGGACGTTAGTATAAAGAAAAACAATGGGAATTTTGTATCTTGTATACATAGAAAGGAAACATTTAGTAATTCCTATTTACATTTCTCTAGCTGTCACCCCATACATCAAAAGAAGGGGGTAGTGAAAGGACAGTTTGTCCGTTTAAGTAAAATGACCTCAGACGACAGTTTATTTCAGGAAGGTGTTGATTTTTTGAGGGACCTTTTCATCAACAGGGGTTATGCACTGGAATTTTTTAACAAGATTGTGGAAGAAGTGAACATTAAAAGAAAAGGCCCTTTTGCACCCATCCTTGGAAAGAAATTGAGTGAAGACATATTAAGTCAGAATAAATTAAAGGCCAATCAACACAGGGCTGACTTTATAACCACATATAATGAACACTCAGGATTTATTAAAAATATTTTTACAAAAGAGCGGAAAGCTTTTTCAGAAATTTCTGACTTGAATCATATTTTTGATAAGGAAGTTACCTTTACATACCGTAAAGGAAAAAATATCAAGAACATTTTGGAAAGTGGTTATAATAATAAAGCCAACATCAAAGATGTTAGACCAAAGAAAGGTTTATTCAAGTGTGGCAAGTGTCACTACTGTGCACACCTGATAACTGGTCAGTCTATATTTTTAAAGGCTAGAAATAAAACACTACACTTAAATAGTTTTGCCAATTGTGACACAATGGGAATCATTTATATAGCAGTTTGTAAAGAATGTACATAATTTTATATTGGAAAAAGCGAGAGAAGGCTTAGACAAAGGATTTATGAGCATCTGTATGATGTCAGAGTGAGAAATGAAAAAAATGCCTTATGTAAACATTCCATAAAATGTATGAATTCCAGTTATCAATTTTTTGTATTGGAGGTTGTGCCCACTAACCCTAGGGGTGGGATGTGGGAAACCCTAATTGAATACAGAGAATTGTACTGGCAACTGCTTTTGAATGCAAGCAAAAACCTAGGGTTAAATGACATGGTATCTATAGCACCTGTGCTGAAGCTTAGAGCTGCTAAGCTCTAACAAGTACTTTTTAAACTATATATATATATATTTTTTTTTTTACATTTACAATTGTCAATTTTAAGGTCTATTGAAATTCAAATTAATTTTTAAGTACACTTTATGTCTTCATACAAATCCATTCATGTATTTAGGAGGTTTTAAACAATTGTGGATATCATTTTATGTCACTAGATGGCGTTACATTTTAGAAAACTAATGATAGAGAACGTACAATTTAGCATTGATTTTTACATTCTAACAAATAGTTTACAGTTTTTAATTTCAATTTTATATTTTAAAGTTTTTATTCAAACGAATTAAGTTTTTTAAAAGAGTGTTTTAAGTTGTGTGGATATAGGAAATGGTGTTAGTTCCTTAAAAGCATTCATTTATATTGTGAAATTCATGCATTTGTCTTTAAACAGCAATTATTTTTAATTCATTGATTCTGATTGGGCAGTTTGTATTTTTAGACTCCTATATAAGGTATGAATTTCTAAAATGGAGTTGTAACTGAAGAAGTTTAAGACGAAAACGTTTGGTGTTAAGCGTTATTGACTGCTGCTGTTTTTTTGCGTGTTTGCACATACCCGTGGTTTGCTTTGAGTGGATTAAAGCTTTTAAAACCTTTGCTGGACCGGATTTATTTGTGCCTGAAGATAGTGGTGATTGTATTCTCAGTTATTCTAGATAAACTGTAAACAGGAACTAAGAATTTGACATCATGTGATAAAAAGAAAGGGTTACGTAACATTTTCTTTGACATGGGTAATCAGTGCACTAAAATCTCGCGAGATCCGCCCCTAACCGAAGATGCAAAATACATGCAATTACAGCGTGCTGATTATACAAAATGGGTTAAGAAATATGAATTTGATGGTAAACTAGATAAACTTACACTAGTTAAACTCCTTAAACAGCTTAAATCTGATGCAGGAGGTCAGGCAAAAAAGCAATGCCAACTAGGCATACCTCAAGCACACAGGTGGATTGAGGAAGCAAATCGTAGGGAATAGAAGCTTAAAAATTCAAAAACATTATTTTTAGACAAAGAGGATAATAACTTGGTAATAGCTACAGCTCCTCCTCCCTTACCCCCTCCCTTACCCTTTTCAGGATATGAAGCGAATGGACAGGCTGGTCCGCCTCCACGTTATCCTGAAGTTTCACTAAGACCACAACCATTTGTTAGAGATCCTATTAAGACTAGGTCTCAAACACGTAAAACACATAGGGACACAGAATCATACCAAATAGAGAGAAATCTACAGGATGAGAGTGAGGAAGAAATATGCCTACTTATAGAAGTTCCAAATCCTTAGGTAGGACAGTAAGGGCAGGATCCAACACTCTTAGTATATAGACCATGGACACCGGAAGATATCCGGAAGGCTACTGAGGGAATCCCCCATCTGAAAGTTAATTTTATGAAATTTTTAGAAGATTTACAAGGCATGAGGTTAAGTTACCACTTGAATGGGGAAGAAGTAGAAAAAATAGTAAGACAAATTATAGGTCCAGATTGGCACATGATTTGTGGCACCTGGAATCCTCGTAATGCAGAACTTAGGCCACTCCCACATAGTGACGCAGAGTTAGACAACAGAGTGAAAGGTCTGACAGACAGAATCTCTGAGAAATGGAAACCTAGAGCAGACTGGACTTGCATTAATCAATGCATACAACAGGAAAATGAGACAATAGATGGATACTATGCTAGATTATTAGAATGTTTTAATAATCATAGCGGTATGTCGATTCCTGAGAACCAAACGAATGATTCCCCATATGAACAACAATTAAAAAATGCATTTTTGAAAGGTTGCATTGCACCTATTAGTAGCTTCATTACGACGCATATGATAGATCATCGAACAGGGAGGCTACAACCCTTACTCGAATACGCTAGACATGCTGAGAGACATTTTAATAGTAAAAAGAAAAAGAAGGTGCAAGTCTTCACTGCTGAAGACAGAGCTGAAGTATTTGTATTACAGTCAGGTAAAAAGGGCAAGAAGAATGCCCAGGGAAACAAGCAGTCTGACAAACGATCAGAAGATTTTGAAGAGAGGAAAAAGAGAGGTGAATGCTTCAAATGCGGGAAAAAAGGGCATCTAGCAAGGGATTGTAGCAAAACAAGAAGGTAATTACAGAAGATAAAGGGGATGAGGACTGACTATATGATAGTGAGGATACATCATATGAAAGTCAGGAATCACCAGTAACAGCTAGAATAGAAAAGACAAATGCCAATGTAGTAGAAGGAGTAGAGGAAGTACAAACTGACTTAGACTAAAATGGAAATGAAATTTTAGATTTAGCATTGTTGAGCCTGGAGCTCTACCTAGCAGATACAAAACCAGAAGTGACACTTCTGGTGGAGGGAAGGGAAGTCAAATTCCTGTGTGACTCAGGAGTGTCACGGACTTTGATACACCCCTCCAAGTTACCAGAACATTCCGAATCACCTGATTATATATTAGTAAAAGCAGCAAACGGACAGCTATACAGAGAGCCACTCTCCCATGATATAGCAATAACTGACCCTGTTTCAGGTAGGACCCAGAGAAGTAAAATAGTTGTTTCTGCAAAGTGTCCAGTAAACCTATTGGGCAGGGACCTTATGCAGATATTTGGCATAGCAGTAGTTCCAACTGTACAAGGTATGGAGGCACAGAGACAAATGGATACCTTTGTAGTGCGATCGGAGGGTGAAACCTTTTATTGGTACAGCCAGGACCTAGTCACGACTGGTCCAGGGGCAGTGACCGAGGAGCTGATGAATGTAGCCATCAGTAAAGCCCCCTCCCTTGACACTGATCAACAGCATTTGTTACACTGTACTCTATATTACTGTACCACACCAGGACCTGATAGAGAGTATGAGCAAGAACTGTTTAGAAATCGTGCAACTAGATTGGTTTTGCGTACTTTGTACTGGGATACTGAGGGGAATAGTGTAGTTAGCTGTTCATTACCTCAAGAATTCCTTGCATTGTATAGATCAAATCAGTTGCCACATGTCAGCCTGACAAAGAACAAAAGTGTTAAATGGGCAGACTTAGGAGAAAAAGTAACAAGATGGGAGAAACAGACTGATTTAGAACTGTCAGAACAAGGGATACAAAAACAAAAACTGAATTGGATGACACAGACACATCCAGCTGTACACTTGCAATCTAGTGAGGACAGCTGACTAGCATTTTTATTAGAAGAAGAAGAAAAGGCCTTGTGTGAAATTCCAACAACTCTGTGGTCAACAGGCAAGTCAGATGTAGGACTTATTCGAACAGCAGGACCAGTTACAATTACCCCAAAGTCAGCTTTAAGACCACAGAAAAGACAATACCCTTTGAGAAAGGATGCAGAAATAGGAATTAAGCCTATAATAGCAGCATTACTCAAATAAGGAGTACTGGTAGAATCTCCTGATTCACCATGTAATACACCCCTATTTCCTGTTAAAAAAGCAAACGGGGAATGGCGGATGGTACAGGATTTACAAGCTGTAAATAATGCAGTAATACCTAGCCAGACCCACATACTTTGTTAAATGATTTCGAACTGCAACAGAAGTATTTCTCTGTGGTAGATATTAGCAATGCTTTCTTTTCAATACCTATACATCCTGATAGTCAATATTGGTTTGCATTTACATTTCAGGGTAAAAGGTATACGTATACTCGACTACCACAGGGATATTGTGAGAGCCCAACAATTTTTGCACAAGAAATGGCTAGCAACCTGTCAGGATTTACCCCACCGGGAGGTAGTCAAATTCTACTTTATGTAGATGACATCTTGCTAGCAGCCCCCACACAGCAGCAGTGCAGGGAGGATACTGTAGCATTATTGAAATTTTTAGCAATACAAGGACACAAAGTAAACAAAAGTAAGTTACAACTTTGGAGAAAACAAGTTAGATACTTGGGATATGTAATATCCAATGAAGGTAGAATACTAGATGAGGAAAGAAAAACAGCAATTTTGCAAGCACCCAGACCAACAACCAGAAAGAAATGATGTCTTTCTTAGGTACAACTATTTTTTGTCGGAGCTGGATACCAAATTATGTTTTGGAATCTGCTCCACTGACTGATTTGATATATAAGACACCAATGGCAGCACAAGATATTTTACAATGGACAACAGAAGCAGAAACGGCTTTCTGCAGGTTGAAGCAGTTGATAGCTTCTTCATTAGCTTTAGGACTTCCAAATTATCACAAACGTTTTTTTCAGACTGTAGATTGTAAGCAAGGGTACATGACGTCAGTATTGATGCAACAACATGGGGACAAGCAACGCCCCATAGCTTACTATTCATCACAGTTAGACCCAGTGGCACGATCTTTGCCTCACTGTGTACAAGCAGTAGTTGCAGCCGCAATGGCAGTACAGGCTTCGGCCTCAGTGGTGTTATTTCACCCTCTCACATTGAGAGTGCCTCATGCAGTTGCAATAATTTTACTACAAGAGAAAATGGCATACCTTTCTTCTGCTAGACATCTTTCATGTATGACTATACTGCTGAGCCAACCTCATATGACAATTGAACGATGTACGACATTGAATCCATCAACATTACTTCCAACTCCTGCGGAGGGCACTCCATACAACTGCCTGCAGGAAATTGAACAGTTAGCTTTACCTAGACAAGATCTTGCAGATATGCCCTTGGATAATGCTGAGGTGACATATTACGTGGACGGCTCATGCAGAAGGGGTCCTACAGGGAAGAATCTGGTGGGATGTGCAGTAGTTACAGACACTGAAATTTTAGAAGCTCAATCCTTACCACACAACTTATCTGCACAGGCAGCAGAGTTGATAGCTTTGACGAGAGCATGTACTTTAGCAAAAAACAAGTGTGTAAATATATATACTGACAGTCAGTATGCTTTTTCTACAGTACATGTATTTGCACAACAATGGAAAAATAGAGGAATGATTACATCCAGTGGAAAACCTATTAATCATGCGCAATTTATTTTGGAGCTATTAGAATCTATTCAGTTACCTACCAAAGTAGCTATTTGTAAATGTGTAGCTCATACAAAACAACAGGATAAGATTTCAAAAGGTAATGCACGAGCTGATGCAGCTGCAAAGCAAGCAGCCTCAGACTCAGAAACTTTACTTTTAAATGAGGAATTACAACCCTCTGAGATTTTAGATTTAGACATGTTAAAAACAATGCAGACGCTTACTACAAAAGCAGGAAAACAAAAATGGGTAAAACGAGGTGCAATTCTTGAGAATGGACTGTACATTTTCAAAGAAAGAAAACCGATATTGCCGTCTAATTTATTTAGATATGCAGCTTTGTTGAGCCATGGGCAGTGCCATGTCTCAACAGGGGGGATGGTACAGTTAGTAAATCGAATATTCCAAACATACAGATACACAAGCTACACAAAAAAATTTGTGCAGCTTGTCGTACTTGTAACAAGCACCATGCACAAGGAGCATTTAAAACCAAGCAAGGAAGTTTTCCTATACCACCATACCCATTCCATACTATATGTATGGATTTCATAGAATTGAATAAATGTGAAGGGAAGAAGTTTTGTTTAGTTATTGTAGACATGTTTTCTAAATGGGTAGAAGCTTTTCCAACCAAAAACCCAGATGCAGCAACAGTGGCAAAAGCTCTGATAAAAGAAGTAATCCCTAGATTTGGCATTCTGGAGAGGATTTATAGTGACAATGGCACACATTTTGTGAATCAGACGATTCACCAGCTTGGGAGATTTTTTGGTATCTCCTTAAAGAACCATTGTGCCTACCACCCACAGTCAGCAGGACTGGTGGAAAGGTACAATGGTACCCTAAAAAGTAAACTTAGGAAGCTAGTAGAGGAGACCCAAAAGAATTGGATATACTGTCTGCCTTTAGCACTGCTGAGTATGAGAACAGTTCCAAATGCAAAGGGTTTGACTCCTTTTGAAATGGTTTTTGGGAGAGCATATTATGTGCCTCAGTGGAAAGCTCTCATGCCTGCAGAGCAAGAGGCTGATAGTTCGTTAGCAGAATATATGAGGAAATTGTTAAGGAATAAATCTGTTTTGCACTTTAACTCTTTTTCAGATAAGGAACAGACCAGACCGGTAGAAGCAGTCTTGGCCCCAGGGTCGTGGGTCTGGCTGAAAGTGACGAAAAGGAAAAACTGGGCGAGTCCAAAGTGGGAAGGTCCGTACCAGGTTTTGTTGGCAACGCCTACTGCAGTTAGAGTGGCCGAGAGGATGCCTGGGTTCATTTGATGCATTGTAAACTGGTAAAGAATTTTCAACTTGATAAAAACTTTGAGACTGATACACAACCAGACCGAGATGGCCAAAAGCAAAGCGAATAGAAGTTTAGATCAACCCCAGAGATGTTGCATAATCATTTTGTTGTGTGTACATTTATTAACTGTAATTGTGACAATTTTTCTCTTGCTATGGTTCATCCTACACACAACCACACAAGTGAAAGTGGGAAGGCGTGATGAAACGTCTATAGACTGGCATCCAAATTTTAACACATACCTGGCCATGAAACGTGTGTATGCAGAGACTATGAACATTTCAAATTGCTGGGTTTGTACAGCTATACCAACAGCATATGGAGGACTGATAATGTCCGCTGTCCCTTTGGGGATAAATGAGACTTGGGAGAATTTACTTTTCGACACAGGAACTGTGAGATCACAGGACAAAATAGCTTTATTTGTACCTGTTACACAAAAGGGAATTGTGTGTTTTTTTTAAAAACGATACCCTCCAAGTAGGATGGAGTAATTGTAATATTACGATATCCTACAACTGTTACATTAAAGTTAAAAGTGGAGGTACTGTTTGTAATAGTAACTATGATTCATATTTGAGCACAATGAAAACAACATTGAACGAAGTACGACAAAACCCTGTTTTGTTTAAACAATTGTCAGTTATAGATCAAAAAATGTTTCATGCAGGGCTGATGCGTATTAGTACTAAAGTAGAAAACTGTTATTTTATTTGTGGGAAAAAGGAATATAAATGGTTACCTGAGAATTGGTCCGGCAGTTGTTTTTTGGGTTATCTGGTTCCAGCAATAAGACATACTGCAGAATTACCTTTGGGTAAGATACAAAACATAAGGGAAATAGCTCGAAAATCTGAAGGTCCAGTTAAGAAACCTGTGAATCCAGTTGGGAAGATCGAAGCTGGTTGGAAAGACCATAATTCAGTAAAAGACAAAAGTGAATTGACTCATATAGACTTGGGTGACAGTGTTATATCCTGGGCAGGAATACTACCAGCCTATGGAGCAGTCAAATCAATCTGGGAGCTGAGGAAGTTGTCGAAACTTCTCGAAGTAATGAGTAATGCAACTTTTTCTGCCCTAGAATTGGTGACTGATGAACTGAATGCAATGAGAACTGTTGTGCTACAAAATCGGATGGCTCTTGACTTCACCCTAGTGGCGAGAGGTGGTATGTGCGCACTTATCAAAGAAGAATGCTGTGCTTTCATCCCTGACATTCGCCACGAGATAAATAATCACCTAGAGGTAATTCAGCAAGTATCAGCCATGACTGAACCAGGCCCAAACCCACTGACAGACTTCTTCCAGAATCTGTTTGGGGGGTGGGGTTCCATCCTAATGAACATTCTAATTGCTATTTGTGTGAGTATACTCCTAATAGGAGCATGTGTTTGCTGTGGAATTCCCTGCATGAAAAGATTAATCAAAGATTTTGTTGATGTATCTGTTACTGAAACTTTCTACCAAGATATTGAAATTGAAAGATTGATTTCAGATGATGCTTTTTCTGAAGTATAGATTAAATGACTCATCTAGCTGAAAATCCTGAGTGGGAAAGGCTAGGAGATGAAATGACACTATGCATACTTCAAAATAGAATAAAAAGTATTAATAGGGGGAAAATGTTAGAAAAATATGTATTTAAATATATGTGAAATGCTAGTTTAAAAGCAAGGTAGTTTATAATGCATTTTATTTTATTAATCATATAACAGAAGGGATAAAATTCATGTGTAAATGCAAGTAGCTTCTGAAACTGCAGTGTGCTTTGACCCCTGACCCTGGCAGCTGCCAGCTCAGCAAGCTTAATGTTATGCTTTTCATAAGTGATTATCTGCTGGGTCAGGAAATTAAAATGTGTAAATCTTCCGCTCCTTCCTGATAAGGTAACGTGTCCTTGTAAATAATTAAATCTTCCTTTCCTGATGTAGTAACTTGTCCCTGCAAGATAAAAACACAGCTGGTGGGAAAGTGAAACAGTGAACAAAGAGATGAATTTAAAGTCTGAATCTGTTATTGTATTCGAACTGATATGAGACCTTTAAGAAGTAACTTTACAGAAAGACATTATGACTGGCCAGCTGGATAGCAAGGCCGTATTGTATCTAAAGGAAACGTTTTTTTAAAATGTACTGCATCAGCATTATTAGATGAATAGAATACTGTTAGTAAAAGTGATGTAGATGCCTTGTGACTAACCATGTCAGTAAGGTGGGCGTAACTTGAATGTAAACACTATAAAATATTCTGTACTTCCTGTATCATGTCAGACAAAATTCTGTACTTGTATGATTTTTTGCCTCCTGGTGTACACTAGTAAACTTTTGAATCTGAACCTCCTGTGTATTGAATTTTGATTTTTTATTTAACAGGGGGTGGGGTGAACTACTAGCCACCAGGGATTGCTCTTTAAAGTAGTGCCTGAGTGGCACATAATGAGAACAGAAATCATGGGCAGGGGGACCACTAGCCACCAGAGATATTTAATATAACATGCCTTAAGGGCACATATTTAAAAATAAAGGTGCAGAGAACCATTAGACACCAGGGATAAGTCATGTGCCATTACAAGGCACTAAACAGAATTCAAACTCTGTACTCTCGCACTGAGCACAGAGAGCTAGTAATTTGTAATACTTATTGATTATTGATTATTGTTTTGATAAAGTGTTAGCATGCTGCAAAATAAATCAGGGGTAGTAGTGCAATAGAAGTGGGGAAAAATAATGTATGAAGGCATTTGTACTTCATTTAAAAAATCTCATAACAAAACAAATTCAAGAACAAATGGTTGTACTTTTTTCTATGTGCTAATAAAATAATTCTGAGTTAAAAAACAAGCACACTAGCACATTTGTTCAACATTCAGGATAAACAAAATCTTTATAATGCAGACACTGGTTAATAGCAGGACTAATCATCTGAAGTGTCAATTAACAATTCCTGGGTTTTACTGATGGCTTTAACACATCAGACAGAGTGTGGGGGAGGGTGTGTCAGTACATGTAAATCTACAAGCTGACAGTCCCTACAAAGGCCTGCAGTTTAGCTGCTTTCTTTAGGTGGAGCTGTATAACTGCTATGAAAACTCAAAACAAGCTGCAAGAAAAATGCATATGATGGTCATTCGGGAAAAGAATGCAAACAGTCCTGCTACAGAAGTCATGTAAGTCATGTAAGTTACATGTGACTCACTACTGCCATTATATATCAGTGGTATACAACAACATCACTACTTTATGTCATACATCAATCATATAAAAGGAACTTGGATTCTGGGAAGGAGACATGGAAACACTAAAACAGGATCATGTTAATATGTCATGCCCCATGTCAGCGACTTTGTGGAAAATGTGTTCAATTTTTATAGAGTGATTTTGATGCATATGAAAAGCTCAGAAAATAAATAAAGAAAAATGAGTTCCAATGTAGATTGTTTATTTAAAGGATAAGAGAGTGTCACATGTATACTCATTTTAGGATTAACACAGTGGCCCAGGTAAGCAAGGCTTGCAGTCACCTATCTTTCAATGTGGGGCTGTGATGACATATGCTGCAAGGAACAGAACAGCTAACATATAGTACTAGAGATGAGAGACCTTGCTCACACTGCAGACCTGAGGTTCACAACTGAGCTCATCAGAATTATAAGACTGCTACTGCAAACATGAAGCATATAAACTAAGAGTGAGACTGTAGGAATGTGAAGTATTTTCAGAGATAAAATACAGAGCTATCAGGAGTATGTGGGACTTAGCCATCCATGATGGAGGTGCAGCATGTAAAATACTTTAAAAGTGTAACAGTAAATTTCATAATTTATAATTCAGATATTAAAATTAAAGTTATTTATTGATTTATTTTTGCAGCTGCAGGTCTTTTAATGTATTATCTAACCATTGTACCAGAAAGGCATAAAACTGATTTAGATCAAATAGTTGCAACTTTGAGGATACTCAGAGATACAGAGAGTAATATCTTAGCTCATATATGAAATAAGGGCAGAAGATTAATCTACTGATGAAACAAAGTTCAGGGAATGGGGATTGAAGAGAGATGCAGGTTAATACTAGTTTGCGAATGTTCTGTAGCATTTGGAGAATTAGTGGCAAGATGTAGCCAGGTAGCTAAAACACCAAATAAGTGGGTATTTATCCACCTGCTCTAACCATATGCACCATGCTTTGGTTAAGAAGCCAAATTATTTGCAAGACAAATTAAAACGTTGATTACCAACATTTTGAGCACCTTGTTATAGATATAATCCATTAACTAAGAGTCCCCTTGGATTTAATTACGGATAGTAAACATCTTAAATGACTAATTAGAGTAAAGGAAAATACATGCGAATAGTGTAATTGCAATTCAGTTGTTAAATGCCAGAAAGAAAATGCTTACAGATATGTATTTCTTTGGGGCAAAAAAGTGCTAATTATGTCAAAGCCCCCTGAATAACACCGTCACAGAGATGACAGCTTCAGTTGATAGCTGTATAAAGTTAAAGTATGTGTTCTTTTTCAAATATGATCTACTCATAATATCTTTAATAAGGAAGCATCACAAAGCAGCATGTGTCTCTAATTCCTTTATGAGGTCACTGCTATGAAGTAATGAATTGCTACAAATCTGGTAATTGATGTCCTGCATATGCCATAAGCTATTTAGTTTCCATTGCAGCACTTTCTATGGCTTAACACTTCTTCCATGTCTTGGTTTTGTGATGTTGGACCTTAACAGTCAGGGTCAAATGGCCTGTCTTATTCTGCAAATGTAGCATGGGAGCAAACATATTAGATTGCTTTTTGATCTTGAGGGAATTTTATCTATCTGACCATTATCCTCACCTTCTACCTTACTTTACTAATGTACTATAGGAATAACAGTGTCAATATACATGTTCATTTTTTTCTCATTTTACCACTTTATTTTATTAAATATGGTGATGTAAGTGACTCTTTTGGTAGAAAAATTTCCACACCAGTCATGATGGCATACCTACATTAAATATCAGGTACAGATAGGAAATGGTACTGCATTCTTACTATCTGTGCAAAACATTGCACAGATAGTGAAATGCAGTCACAGTGCAAAGCTTTGCCTCACTGACGCCCTGCCACTGTTACTAGAACCCATCACTGGAAGAAAATAAAACTTTAATTGGTGTCAAATATTGGCTGTCAGTGAACTGTATTGGATTTCTACTGGTTAGAGATGCTTGGTCAAAAATGAAGGAAAACAATATGCAGCATTTTGGTCTTGATTAAAAATTATGTTACCAAATGTGCTAGAAAATAACAACTGAAAGTAATTTTTCATGTATGAAAGAAGAAATAATCTTGTATAACAACATACAACACATTAGTCTTGATAAAAAATGAGCTACACTATTTATTTCCAAATGTCAGAAGTGCAGGCAAAATAACTGAAAGTTATTTTTGTCCAAGATGACTTCAAACATTCCTACTTTTCATTTGATCATTAACATTATCGAAGAAAGGAATATACAGCATTTTGTTCTTAACAAAAACATTACAGTGCTTACAATAGTACTATCAGAAGCACTACTGACAAAAATCAAATGAACAAGAATCCAACTAATAACCATGCCAGAAATGTGGAAGAAACAGCAAAAGTCCTGGTAAAACTCCATAGATTTATTACAGCCAGTTAAGTGCTTTCGTCCCCTAATGGGACTTCTTCAGAACTGCTAATATTAAAACACAAACCATGTAAATCTGTGTTTTATCAAACTGATTGATTTATTGGATGTCGCATGATCAGTTTGAGATGTATTTAAATGGTTTGTGTTTTAATAATGGCAGATCTGAAGAAGTCCCACTAGGGGATGAAAGCACTGAACTGTCTGTAATAAATCTATGGAGTTTTATCAGGACTTTTGCTGTTTCTTCCACATTTCTGGCGTGACTATCAGAAGCACTAGCAAATGATTAAAGTTGATGTCACATGATTTAAAACATGTTTATTGGGAAACAAAGTACATAATTTTGCTCTTGTTAGAAAAGTCAGTTATACTACTTTCATGAGTGCTGTCAAAACCACTAAAAACACTGGAAATGACTTTACCCAAGCTGAGAAAGTCTTGATTTTCAGTTTATGATCATATTGAAACAATATACAGCATTTTAAAATGAGACATAGAAGCAGCATGTACAAATTTGCTCCTGGTGCAAAAAAAGGACCAGTAGTTTAGTCACTACATTATGAGGGTGAAGATAAAGGCTCATTCACAATGTCCAACCTCATAAATTATTCTCATGGGATTCCCTGGAATTGTTAATTTCATGTGGTCTGCCTTATGATTTCCTTGTTCAAACTGTGGCTAATTGTCTGTTGATAGCTAGACCACCTACTGTGCTGGGGCTCCTGCTAGCAGGAAGCATCAGAGGTGGGGTTTTCTAAGAATCAGAAAGGCTTAATGTAATTGGGAAGATAGTTATGCTAAGGCTTCCCACTCATAGTAAAACTTTCTGAAGTCCAGGGCTTTATTCTGCCTCCCTATGATCTTCATTTTTACTCTGAATCATGTCAGATTTGTTTTAGTTGTCTGGTAAAAGCATTACCTGACCTCTCATGTAATGACCTGTTACTTTTCATTTAGGGTACTGGAAAATGAATAAATAATATGGGTGATTGGTCCATTCTGTTTTCCTGCAAATACGTATAATTAATGGGCTCATTTCAAAATCAGTCTACTGTTACTTAGAATATGCTTATCATCCAGGGGAAACAGTGGTTTGTGTTATTGCAGATAAAATAGTCTCTTTTAGTTGCCAGCTATTGCTATTTTTTATTAACATTTGCAATTAACTGAACATGCTGTTAACTACCAAATACTTTATATTTTCATAAATATTTGAAGCTAACTGGATAGTGACCAAAAATGGACAATATCTCTACTAATTTCCTACACTGCAGTTGTAATAGAAAAGCATAATAAAATAGAATCAAGTGAAATTGTGTTGCTGATTTCACCACAATGCTGCGTCTCCAACTGACTTGTTATAATGTGTGCACTACTACATTTGAGAGCTAATATACTTTGCAATTATTTTACTCCCTGTATAGCCCTTTTATGAATTTTGTGCTTCCTCCTTCAGGATAACCATTTGTTGCCTGCTTCTTATCACCCTCTTGGACTGAGAGGCTCACCATGCTATGTAGTGGGTCCATTAGCCTAGGACACAGTTAGCAGAGAGAAACTGAACAATATTTTGAAGGAGTTGGAAACTAGATAAAGGCATCCTGGTGCAGCATCACCTACCCTTCCAGCAGTGATTTTATGCCATACTGTTATTCTTTAAGGAACAGGGCAATACAGTGATAACATACATGCATATGCAAGCTCCCATATGTGGTACACAAAGTCTGCAGTGCCCCTGTTATGTACATTATCTATCTATCTATTGTGCATGTGTGTGTGTGTGTGTGTGTGTGTGTGTGTGTGTGTGTGTGTGTGTGTGTGTGTGTCTGTGTGTGTGTGTGTGTCTGTGTGTGTGTGTGTGTGTGTGTGTGTGTGTGTGTGTGTGTGTGTGTGTGTGTGTGTGTGTGTGTGTGTGTGTTTATGTGTGTGCGTGGCATTCTACTACTCCTGAGCCTCCACTGGAGCACAGGACTATACCAAAGACTCTTATGCCCTCTTTCCAAGGTAGGTGATTGGGATACTGACCAGTGAGGCCTACTCCTAGCCACTTATTTAGCTTTCTGCATCATTAGGCAATCCCAGTGTTATCAACTCATGAAGCTAAAGATACAGGACCTGCCTTCAACACATTCAAATTGATGAGGGTCCGGGGATAAGCTATTTTCAATGCCCAGATTAGTGAAGATTGAAATAATGCATTACATAGTTTACATATGAAGCTAGAAAGATTAATGGGTCTATAGTAACCAGGTTCCATGGTTGGAGCACCCTTGAGTAATGGTTTTGCATTGAATTAAGTTCATAGGTTTATGGATAGGTACTAGGCAATCAGTTTACAGACCATTACAAACTTAGCCAACAAATCATATTCAAAAGTTCTCTACACTCTCAAAGAGGGCAACACAAGACAAATCAGGGAAGAATGTGAAGCTGCCTATCCGATTATCTAGGTCTGCCTATCTCTGTCTCCCTGTACCACCTTAGTAATGGGTGCTAACTCTAAACCTAATGCAACCATAACACTACATCTTAACTCAATAAAAACTTTCCCATAACATTGCCAGTATACAAGGCACACTCAGACACACAAACATACACTAACAAAAGTATATCTACCCCATATGCTGCCCTGACCCTAAACCTAAAATACACACACTCATACATGAACATACATAACCTAACCACAACCTATCCTTGACCCTAAACCTGACTCCCACATGCACACACAAGTGCTCTCAGCTCCTCCAACCTCACTCACCTTTTATGATGAAATAGTCTCTTGATCCCTTGACATTTTGAATATTCAGCTATTAATACATTCGATATTAAGCACCACCACATCACATGTTGACCAAACAAATGTTTGATCAAATTCAAGGAAATAATTTAGACATGCCCCAGGATTCAATAAAATCTGTGTAGGCTCCATGTAGGGCCTACACCAAATGTATCCATGTACAAGACTATGGTTCCCCCTCGGTAGTGCACCATTCATATTAATCATGGCGTGCTGCCAAGGGGGAGCATAGTAACAGCAATATTG
The DNA here is from genome assembly GCF_019279795.1 of Protopterus annectens. NCBI lineage: Eukaryota > Metazoa > Chordata > Ceratodontiformes > Protopteridae > Protopterus > Protopterus annectens. The sequence continues at coordinate 1,196,909,256 of NC_056725.1, read as the reverse complement.
AATCCATGGCCTCAAGCTCAATGCCAAAAAGTGCAGTGTCATCCCCTTTGGTAAAAACTCTATACCCATGAACTACCACATAGGCAGCAATCTACTTAACACCGAATGCGTGATAAGAGACCTTGGGACCTAGGTGGACAGTAGCCTCTCCTTTGATAGTCACATTGCCACAGTAGTTAGGAAGTTTTTCTATGTGATGCACCTCATCATAAAAGGGTTCTCATCCCGAAAAAAGAGGTCATTGTTCCCCTCTACTCGTCTCTCATTAGACCCATTATAGAGTGCAACACCCCTTTTGGAATGTACCTCACAAGACATCTGCAGCAGTTGGAAAGGCCATAGAAGTACCTCATAAAGAGGATTACTGGCCTCAAACAAATGCCCTACACTGACCACCTCAAAAAACTCCAGCATTACTAATAGCATATCACCTACTCTGAGGTGATCTCTGCCTAACATATAAAGCTATGTCAAACCCAGAGCTATTGGACATGCTACACCTAAAGAAATCCCAATCCCTCCAAGCTACATGCTCTAGGGACCTAAACCTTGTCACCACAATAAACAGGACACACTGGAGGGATAGATTCCTGTCCCAGAGACTTCCTATACTCTGGAACAAGCTACCCATCTATGTCAAGCAAAGTTCTTCATTAGCACTCTTCAAGAAAAATCCTGATGAGTGGATGGGAAATAGGAAATACACCCCGGGGATCACTTTTAGCCTCTGCTGGACAGTGGCACAGGAAAATAACTTTCTTGCGTGGTGTAAGCTATGGTACCTTGCTGGCTAGGCTTATGTAGGCCCTTTGGCTGATAGCCTAGTACCTACCTATGAACCTATGAACCTATGAGTAGACAGAAGTGTTGAGGCTGGTCAGATGTTATGTACTCCCTATAATGTTCCCTGCTGCTGTTGAAATGTGCTGTGAATTAATAGTTTGTGTTTTAAATGTCTAATTTTTCTTGAATTATTTTATTATTTATTTTATTTAATGTCCATTGGCGTGGCTTGGCATGGACATCTAAAAATAGAAACTGGATGTAATTAATTATGATATTAATTTAATTTTTTTTTTATTTTTTAATGTCTGTTTGTATGGCGTGGAGCACATCAATACCAAGCCACACTTACGCATAGACAGCAGACACCTGCCAGACATCTAAAAATAGAAACCTGATGAAATTAATTATTTATTTCTACTTTTGTTTAAGCCCATTTGTGTGGTGCACTCTGTTAGCTTAGTAGCATATACAAAGGTACACCAGTTTGTATGCTGTCTAAGTAGCTAAATGGGTAGAGTGATGGCCTAAAGCTTCATAGGTCCTGGGTTCAAGTCCCTAGCAGACATACCATTTGTTTAATCTAATCTAAATGCTTGTTTAATTTAAAAACATAACTTTTACATTTGGAAGAGCTGTGTGGTACTAAGCACTGCTTAAACTTGATTAATGGCTACTACTGTTTTTGCATTGCTAAGCTTTGCTAAAACCTTGGTCGTGTGAGTTGTCATGAAGCTCAGCTCTGCTTTGCTGGTTTGTGCAATGCTAAGCACCATGCCACTTTTTTTGAATGTAGCTGAATGACGTGTAAAGGTGGGAAAACAGCCTATATTAAAGGCAATAGGCAGTAATTCTGCAGTATTCATTGGAGTCTATCTAACTGACTATATGCCAGGTGGTGTTTGAGAGGGAGCATACTTTTGGGCTCAGAGATGAGGTGCACAGGAGTCCAGGGTTTTTGTTGGGCTCCTGATGTTCAGTTATGAACCTAGGCTGCTTCAGGATGATTATCAGGGCTCAGAATGTATGACTGAGACCTGGGATCAGTTGGCCAGAGACCTTACCACTGCTATTTGTATTCCCCGCACTGGTGAGCAGTGTTATCACCACTATGATGACCTGAAGCATAGAAAGAGGGAAACTTCGGACACCAGGGTCCAAGAATTGAGGGCTGGGCATGCCCCAGACATATGTAAATATTGTTTCCAGTATTTTACCAAAATGCAAGCTGACTCTGTGCAAAACTGGTATGCATATTGATGTGCTTCTCCCCAACAGCTGCAGATGAGAGAGCTCGCAATGTCCAGTCCCATGCCGGGCGCCTGGCCAGGTTGCACCATAAGTGTGGTAAGTACGGATATATTATGTTAACTGTTGTGCAATAAATAATAAAGAATAAAAACTGTACTGCAATAAAGAATAAACAATGCAAACTGTAGTGCAATAAATGGGCAATTAGAAGTGTAGTGCAATAAATGAAAAATAACAACTATATTGCAATAAACAGTAAACAATACCAATAACAGCAAGCAAAAACATGTACAGCTGGATTGTGGTGTCATAACATAATTGCACTAGAGCGCTATGCATTGTATGTGCATGGTGAGGTTGCTGCAGTCAAGTGTAAAACTGTAATATCTGTAGAATGCAAAAGTAATGGGCTGAAAAATGTATTGCTCAGTTCACAGTATGTTTCAAGGCTGTCTCCAGGCCAGTGTCAATCACGTAATAGTCTCATTTCCTCCCACTCTAGGAACAAAAGGTATATGCACGAGGTAGTCCATTTTATAGGCAGATATTGTGTGTAGACTTACAGATAATAAACAACAGTACCAATAAAGTGTTAAGCAGCATTGTATTTTCCTAAATAAATCTGACTTAATATTTGCATTAGGGCTGTATTCATTGCATGTCTGTTCTAAGTTGCTACAGTCAATTTTTACATTATTTGCAGATGTCCCCTGCAGTCACAGATTTTTGGTTCTACTGCCATGCTTACCAATTAAGGCATGATGGCTGTCTAATTTCTTAATGTACACAAACATACCTCTCAACTGTCACAATTTTTTGTAATGTAATTACAACTGCCTAATTATTTATTTATTATTTATTTAGTTGCAGTTTGTTTTCCAGGATAGTCTACTGGTCTACAAGGAGCCCATTTTCAGTGGAGTCCTGGGGAGAAAAGCTCCAGAGAAATACAAATGCATAGTACAGAAAGAGCACAAATCCATAATACACATTTCAATTAAATGTTAAATACATATTTTGTATAGTACAAACCCATATTGCACAATTCAAACAGATGTTACATAATACAGAAATAAAAAAAAAAAGATTTTCATTAGGAAAATTATATCAGGTTAATTCAGTAAGTAGTAGATTTTTTTTTTTTTTTTTTTTTTAGGGAATTACAATGAGGTAATTTTTTAGTCATTGGTCGAATATGTCCCAAAGGATGTAAAACTTTAGGAGGTAGTGACAGGCAACAAAGTTTGGAAAGTTAGGAAGAAAGTGTGGTAGAATTTGGTTGGATGAGATCAAGTGCATTTCCATTATGAAGTAAGGTGCGAGTGCAGTGAGCTTTTAAACAAGGAGAGACTGCTAGTGGTGTAGATGGGAGAAGAGAGAGAGTTCCAGAGGTGTGCAAGAGAGAAGGACATCAATTGATTCCCAGCAGGATGTGTTGGTTTATACAATTTAATTAGGTTTTGGGAATTGGATCTTAGGAGTTTATCTGGTTTATGCATTTCAAAGGTATTTGCTAGGGAGGGACAGAGAGACAGGTTATGAATGAGTCTGTGTGCTTGGATGAGCTGGGTATATGTGAGGAACTTTGGTAATTCTAGCCAACTTAGTTGGTGAAGGGAATTACAGTGTTGGGAAGAGGCTCTATGACCTGCAGCAAATTTGGATATTGTGTTATAACAAGATGAGAGTTCTGTTTTGAGAGAAGATTGTAGGCTGGTTAGTGTAGCTCCACCATATAAAAGGGATGGGATGAGGTATGTATTAGCTAATGTAATCCTGGTGGTGGGGAAAGATAAAGCGACTGTGGCGGTGAAGCATACCTAATTTTTTATGTTTTTTTTTTATATTTGCTTGTAGATGCTTATCAAATTGTAGTTGATTGTCAATGATAATTCCCAGTAATTTTGTGTCAAAGACTAGTTCTAGGGTGGTATTATTATTGCTGGTAATTATGAAGGATTGTTTGTCTAGGGAAGAGGGTTTGGATGCATTGAATAACATAAGTTTTGTTTTGGTTGCATTAAGGGCTAGATGGTTGTCGAGTATCCACTGTTCAGTGGAAGAGAAGGCGGCTTGTGTTAGATTGTTAAGAGTTGTGATGGAAGGGGAGGAACAGATTATAGTAGAATCATTGGCATATTGGATGAGACTGGAGTTAGGAATGGCTTGGAAGAAATTGTTTATGAATATGTTGAATAGTAGGGGGCCTAGAATGGAACCTTGGGGGGCGCCTGTGGATGTATTAAGGAAGGGTGAGATAGCTTTTTTCCATTTAACTGCTTGTTGCCTGTTTGTGAGATAGCTTGAGAACCACTGGGTAGAGGAAGGGGAAAGGTTAAGTTTAGAGAGTTTGGTAAGAAGGAGGTTGTGGGAAATAGTGTCAAATGCCTTAGAGATGTCGAGGAAAAGAGTGGATACAAAGTGGCCAGAGTTGTGGGCTTCGTTGATTGTTTCTAGGAAGGAGAGAAGGGCAGTGGAGGTACTATGACTTTGTCTAAAGCCATGTTGTGTGGGGGTAAGAAGCTGATTATTGATGAGGTAAGGTAAGAGTTGTTGGTGTACACACTTTTCAAGTAGCTTAGAAATAGGGGATAGAATGGCAATAGAGCAAAAGTTTGGGATGTCATTATTATTGCCACCTTTATGGAGAGGAATAATAAAGGCCTTCTTCCAGAGCTGGGTGACTGGCTTTCTGAGATAGAATGATTAATTAGTATGCTGATAGGGAGAGCAATGGCTTCTATGGCTACTTTTAAGAAGTAGAAGGGGATTTCATCAGGGGCATTGGAACCAGGTTTTAATTTTAGGTGAAGTTTTTTTTATGGTGGATATAGAGATGGGATTGATAGAGAAAGGTGGAGGTTGGGGGCAAGGGATGCTAGGGGAGGAAGGGATGGGAGCACACTGAGGAGGGGTTGTGGAGGTGTTGGTGAAGGATGATGTTAGCTTGCTTATGGACACTATGAAGAAAGAATTAAATTGGGTGGCCATGTCCATGTCAGAGGCATCTGGGTTGGGGCAAAGGTTTTCTTTTTTCCCCGGGTTGAGGAGAGATGAGATTCCTTTTCAAAATAGTTTGGGATTGGTGGTGTGGTTGGTTTGGAGAGTGGAGAAGTAGGCTTTGCGGTCTAAGTTAATAATTTTTTTTACTTTATTTCATAGTGTTTTATACTTGTTTAGGGCGATAGTGGTTTTATTTTTATGGTAACGTGTCCAGGCTTTGTCATGGAGTCGTATAGTAGCTAAGTTGTTTTTGGTTAACCATGGTACAGGGTTACTTTTTATACATTTTCTTTTTAGAGCATAAAGGAGTTGAGCAGGTTTGTGGAAGTAGAGTTAAAGTAGGATAGAGCATTATCTAGGGAAAGAGTTTTTAATGGGTTCCAGTTTGTGCTTTTTAGTGCATTTTAGAAGGTTTCAGCATTGAAGTTCTTTAGGCAATGAGTGGAAATATAGGTGTGAGTTAGTTGTATAGAAGAGAGGAGACTGTGGGCAAAAGTGGGGAAATGGTCAGCTAGTGAGTCTGGGAGAACACCACTATCAGAGATATAATGAGGATGGGATACTAGAATCCATTCTATTGTAGTTCCAGTGATGGAGTTCTTGGAAGGCCTGGTAATGGAATTGATTAGTTGTGTAAAGTTATATAAGTTAATATTGAGTCAGTTAGTGGGAGACTGGATTGTGGCCCAGTTTATGTTCATGTCCCCCAAGATTATGGTTTCATGAGTAATGCTGGTATAGACCCAGGAGAGAATATCTTCAAGGGATGAGATATTGTTGCCAGGGGGAATATAGAGGGAGAGAACAAATATGAGTTTATGCTTGTTTAGGTGGAGTAAGGATGGTATTATTTCTGCCTTGCTAAATTTGGGACAGGGTTTGGTATTGGGGATGACTAAGAGGGATGCCAAGTAAAGGAGTGCTACACCACCTCCCTTGTTTTGTGTTCTGTCATTCCTTAACATGCGGTAGTTGGGAGGAGTTATTTCAGAATCTTGTATGTGGGGCTTAAGTCAGGTTTCTGAGATGGAGAGAATATTGGGCTGGTTATGTAGAAGCCAGGCATGAAGGTTTGGAATTTTGTTACATAGTCTCTGAGCATTTAGAACTGAGAAGTGGAGGGGTTTGCCTGTCTGTTCTATGATTATGAGATAAATGATTACCTGGAATGCAATATATTTTCAAATCCATTTACAGAACACCTTGGCAGTTAAGTAATTCCACATTAAGTGAAACTGTTCTGTATAGCTGTTACCTGCATTTCCTCTGGGAGCAGTGGTTGAGGGGAGTTGTCATCTGTGAGGAATTGCTGGGTTTGTTTCACGGGATCATCTACAGTGGTTTTGGATGAAGCGGATGGAGAGCATGTTGGCCACCCTAGTGGGGCAGGCTCATCCTGGATCCCAGACTCCACCATTGCCATCCTCAGGGCAGTGATGGAGCAGTGCCAACAGTCTCATGGAGGGGTGTGAATCATGCTGCTACCTTGTGGAGACACATTGGACTCAAATTCCACAACACCCTCCCCATCCAAGGTGTTCACCCCCTCTTGTGTTACACATCACCCTGTCTGCTGTTTTGTCAGTCTTGCCTGTCTGCAAAAACTTCCTCACCTACCCAACTTACCTCCCTCACATGTACCAATGTCCCTTTCCCAACATTCCACTCTCACCTAAAAAAAAATGGGCACCTGTCCCAAAAAAAAATATTGTCGCATTCATAGCTCTTCATTTCACATGTGTCCACTGGACACGCATAGTTTGGTCCAAAACAATGCAATTATGTTGTCCTCAACCTGTCTCTGGGGGGAGAGAGTCTAAAATAATTTACAAATTCTGTCAAATTGCACAGTTGTTGCTGTACAAGAAATGGATAGCTATGTTTCTTTCCTACTCCCTTCCTGCACATACCTACCTGCCTTTCACTATGTTTTCCCCCTGCTTGCACCCCATTTCACCACTTTCCTATCTCCCCATTTTTCTTTTCTTTATATATTTTTAACATGGCACTGTGAGATGCACTGCATTGCTCAGCTTGGCTTAGCTCGGCTAAATGGAGTTATACTAATAAATGTGTTTTAAATGATAATAAACACATACAAAATAAACACCTGTCCCAAACTCAAACTCAAGAGTGTCTCACCTGTAGACCACTGCATTAACCTGCCATGCCACACAGCTATTAATTAAGACAGGTGGTTTAAGCAAAGCATATTCATTGCAAATTACACTAATTACGCATGTTTAAGCAGAGCTGCGCTTTGCACCATGTTGTGCAAACTTGCTTAAAGAGTAATGGGAAAATTGGTAGTATACCTTGGAATCTAGTGCAACAGTACACCACTAGAAAGCCAAATTCAGAATAATGGATGTAAGTGAGGTCTCTAATAGCAGGTAAATGCCCCCTTATTTTCAGCATGCACATAATGATGGCTGTGAAAAAGTATGTCACAGCCTGTATGTATGTACTTATATCTTGCACATACACCTGTTATAACACTGACTCAGTAGCTCAGTCTGTTAAATGCCTTGCCAATAGAACATTTTGCCACACACAGTCCTGGGTTCAAATCCAGTGGTGTGTAGCATTTTAATTATATTAATGTGAAGCCACCAATTAATGACTGAGTCATTCATTCTTTATTCACGCAATGCATTTCAAATGAAATGTCTACTTTTCACTGATGGAAGTCACAGGCCTGCAGATAGGAACAAACTTCACATAAGCCTATAGCAAAACTATAAGTGCATAAAGTGTCACATCATGCATTAATATGCATTCACGGAGGATATTAACTCAGGTAATGCAAATGAGGCCTGCTAATATCAGAGTGCAGTGCTCAGTCCTTTCAAACTCACAGAGCAGAGTAGCACAGCTGCACAACCAACATACACATATGAAGCCCCTGCTTGCAACAAGGACTGCCAGCATGCACTTCCAAATGAGTACCAGACTGTAACGTGGCCTGACAGTTGCTCAAATGGTGGACATAATGTTATATTAATCTCCTATGTTGGTCAGGAACACAAGCAACATGTTGCTTAGTACTCTGTTAATGATACCGTTGTCTAACATACTTACCTTATACACATACCTCAGTTGGAGTGGAATGGGTACTCTCACTCTGGCTCTGCATGTACAACGAGGCTGCCACAGCTGCCACAGTTACTCCTACAGCTTGTTCTCCAAAGCGTTCACACTCTCTGCCTATGCCTATTACCTGTAGCAACAGCTGCAGCCTGTAGCACACACATCTCTATGTAAAAGTAGCTGCTACAGATCTACCCCCTGGGATGATGTAGTCTCTTCACCCTAGTAATGTCCAGCACAACATATCAGAAAGGGCTTCTAATCGATATGAAGTCCTTATATCTTGTGCAGTGGTTGCATGTCATTGGCTGATGATAGTGTAAATCAGCTGTGTTGGCTGCAATTAGCATTTCAGAACCACAGATTGGTAATAGGCAATCACATGCTAATGAGAAGATGTTAAAAGGCAAACTTGCTGGCTATGGGGAACAATTCTGTATGAGACTTTCTGCACACAGAACATGCATTTGCAAAAAGTTAACTATCGCCACATATCAACACAGGAGTTTTGCACTCCAGCAGGTATGTAACCTTTTTGTTTGCAACAGGATGCAGATGTGTGAATATACCTATGGGGATTACAGATTACAACATTAAGCCATGTCATTGATCTCCAGATTTATTACACCTACAGGGGATGTACAAAACATCAAGGGTGGAATGTTTTTTGTCAATGTGGCACACTGTTCTCATGGAACCGTCCCTTTATAGTGGTTGTAGTAGCACACTGCTATGTATTTGGCATTGTTTTTTCACATATTATAGGGGGGGGGGGTTGCTCTAGGGGACACACTACAATACACTCCAGAATGGTATTATACTTAAAGGCCTCCATCAACACCATGAACTCCTACTGTCCAGGGGGAGGCAAAACAGGGAACAGCAGGCAGCATTGTGGGCTGACCTTGTCCGTCATGTGAATGCCACAGGTCATCAGAGCAGGACATATGAGCAGGTTTGACACCACGCAATCGACATGATCAATGCTGCATGCAGAACAGCAGCCGATGCAGCCAGGAATCATAGAGTCACCAGTGAAGGGCCTGCAGTAGAACAACCACTCTCAGCTACTGAAGAATTCCTGATGAACCTAGGTACACATGATGGCTCCCAGGCATCCATCACACTGTGCATCATAGATGTGAGTGCCACAGTTTCCATGGCAGAGGACAGTGCAGGTAAGCTTAGTTTGATCACAATTGCAATACTGTAGCATTCATTGTGTCAGGGTGAACATATTCATACATGGGTGTCAGGTTTATGTTTGTTGTGGGGTGGGGTTAACTGCAGTTTGACTCTCATGCTCAGATGTTTACCGATATAACAACACAGTAGCTACTGTAAATGTTGTTGTTTGTGATGATGTGAGATATAGGGACATATTACCTTGTTGCTGTGCAACATGCAGTGGTACTGACATTACCTCTCTCTCAACTTTTCACAGGTCCATCAGGTATTGGACAAGGCCTTGGTCTTGCTCCTGGTAAGTACGACACTGTTTTGTTATAGATGTAGGTTTAGAGAAATGTAATCCCTAAAGTGTAATCCCAGGCCTGCTGCCTG
>NC_056725.1:1196842066-1196894566 GCF_019279795.1 Protopterus annectens | reverse complement strand
GGAAGTCAATAATTACCTTAGTGTGTGGTGGCATTGTCAGGGGATCTACTACATGTGTGCCTGGGATGCCTTGCTCAACAGACATCAATGCTTCACCAGTGATGGTCTTCATCACTCTCCCCTGAGATTAGGAGTATCTGTCAAGGCTAATGACACCCAGCAATGCATCTTAGATGCACTGCTCAATGAAAAGTTGCCAATGAAAACACCATCTTTATACAACATTATGGTTATGCTGCTACACAGTGGGTATGGCAATACTGAACTCCATTCTGTGAAATGGGTCCCCACCCTGGATTATGCAGATGTGCACAGTCAAGGACATCTGGTACTAGGCTGTGGACAGCACCACAGCCATACCAGACTACATGTCCATCTACATCTTCACATCTCAAAATGACAGTGCTCAAGGTAATGCAGGTGGTGTATACTAACTCATTAAGGATAGATACACATCTAGATTTTGTGAAGCACTGTAGTTTCCCAGAGACACTGCAGGTGCCATTCAGTACTGGAAGGGCACATAATCAAGCAATAGCTGGCTAAAGGAGCAGCTCCATGAATCCAGACACCCATTGTGTGTATTTGTATGTATGTGTGTCTGTCAAGATATATCATTACACCATGGTGTGGGGTGGCATTATGGGACCACCAATTGTGTTACTTAGTCATGCTGCAGCTCGCATGACAAAAGGTTAGTCTATGTCCTTCACTACAATGCCCTGGAACAGTGCTGTGACATCCCCCTAAGGGGAGCCAATGTATTGCATCACGTGTTTACCTATGAGGGTGATCACTGCAGCCCCTCAATGTGGGGTCCTCCCTGGTGGGATCTGACCACAGATTACTGTCATTAAAACTACCAGCACTACCCCCCCCCCAGCAGACAATACAGACATATATATTCAACAAAGCCATTTATTATCTACTGTGGGATGATTTACATAGCTTGAATGCACCTTCCCCCTCTGATGGGACAGGCACGTATGCAGATCTCTACACCCATGCATTATGTCAACAGCATTACAACTGCATGAACTCAGGTATACCTGACAGAAGGAACAAAGACTCCTCATGGCACAGCACACATGCCTGGTAGACAACTGCCTTTATCAGGCTGTACAATAAGAGATGGGCATTGCTGTGTGACAGTTGAGGTGAGGGTGCCCCCCCATAAAATGGAGGCACAACGTCCTCAGCTAAAACAAGCACATAGTGTTTTGTGTGATGTTGTGGAGACACAGTAACTGACAAAACTAGCCACCCACACAAAGCAGAACCACAGCACACAGTGTAGTTACATGTGTAACCTCAAAGTACAGGCCCAGATTGTTGGTGAACTCATACATAATGATGCCACATATAATGGGTCTGTTCTCATAGCTAACCTGTAGTCCAACAGGTTCTGCTTCAAATTCACTCCCCTGTCCCCACTATGAGACACATGACATTCCTACAACCTGTCCCATACCTTCCATATCTACAGAGCAGGTTGTAAATGGCCTCTCTATGGAGGATACACAGCATCTATTGGACATGCTAACATGGTGAGGGGACATCAGGGCATACAATCCCCTGACTGAGCCAAGCCGTCTGACTACATACCCCACTCAGGCATCATTTACAAAGCACCCACTTAGACATCCACAGTACTATCATTGTAGGGGTCACTAAGTGGCCCACTGATGGCAAACATACTCAAAATATGGACATCCACCTCCAATATTTGATTTATAAGCAGCAGTGTTCAACATGACTCAGTCCTGGGTCCTCTACTGCTTCAAATCCATTTAGCCATAATACAGGTAAATATTGAATGCCTGTGGGTAACAATGCTGGTTGATGCCTGCAAACTGTGAGAACCCATGGAGTCTGTAAGTTATGTCAATATCCTATAAGAGGGTATTGATGAACAAATGCCTGTTGACATAGTAATGGCCATAAACTCCATGCAAATATATATGTAGTATAATTTCCATCAGTTAGACCTATGTACCTGATAAGTAGCGCATCAGTCACAACATGTGATGTACAAACTCAGGGGTAAAAGAATGGGACACACGCACCTGGCCACACAAGATTTACACCTAATGTGCCTGAAATCACCATGTCCCCCAGTAGTATGACGGGAATAATAAGTCATAGCTGAAGGCACAATCACCTGTAATTGACATAATCATAACCTCCATGTACTCTTCCCTCAGCATGCCAATATCTGAGTGCAATGGCCGTTTTGTAATGGACTTTTCCAAGCAGGAATGGCAGTTGCATACAACAGTATAGTCCCTCACAAGGGAACTTCATGTCATCAGCATGTGTTCAGTGGGAATCATCTGACATTAGTGTCATTGTAGCCTGTGGCATATAGACTACTCAGAGGTGATCTCTGCCTTGCATATGGGGCAAAGTGTGACCGTGCCAGATTGTAAATGTTGCATATCTGTAGGTGGCATAGTAGATGGATTATTCATTCTAAGGACATTAACCTAGTATGTGATCATGCAAATAAGAGTAAACAGTTGTCTACAATTTTGATGGCTCTATGGCCATTATGCTAGTAAAGTTCAAACATCCTATGGTTCCATAAGCTGATGTAAAATGCTCTAACAGTCACACACACAAACATGGCTACATTGAGGATAGCACTACTTCCAATTACTGCTTACAGGACATGGCATGCCACACACAAAGTGCAGGTTAGCTGTATGTAGATTATAACACTTACCTATGTAATGGTACACACTCAAGATCACAGTACGTGATGCACGCAACACACCTCGTGTTTGATAGTACTATTGGTTTAGGACCTATTATGTTTGATAGCATCAGCAGGCCTAGTTGTGGTCAGGTATTTGGAGGGCCACACCACCTGCTACAAATAAAATTTTGCAAAACCCTACTACTTTCTAAGTTACTGAGGCGAACATATTTATACCATATGGACATGCACACACATAGCAAGTGTTCTGGAGTAAGATTAGAATCTCTACATATCTAGTGTTACACACTATAGATTACAAGACTTATCACATGTGCCACGGCTTAAGTGGGCTGCTGCAATGGCAGATGGTAGCCTTAAGGTAGATGACATCATCAGGCCTTGTAGAAGAGGGCAGTTTGGAAGCCAGCAGCAACTTACAGGGCAAAAAAGTGCATAACCATTGCAGTTTGACAGCCTATGAGTGATTCTCGGTTGTTTGGCAGGGGGATACACACACATACACACACCAAGTGTCCTGAAGTGAAAGTAGGACCCCAACGTAGTTAGTGTTACACACTAAAGCGGACAAGACTTATCAAATGCACCATGGCTTAAGTTGAATGCTAAAAAGGCAGTTGGTACTCTTAAGGTAGATGACATCATCAGGTCTTGTAGAAGAGGGTAGTTTGGAAGTCAGCAGCAACTTACAGGGCCAAAAAGTGCATAACCATTGCAGTTTGATAGCTTATGAGGGATTCTCAGTACACAGACACACACAGACACACACACACACACACATATATATATAATATATATGTATATATATATATATATATATATATATATATATATATATATATATCTATAGTTTCACTTCAGAATCCTGAAATATCACAATCCTGAATTTCAGAAAACTTCATAATCTGGAAGCCCAAAGTCCTGAAAATTCAAAATCCTGAATCCCAAAAGACGGAAAACACACAGTATACATATACTGACTATAGAGAACACAAACCAGATTACATTCCACCAAATATAAGCAGGGGAGCAAGCCACCCTGCACCCCCCACTCCCCCTGCTACTTAAATATATCAACTCCAAGACTGTACTTCACTACACTAACATGAGATAGGTTGTCGTATAGCAAGTTAAAAGGGAATGTTACTAAGGTTACATCAAGCAGTCATGAACACATGTGATAGCATGTTTGCCATTTTTTTCTGTGGAGTGCAATCTTGGAGTTTATATATTTAATTAGCAGGGGGTGTGGGGGGGCAACCCCCCACATGGGGCAGTGCAGGGGGGCTTGCCCCCCTGCCCATACTTGGTGAAAAGTGTTATTGTTTGTCTTGTTATGTGTCTCTCTGTGTCCTTGTACTGGAATATTGTCATTCTTTGTGTCCTGTATATTTTCAGTATTTTGTGATTCAGAATTTTGAGTTTTCAGGATTTTGAATTTTCAGGATTTTGGGTGCCGGATTCTGAAGTTCAGGATTGTGATATTTCAGGATTCTGAAGTGAAACTCTCTGTCTCTCTCTCTCTATATATATACATATATATATATATATATATATATATATATATATATATATATATATATATATATGTATATATATATGTATATATATATATATATATATATGTATATATATATATATATATATATATATATATATATATATATATATATATATGGTTTTATATATATAGCTATATATATATATATATATATATATATATATATATATATATATATATATATATATATATATATATATATATATAGATATATATATATAGCTATATAGCTATATAGCTATATAGCTATATATCTATTTGAAAATACATAGAGATAGATATACTATATATGTGAAAGAGACGTAGTGACAGACCGATATGTATACATATAGATATGTATGTACAGACATATCTATACATAAAAGGCAATTTTGATCAAGGGTCATCAGGATTGTACTCAGTTTAACCAAGTGTGTGGGCATGCCTAGTGGGACTGTCAGTACTTATAAACTGACTCCAGGCTACACCCACCTGCACTCCAGGCTGGGATTTTGTGTGTTGCAGACACTGACATCTGTCTTTGTTTCTACAGTAATAGTATTCTCCTGCTGTGTGATGTAATTAATATGTGACAGAGGTTTGTAATGCTACACCACACACAAAATGACAGTCTGAAAACAACATAATAATTCCTCACATGCAAAAGATGTGGACGCTTGAAGATTTGAACCATCAACAACATCATCCATGCTAATTTCCCTAGTCCACTGTGCCACCCATGCTGCCAGCTAAAGAGTAGTCATTTATCATACAATCAACAGCATACATATGTACATTGTTATTCCTGGGTTAAGTGAGACATACAATGTGTGATCGATTTCTATGTTACTACACTGAGATTGCCTGGTCTGCTGATATACCATTGATGACCTACTGTTAAAATGGTTATATGGAAAAACAGCTGTGTTGGGTATGGGGGAATAATAGCACATGTTTTGCTGGGATGCACAGTAGTCCAAATATCATGTGACCCCACTGTTTAACATCTCCCTTGACTGATGTAGTGAATATTCCAAACATGAGGCCTTGTGAATATTATGGAACACATACTAGTGGACTGGGTAACTGTAGTCCAATGTGGATGTTATTTGTGTCCAAATAGCCCACTGTATTTCCTTGCATAAATGCAACAGATCCATGCATACAATACCATATTATAGTAATCCTTACAAGTAGTGTGTAGGTTAGGGACTTACCTTGTGAATGCAGCAGTCGACAGAACTGTAGTTCAGGGCTGACTCTGTCTGACGCAAGCAGTACACAGCTAATACATGGATAGGTACAGGTTGTGTGAGTTGCCTGGCATCAATTTTAATATATGTATGTGAGTAGGAGTAAGGTGTGAATCCCTAGGGTCCTAAGTTGTCAGTGTTGGACAATACAGACATCAACACACATATTTCTGTTTATAACAGGGACATATATATATATATATATATATATATATATATATATATATATATATATATATATATATATATATATATATATATATATATATATATATATATATATATATATATAAGTAGGTGTGTGTGTGTGCTATGTACATGTGTTATGTAGATATATGGGGGAGTGTATGTATCATTTTAATAGATATAGCTATATATATATTGGTATATATCTATTTGACAATACATAGCGATACATATACTATGGATGTGAGACACAGATAGTGACAGATGGATATGTATACATATATGTCTGTATGTATCGACATTTATACATAACAGGTCATTTTGATGAAGGGGCAACACAATTGAGCTCATTTTAACTAAGTGTCTGGGCATGCCCAGTGGGGCTGTCAGTAATTATAAAGTGAGTCCAGGCCACACATACCTGTACTCCAGTCTGGGATTTTGTATGTTACAGACATTAACACCTGCCCTTGTTTCTGCAGCACTATACTTCACCCAAAATGTCCATGACGTTCCCTGACTGTGTGCTGTACTTAATATGTGACTGAGGTTGGGAATGTCACACCACCAGCAGACTGACAGTCTGCATACCTCTCATCTATCCTGAGTTTCACAGAATGTCCAGAGTTTTGCCTCATATGTTTGGTCTGTTCCTCATACATTTGTGGTCTTCTGGTGAATTATTGAATATTAACATCACTACATTATACTAAATGCAGACAAACATTTGTGTTTAGACTTTATATCCTTCAGAAAATATGTAATGATGCAACACATTTAATTCCAGCAACTTTCTAGGTTTATGGGAACAATATTTAAAATCTGTCCCTATGTTTGGGCCTCCCCCCAATCTTTCTGGCTTTGTCCAGATGTCTTGCACTAAGAGGTTGTGAGGTATGACAGTCTGTGAAAACACCAACATAGTATTACTTCACATGCAAAAGATGTGAGTAATTCCAGATTAGAACCATCAACACTATCACGCATGCTAGCTTCCCTAGTCCATTGAGCTAGACAGGTCACCAAACAGAGAGGGGTCATTCATCACATAATCAACAGCAGCATAAATATGTACATTGTTATCCTGCGTGAAGAGAGACATACAATGTGTGAGCAATAGCTGTGTTACAGCCCTGAGATTGCCTGGTCCACTGATATAACATAGCTGATTTTCTGTTAAAGCAGTTATATGGGTTCACTGCCACTGCTGTGTTTGGGGTGGGGGAACAACAGCACATGATCAGCTTGGGTAGACAGTTGTCCACATATCATGTCTGCCTACTGTTTAACGTTTCCCTTGCCTGATGTCATGAATATTCCAACCATGAGGCCTAGTGAATATTAAGGAGCACATACTATTGGACTGGGTATCTGTAGTCCCATGTGGATGTTACATCTGTGCAAATAGCCCACTATATTTCCTTGCATAACAGCAGCAGATCCATACATACAATACCATATTATAGTAATCCTTACAATTAATGTGTAGGTTAGAGACTTACCTTGTGAATGCAGCAGTTGGCAGACCTGTAGTTCAGGGCTGACTCTGTGTGATGTAAGCAGTACACACCCAATACATGGATAGGTACGTGTTGTGTGGGTTGCCTGGCATCAGCTATTTTAATATATGTATGTGAGTAGGAGTAAGGTGTCAGTCCTTAGAGCCCTAGGTTGTCAGTGAATGTGCTATGCGTTGTCCTTTAGCCAATGCCAGGGTGCACTTGGCATGCCTATGTCTACCTACAGGGACATCATCAGAGGGCACCTCCTCTGAGTCTTCCTGTGAGTGTGGCTGTGGTGACATAAGCACTGGTGGGGGGCTATGTATCCCTTCCCTTTGCTGATCCTGCTGCAGTTGTTTCCCCATGATCATATTGTGTAGCATGTTATGTATGAACATATGTGCAAATGTGGCTGGAGAGCACTGCAGGACTCCAACAGCTATATTGAGGCACCGAGATTGTGACTTCAGCATTCCAAACACATGCTCTATGATATTCCTAGTTTGTGCATGTGCCTCATTATGGCATTCTTCCGTGGGTGTATGTGCATTTCTGATGGGTGTCATCATCCATGGTTCCAGGCTGTAGCCAGCATCCACCAGTAAATGGCCGTGTGGGATGTCCCCCAGAAAACATCTGGTACAGCTGTGATATGTGCCAGATATGGGAGTCATGATAACTGCCAGGGCTACCAAACACACATTCACGATAATCCCCTGGGCACTGCACATGACTTGGCAATTGATGGAGTGGTACCCCTTGTAGTTGATGTAGATTTTACCCTCTTCACCATGTGGTGTCTTGATGTGTACATGAGTGCAATCTATGACACTTAGTGTGCTACATGGTAGAAGTGTTGCATATTGCTGGCCCTCGCCTCAACAGTGAGGGGAAAAGAAATGTGCTCACTGTCATGTGGCAGCATGGCATCCAGGAACTGGTAGAGTACCCTGGATGCTGATGCCTATGAGACCCCCACCATGTCCTCAGTTGGTCTTTGGAAATTACCTGTAGCTAGTATCCTACACTAGGATGTGTTCCCCTCTGTTGGCTCTGGATCTGAGTTGAGGGAGGCAGATCTCAGCGAGTTTTTGTAGTATGTCCTTGTCCATCCTGTAGTGCTCTACGATATCCAGCTCATGTAGTTCCTGGAAGGTTACCCTGGGCCTGAACACTCTTCTCCTTCTCTGTCTAGGCCTTTTGTCAGCAGCAGCAGCATTGACTTCAGCATTCACCACATGCAGATGCAGCAGACCTGCAGCAGACCCTAGTATTATCTCAGTTAAAATTCACAACTCTGTACTCCAGTGGTCCAGAGTATTGGGGAAAAATCAGAATGTAGGGTGTATGCATACTTTATTGAGCTCTGCTGTAGCTGCAGAAAGTATGATTGGTTAACTATGATGCATTTTCCTGCCTACAATATAATTAACATCCTTTCGTGGCTCAGCATGGCAGGGTGCTGTGCAAACATGAGCACAGAAAGTAAACAAAGCTTAGACGTTAGTGGACACACCCTCTGGAAGGACAAGCTTAGCCAGGCTGTATGCCATGCAAACATGTCGACCTAAGCTGAAATGAGCTTAGAAGTCAGTAGACACACTCCCCGGTGTCATCTACACCCTGTGTAAACAGCAACATGTGTCTAAGCTTACACGAAGGAGATATGCAGACACTATTACGCTTTTCTACTATTCAGTAACTCTACATCATTTGCATAGGTATCCATGCTCACAGCCTGGAAACAACATACTTCCTAGCCCAATCATGTTATCAACAGCACCAATGCACCATTGTAGGGACTCCATGCACAGTCCTGTAATACATTTCTGTCACATTATATTAATTTTTTCCACCTTTTTTATTTTTCTATAAAGCATGTCTGTGCACTGTGGAGCACCTCTCAAACATGCTCAGATTATTAAAAAAATGTAATTTATTTCCTTTAATTTTTCCAACATATAGGATAATAGTTTCACTCATACATGTATGTGGTATGACATTTCTGTCCATATATCTCCATTTTTATGACCCCTTTTGTCTGTCTACACTCCTGTACACAGAATTTTTCTGCATACACTACAGATATTGACACAGGGTGTAGACAGATGTCTATCCATTTGCTGGATCACTCTACCTGCCTCATTTGCATGAGATTCGCTTGCCTATGAGGTGATTTGCATGCCATGAAAGTTTGTGCATTGGCGCATGTGTGCACACCAGGCAGCAGCACTTGCTGAATTTAAAAGTATTCGTGCCCATGTAAGCAGTGTGGCACGATGCCTACACAGAAAAAAATGTGTAGGCTTTATTAAATTCCCGCTATATACATGCCAAAAAGGGGAATTCTATTCCAAAATGTGTCTGATGAGATATGAGTAAAGGAAAATTAAGACTTCTTTTTGGATGTAGAGGAGATGCCTTTGGAAATTAAATGAACCAGATAAATTGCTTTTTAAACTACTATGGGTCAATAATATTCAAAAGATACAGAACTGCCAGTAATAATCCTTAGATCTCTGGCAGCAGTATCTGACTGGAGGTCTGTTTTGCCTATATGGCATGTTGAGAATTTTTTTGCCATAGTGAACTATTTTAGCATTTATCTTGAGACCATTCTCCTTGTATTATTTGTTACCATAGTCTAACCCATGTTGAAGCAGTTGTGAGTCAGCAGAAAACTGAATAACAACATGCAGTTTATAGTTATCTGCAAACATAGATGACAACAAACCAGAAGTTCTGGCCTGAAAGTTTGAGAAATAGATGCCAAATAGGAGGAACCCAGTACTGAGCCTTGTGGCACTCTACTGGTAACTTTTTTACTTTCAGAACTTGCACGTGTGACTCTAATCACGTGGATTCTTTCAGGCAAGCAGTTATCTATCTACCACATAACATATAGATTTTTAATCAGATTTTGAAGTCTGTCAATAATGCCTGAATGGAGAATAGCGCCAAATGCCTTGGCCAGGAGAAATCAGCATCAGTTGTTTACTAGTGCTTAAGCAGTGCCTTTTTTATTAAAATCAGAATGTTATATGTTGCTTGGCTCTAATCTTAAACTACAAAACAAGAATTATAATAATCAGGAACAAGAAATTCACTGCTAGCCAACCGAGTGAATGCTCCGTAGCTGTACTTCTATAAAACTTAAAATAATAGAAAATAGTAGAGACGG
The DNA here is from genome assembly GCF_019279795.1 of Protopterus annectens. Lineage (NCBI taxonomy): Eukaryota > Metazoa > Chordata > Ceratodontiformes > Protopteridae > Protopterus > Protopterus annectens. The sequence goes on along the minus strand of NC_056725.1, from coordinate 1,196,884,185 downwards.
AGCAAAAGCGGAAGTGTATAAGGTTCAATTCTAGTTTATTCTTCAATAAAAACAGAAAGAACGGATAAGCGCGCTTTCGCTTATAGCTTCATCAGATCCATGAATAAATGTCATTCACTCAAAGCATTTTATACAGAAATTCAAAATAATAAGTAGCCAATCCAGCTTCTACATCAATTAATACCTTAAAGGAATAACATATATTAAAGGCATATGCTAGATAATTCATATATATATAATTCGTATATATCTTTGGTTCCCCAAATAATGCAAAGATATAGAATAATAGACATATATAAAAAACAATACAAAATATATGTATATATACATGTAGAATATGTAAAAATAGAAATAAAGAATATATATATATATATATATATATATAAAATATATTTGATGTAAAAAAGTATACATATATATATATATATATATATATATATATATATATATATATATATATGTGTATCCTGTTGGAGTAGCATCTTGAATGTAAAATATATATATATATGTATCCTGTTGGAGTAGCATCTTGAATGTAAAATATATATATATATATATATATATATATATATATATATATATATATATATATATATACACATGTATATCCTGTTAAAATTGATAAATGATATGACTTCATAACTCAATAACACAATGCATGTGAAGGTGACATCTAAGTAAAAACATTGTTCTCTTATTGTATAATTATCTACATGTCCAAATACTCACATGCATATAATTAAGTAATAAACATGATAAATATAATAAATAATTTCCAATATTACATATATAAGACAATTAATATGTACATAATATAAAAAGTAATAAATTAAAAACAATCTATAAGTTATTTATACAATGAATAAAATATATAAAATATACCAAAAAGAATATTGTATGTATGATATATCTATGGCCATGTCATAGATACATTTTATATTCAAGATGCTACTCCAACAGGATATACATACATATATATATATATATATATATATATATATATATATACTTTTTTACATCATATATATTTTATATATATATTCTTTATTTCTATTTTTACATATTCTACATGTATATATACATATATTTTTTATTGTTTTTTATATATGTCTATTATTCTATATATTTGCATTATTTGGGGAACCAAAGATATATACGAATTATATATATATATATATATATATATATATATATATGAATTATCTAGCATATGCCTTTAATATATGTTATTCCTTTAAGGTATTAATTGATGTTAATTCATTAATTCATGGATCTGATGAATCTATAAGCGAAAGCGCGCTTATCCGTTCTTTCTGTTTTATTGAAGAATAAACTAGAATTGAACCTTATACACTTCCGCTTTTGCTCCGTCTCTACTATTTTTTATTATACAAAGCAAGAATGTTTCACCTCAGCTTGGGTAAAATCGGTTTCAGCTGATTGTTAGGACTTCACTATACGGTACATTGCATTCAGTGCTGTCATACCATTTGATACCATACTTTGTGAGACTGAATGCTATACTAGTCAAATAATCATATACTTCCATTGCGGGACACTGTGGTACATTTCAAGTTTAGATACTGTTTAAAGACAGCACAAATGATAACATTTAAAATTATTTCACAAAAATGTGAAATTTAAGCAGCTTTTTAAAATTTTCTATGAAGCATGTCTGTGCACTGTGGAGCACCGCTCAAACATGCTCAGATTATTAAAAAAAATTCTCATAATAGCTTCCATGGTAAATATTAATATACTCCATCAATTTCCTGAAGAATGCAGCCTCATACACATTGCATCAGTCATCAGCAATAGAATGATAAGAAAGGTGATGACCACCCAACTTTGAACAGCAGTTTAGAAAGACAGCAAATTACCATTCAGTGGTGTGGCAAGCCTAGAGCTATGACAGAGACATTCAGTGGCAGTGCATCAGACCTAGAGCTATGACAGAGACATTTAGTGGCAGTGAATCAGACCTAGAGCTATGACAGAGACATTCAGTGGCAGTGCATCAGACCTAGAGCTGTGACAGAGACATTTAGTGACAGTGCATCAGACCTAGAGCTACAACAGAGACATTCACGGTTGGAGCATCAGACCTAGAGCTATGACAAAGACATTTAATGGCATGCATATGACAAAGATGTAATTGTCAGTACATCAGGACTAGAGTTATGCCAGAGCTATTCAATGGCAGTGTATCAGCACAAGGGCTATGATAGCACTATTCAGTGGCAGTGTATCTGAACTAGGATTGTGATAGAGCTATTTGGTGGCAATGCATCTTAAGTTATAAATCTTTGAATCTAGAAATCTGTGCAGATGAGAAAGTAAGTGCCTCAACTGTGAGAGACCGTGTTAATGCCAGTTAGTATGTGATCCAGCTTGGTACATGTATGGATGACAGAAGGGCAGGGCCTGCTGTAACCACACAAATGTCATGTACTAGTATTACTGTGGGTGTGATCTCTCACAGGAACCCTGACAGGTGTCCATCTCAGTCAGTGATACAAGCATTATACCAGTGAATTGACCTGCAGAAATCCTCTACACTTGTTGTATTAAATAGCCATGCACACCAATGACCTGCCATTGTACACAATGTCTTGGACAGTGCTGCAATTGTGGTATGCTTGGGAAAACATACAGTTGTTTTCTGGGACTGTGTGCATACCCAGCAGTCTATGAACCATATATTAACATATCTGTAATATGATGCAGACAGATATACACATGTAGTACAAAGATGTCAGATGGCTGTGTTAACCCAAGTGAGTAGACAGATGTCTGCTTTTAAATGTGCTGTCCATGAATTACATGGTATCAATGTCTCGCTGCTAGTCTTGTTTGGCAGTTAAGTGCTAGTAATGCTAGGGACAGGAATAAAAAACACGTGGCAACCATGCAATACCCAATCACCACTGATCCCAGAAAACCTATACTACTGGGAGAAACACAGTCTTAGGAGAGTCACAAAGGCCCTCTGGTAATCCACCACTCCTGGTAGAAGCCCTAGACCACTGGTAGAGAAACTGTTTTTCCATTGTCTTATGTGGGAAACACTCAGCTGCGTGCCACCTGTCTGATGATCACCTATTCATGACCATGAAACAGACCTCCACACACCAGTCCAAATCCCATAGATAATGGCAGGAGGTACTTTTGTAACCAGCTCTGCCCTCATAGGGCACATCACACCACACTGAACTGTGTACAGGCACGGTATTATAGTTTGATCACCTAGGGTAGCATGCATGCTGATTATAGGGTTTCACTTCTTGTAGTGGATGTTAGAGGTATGGTTCCTCTCAGTCTCAGGTTGGCTCACTGTTAAGGTGATGATGATACCATATTGGAACACAATCATTAAACTGATGTGTTTCTCATGTCTGTGTGATTGAATATCATTAATATCACCACATATAATTATGTCGATACTAACATGCTTTGCACATGCTGCAGTAGGCACAATTCAAAGGAACATACATGCAGACTAATAGACTATTATATCTGAAAGTATTATGCATGTGCTAATCAGAACTGTTACATGAGAACATATATGATGTGATAAGCAATATCCTGATGCTCTTGTCCTGCACCCTGTCTTTATGAGGTTGTTTAAGTTGCATTATAATGCTATTCTGCATGTTTTACAGTATGTACACACACAAAAACTGCAGCACACAATTTAAGTGGTATAAATTGCAGTGCACCACCAGAGGCATCCAAGTAGTGAAAACTCAACTACAAATGGGGAAATGCATGCTCTATAATGTTTCTTGGCAATGTGTAGTGTTACATGCTTCCTCTGCCTGGTTTGTGGGCCTCCATTATAGTGTGAGCAACCAAGGCTAGAATAGGGTAATGTCACATCCTTCAATAGGCAACCATATGCTATACTAACCCTCTGTAATGTTTGCTGTAGGACACAACCATAGGAGATGCTGGAGTCTTCTGGGCTACATTCATGTTGGTCACAGACATTCGTTATAGGTGTAAAGTAACGATGTACCATTTGAACACTGGTTGAATGGAATCCAAGCCTATTAAAATATGCTGCAACATCACTGCTGCTAGGTGTGTATATTGCTACATATGTGCAATCTATACCTCCAGTGATGTCAGGAAAACCTGTTATGTTGCAAAAGCTCCACAGTTACAAGTGTCTTCTAAGTGATATTTCTGTTTATGTAAATGTATTAATACTGGGAGATAATTCAGGAGGCTTCTGGTGGGTGTTTGTGATATGCCCGTGCTGTCTCTAACAGACCCCTGAAAGGTGCCTGTTGGCAGGATGGTCACTCCTTCCATTATGTTTTTTTTTCGGTGGTATTAGATGACCAGGATATAGTCACACATGTCACAGAGTCAGCCAGGTGTTTGGGCATCCATTTGATAACTCTCTAGTTGTTCACAAGTGATAAGAGATGTAGATTGTAGCCATACGCAATACAGGTTGCATGACCTATGCATCTAGACACCAGTGGCATGGGTTGTTCAGCTGCATTTAACTGACTGCAAATGAAACCCTGATTCATGCTTGTAAGGCTTTATCTTGAGCTTGCAATGTTTCTATTGAACACATATTTATCTGCATGGTTAACAAGGATAGATAAACCAGAATTCCAAATTGTCTGATATGTATATTATAGGAATGTACTGCGTTTATTTGTATGACATCAGTGCAGTGTTGTGCTTTCTATACTTTTGGTTGAGACATCCAAAAATGAGCCTTGCTTTATTGATTTGCTGTATTGAGGTGTGTAACTCAAAAATGCCTAAAAACACACACAAAATATTTTTGTGGAGGCAAACACCGTGCTCTCTGCATGTGGGAGACCAACCTCCATACCAGTGTAACATTATATGCAATTCCATAGTATTGTAACACTGGGAACAAGTGAAAAAAACACTGCAGTGCACTACCAGTTCATACAATGTACTGCATGTATTTTTGATAAATCAAGATTAAAGGAAATTGAAGAAAAGCCACATGATGAGCCTACACTCATTGAAGTGTAGAATGCCAATTCCTGATTATGCCTGCAGACCAAATTTTGGAGTTCATTAATCCACTGCTTTCTGAATGATGAAGACATAAGTGCCTTGGAATTTTCTCTGCACCACAGGAATTCTGTGGACCATTTCTGAATCCCATATTTAATCTATCTCTGTCTGTTGCTAATGACTATGAACATTAGGCTATCCTGTCATAAACAACTGGACACCAGTACAGTTCACAGTGAATGCATAATGGTGACAAAAGTATTTTGTGTATAATGATGGACATTTTACACTGCAGGCACATTTGCATCCAATGGTATTCAGTGGGGTTGGTGGCATTATATATATATCCAAGCTGCTTATGAAGCCTGCAGCACTGACTGTCCTTTCTAAATGAACAAGATAGTTAACACTCACTCACTGGATATACACAAGAGACTGAAGGCCATTCTGAATCTAGGGCTCCCTCATTCCTGCAGGATACACTGGTTGTGAGGAATGCTGACTGAAAATAAATCAGCTTTACTCTGCATATTTTTAATTACTGATGTATCAACAAAATAGAGAGTGAGTGACAGACGGAGAAGCAGATCTTTTGAGTTGAAATATAAGAACCCTTTTCATAGCCATGAGTAAATCAGGGCACTAATATGTTACTTATACTCACAACCTACACTCGGACACTGCATTTGCTGTACTAAATAAAGTGGTTTGCTTTAATTTAATAAAAAAGTACTGTCAGAATAAACAAAGAGAAAATGAAAAGCAAACAACCTTGCTGATGGAAAAAAATATATTTTTTTGTTATATCGCATATACGGGCCATTTAATGTGATAATATTATTCAATTTTTTTTTTTGGTTGTGGTAGAGCCCTTCAGGTATTTATAACACATTAGTTAAGATTTTGATGAACTGCACGAAGATTAGGTTAATTTAAATCTCATTTATTAGTTCCTTTTCCAGCAGGGAAAGAATTACATGATTCTTACAGCCAGGAGCTGCTAATGCATTAAGCTGTTAAGAGATCTTAAGTTAAGGATCATGTGTTAAAGCATTCGTTTCACTGTTATGACATTAGCAGTTCATACTTCTATTACTATTAGAAAAGAAAAGCTGCAAGGCAATGGTAATGTTAAAGAGGATACTTCTGATCTTGGTTATAAGGTTATAAAGATTACATTATGCCTCTCCTTAGGCTTACTTGCTAATACCTTTTTCAGCTTACTGAAAGTGTGATTTTGACAACAGTGAGTTGAAAAACCTATAAAAACAAGGGGGTGCAAGCCCTCCTGCACCCTGCAAAGTGGGGACAAACCCCCCACACCTCCCAGAATTATATACACCAACTCCATGGTCATATCAGAGTGAAGAAAAAGGGTAAACCCTCAAAAAGCATATTACTAGCTTGCACAATATATTATACAGGAATAAAACTCACTATGATAAAATATCCTACCTAAAAATGCACAATAGCAGAGTCAGCAGTGGCTCATAGGTGTGTCTCCTCTTTATACTACTAAGAAACATGTATACATACACACACACACACACACACACACACACACACACACACACACACACACACATGTGCATATGCATGAATGCATGCACTTCAACGTGAACACACACACGCACACAAACACACACACACACGCATATGTACATATGCATGAAAACATGCACTACAGTGTGAAAACACACACACACACACACACACACACACACACACACACACACACACACACACACACACACATGCGCCCGGTACATGCATGAAGACATGCTCTCAAGCATGAACACACACACGCACGCACACATGCGCACACACACACATACACACACACAAACACACACACATGCACATGCACACGCACACACACACGCACACATACACACATGCTCACATGCATGAACACATGCACTCAAGCATGAACACACACGCACACAAACACACACACACACACACACACACACACACACACACACACACACACACACACACACACATGCGCACATGCATGAACACATGCACTCAAGCATGAACACACACGCACATGCATGAACACATGCACTCAAGCATGAACACACACACACACACACACACACACACACACACACACACACACACACACACACACACACACACACAGATGCACACATGCACAAACACACACACAAAAGCATCATCCACATCTGGTCACTATATATCTGCAACTAAAAGCATTTACATCTAAGGTTTACTTTTTCAGGACGGTATGAAGCACCACTACATTTTTTCATCAAAGTTATGCTTTTATATTTTTGTAATGAAATGGTATGTAACTATGTTCTGAAATGCCGGGTGTAACAGTTCTTGGAGGTAATTTCTGTGAGTCTCAATCTTCTGTAATAGTTTCTCTGGAAACCTACATTCAGCTAAACCAACTTTGACTGTACCCCACCATTGTGTGAATGTGAAGTTGATATATGTAAATTACAATGTGATGGGGAAGGGTTCCCCAACATGAAAAAATGCATGCAACAAAAAGACTTGTTTTAGATTTATAGAATGTGTTTTTCAGCAAAATGATTGAAAATGTCTGGGACTCACTGAAATTAACTTTGGCAAGTCAACATGTACCCATTAGAAATACCATATCTTATTTTCCATATGTTCTTCTTTATCCTAACAGAACTGATGGATTTCCATCAATAGGGAAGTAAATGTGGGTACTCCAAAAATCAAGTAACAACTTTATTTTAGCCATTGCAAATATGGCCTGCAAACTGTACCTGCATGCCCCTCCGTTTGTTACTCTGTTGTCTGGTGCAGACCACTATATATATATGACATAGGTTCATAGGTTCATAAGTTGGTATTAGGCTATCGGCCCTAGGGCCTATAGAAGCCTAGCCATAACAATTCCCTGGCTATTTCTTCCCACAATATTTACTTTCCTGGACCCCTGTCTAGCAGGGTGACTGACGTGATCCCCGGGGTGAATTTCCCATCTCCCATCCAATCGTCAAGGTTCCTTTTGAAGAAGACCAAAGAGACGCTGTGCTTGACATGTATGGGCAATCTATTCCAGAGTCTGGGGAGTCTCTGGGTCAGGAACCTATCCCTCCAGCATGTTTTGTTCATTGTGATGGGTTTAGATCTCTGGAGCATGTGGCTCTGAGGGATTGGGATTTCTTTAAGTGTAGCATGTCCAACAGCTCTGCGTTTGACATGGCTTTGTATGTTAAGCAGAGACTGCCTCTGAGTAGATGATATCCAACAGAGTATAGCTGGAGTTTTTTTAGATGGCCAGAACATTTCTGTGGCCTTTACAGTTGTTGCAGATTTCATGAGAGGTACATACCAGACGGGGCACTGTATTCTATGATGGGTCTAATGAGGGATGAGTACAGTGGGACAATTACCTCCTTTTTTCTGGATGAAAACGCCTTAATGATGAGGTGTGCTGCATAGAAGGATTTCCTGACTGTTGTGGCGATGTGGTTATCGAAGGTGAGACCACCGTCCACCTGTGTCCCTAAGTCCCTTATCACACTTTCGGAGATAAGTACACTGCCACCTATGTAGTAATTCATGGGTACATGTTTTTTCCTAAAGGGGATAACTATGCATTTCTTGGCATTGAGCTTGAACCCATGGCTTTGGCACCAATCATCTGTTTCTGTAAGGCCCTTTTGTAGAATATCCACATTATTTGGGGATTCAGTAATGGCTCCCAGTTTACAGTCATCTGCAAACATTGTTAGTCAGAGTCCCTTAGTGTTGGCCTATACTTCAGAGAAGTAGATGCCAAACAAGAGCGGTCCCAGGGCTGAACCCTGAGGTACTCCACTTGTCACTTGTCTGGAGCTGGATTTGGAGTCGAGTACTTTTATAGTGTGGGTTCTGTCAGTAAGCCAGTTGGCAACCCATCGAGTGATGCAAGGATTAATGCCCAGTTTAGTAAGTTTATCTATGATTCCAGAGTGGGGGACTGTGTTGAAGACCTTGGTGAGGTTCTGATAGGCTGTGTGGACTGCTTTACCCTCATCCACAGCTCTGGAAACTGATTGGAAGAAGTCAATCAGGTTCAGGAGACAAGATCGGCCCTTCATGAACGCAAACTGGGTGGGGTCCAGTGTTTGAAGGTTGCCAATGTCTTTGTTTATAAGTTCCATGATAATACATTCCATGGCCTTGCAGATTAGGCTCGTCAGACTAATGGGACGGTAGTTCCTTGGATCCAAGGTGGAACCCCCCTGTGAAGTGGGATAACTGTAGCTGTGCACCACTCAGTGGGCCCAAAGCCTGAGGTGAGGCTATGATTAAACATGACACTTAGGTGAGGTGCCAATTCATTTGTAGTTCATGTAGTACACAGCCCGGGATGTCGTCTGGTCCCATGGATGCTGTATTCTTAGCTCTGGAGAGTGCAGTTTTTACCTGTGTGGCCGTTATTACCAGGATTTTGCAATCTTTCAATATTCAGATGGGCCATTTAGGGGGTGAGAGGTGGGTGAAGTTGGCACTGAATCGATCTGCCAGGATATTGGCAATATCCTTGGGATCAGTATATTTAATGCCATTCTGTTGTAGCTCAGAGCAGATCTGAGCATTGCCATTTAGATTCTTGACATAACTATAGAATGTCTTGTGGTTGTCTTTGGAATCTTTGGCAATTTTATTTTTGTAACTAGCTTTGGAGGATTTTATGAGGTATCTCAGCTTCTTACTGAGGCTGGTGAGGGAGTTTTTTTGCATTCTGGGATTTTACTCTTTTTTTGCAACAGTTTGTTTCTTTTGTTGTAATGTTTGTTTATGGCAGGGGACCACCATATTGGCTTCCTTTTTTTGGACAAGAGTGTCTTGGTTCTATTTGGGATGGCACAATTCATGCATGAGTGGATGTGCTCATACAGTGCCTTAATGTAGGATTCAGCAGTCTAACCTTCAGTTCCCATCTGCATGGGTGTCATGAAGTTTGTCACTTCTGACTTCAGTAGCATGAAGTTGGCTTTGGAGAAGGTTTTTACATTGGTTTCCTTACTGGAGGGGTGGGGGAGGGATGTGGATGTCAAGGGTGATTAGCTTATGGTCAGACCTGACCAATGAAGGGGTGTCCATAGGTGACATGAGAACCTTTGACTCAAAGGTGATACACGTAGAAGGAATGGAACCAACTGAAGTAATGCCTTCATTCTGTGGTTGGTATAGGTGTATTACTGCACACCTCTGAGACTTTCTTGTTGTGATATATGTTATATTGTTACCCCTCCCCCTCACACACAATATATCAGAGGATTGTACACCAGAAAAATGCAATGTGTTATTGTTAGTATGGTCTCTCACTAACATTTTTATAAGTTATTACAAAATAGCTACTAGCAACTAATGGGATATGCAGTATATTGTTTAGAAATGGACTTTTTTTTCTTATCCCTCTATCTCAGTCTCTGCTAGTTATTACAAAGTAGTTAACATTAACACACTACGTGTGCCATACCTTGCTTAATGGCTGAGTCCTTTATTTAGTTATTTTTAAAAATGCATTTGATTTATTACAGTTGAAATAGAAAATGAAGTGTCATTTTTAATATAGTCCATTCGAATAGTATTTGCCAATGGGGCATAGTTAACGGGCACTGGTAGACAAGTAACTTAAGTTTGAAAATACAATATTGCTGTGAGTTTCATCACAATGGGCAGATTTTCGTTTTCTCCACTGTGGTTCAAATGTGGAGTTGGTATAGACAATTTGAGAGAGTGCTGGGAGGAGGAAGACCTCCACCTGAGGAGTGCAGGTAGGTTCCACCTCTGCAAAATTTTTTTTTTAGGATTTACTACTCATCATTTGGAAACTGGTAAGTTGAAGGAGCATGCTTTGATTGTTTGTAGGTTAGCCTTGCAACTTATTTATTCAATGCAAGTGAACAAAATTAAATTCAATGTAAAACTGTTTGCCAAGTTTTATTATTTTCCTCATTATGATAATTTTAAAACAGAAGTCAGCTCTCATTTCAGTTTTACCTTTTCTTACATTTTAAAATACATCGATTCACTTTGTAGTTTGAGGGGCTCCAGGTAACAACTGCAATGCATTTAGCCTGGTGTTAATCTCTAGAGTTGCTCACAGTTTCAGGCTTGCATACTGTGCAATTTTTATTTAGGCATGTCTGTTTATGGATGCATTTTGCAGACTATTTAATCCTAACATTTTCATTTATCCTGTGAACAAAAATAGTACCACATAGCCATAGACCAAAGCTTTAGGCTCAGTTGAGACCTAACAATTTAACAGACACCTGCTCCCTGACTTGGCTAAAATAGTGGACCTGCAAGAATTCAGATACAATGATGGTTACACAGCTCTTTTGGCATTTAAGTGACATAAGTTTATTTAGTCACATGGGTACCTGTTAACTTGGAGGAAAAGGAATGATGAAAACATTGCCCACTAGCCATTTCCAGGGGGAAGGATGTGGGGTTATGCTGTAGGGGCACAGCCATTTCAGAAGTCCAGGTAATGATCCTGGGGACATGATGCAAAAGAAGGACATCTGATGGCATAAGTGAGACATTTCCTTTGTGGCACATGTCAGTGGGACATAGGGCTTAGCAAGGAAAAAAAGAAAGACAGTTGACCAAAGTATGATAGAGATGGCTTCCCCTCTGATTTTTGGGGTGTTCATAGTCTGTTGCCTAAAAGATGTTCTGATCTAGAAGGATGAGACCAATTTGGTAAAGGGATATGCCTGAGGTAACTTAACCCGAGATGCAGTGACTCCTGATGTATGGAATATTGTACAGTTAGCTAAATTTTGTTCACTGAGATAAAGGACTGACACATAATGCATCATTCCTGTCAAAGCCCAAGATATACTGTATTATCATCATAAAACAAACTACTGAATTTTTGTATATAGAGTGCACTGTTTATGCTCCAAAACTGGCAAACATTAAAAGAGTTATACACTTTTGTGTCACAAGACACAATTATAATATATATATATATATATATATATATATATATATATATATATATATATATATGGATCTGCTTTGATCCAGCGAATTTACGTTTCACCGAAATGTAAATTTGCGGACTCACTTATGAGAAAGTGCATTTTTTCGAAAATGCACTTTCGTGTAAAACCAAAACAAAAAAAAAACACGGTAAACACAATTATGCAGGGGAGCAAGCCCCCCTGCGCCCCCCATGTGGGGGGACTGTGCCCCCCACACCCCCTACTTTAATATTCTCACTCTGAGATTGCACTACAGAGGGGAAAAGGGAATATTCCCTTATCTCCACTGTACCACGATCTCAGCAATAGTTTGTTTAGCTGTACATCAACATTAAACGTTGATGTACAACTAAACTAGCATGCAAACTGCAAGTTTTTATTTAATTTCTTTTTTTTTAATTATATTCTTACACGAAAGTGCATTTTCGAAAAAACGCACTTCCGTGTGAGTTCGATAAAATACATGCACAGACAGATATATGTGTGTATATATATATATATATATAATATATATATATATATATATATATATATATATATATATATATTATATATGTATCTAAGTCTGTGTACTTAATAAAGGATTTTTGACTGGAAACAGACTGCCTGCCTTGCTTGGATTACTTTTGAATACTTAGTAATGCTGTAGAATTATATATTTTCTATTATTACTTTTTGACTTGATGAGTTTACGTTCGCTACTTCTACTACTATTGTCTGATCTGATTAATATACAGTGATTAACTAGAAATATATGGACTGAAAATCTTCCACACAGAGAAGTTTCTTACACTGTTTTGTTTTTAGACCCACTACACTTTAGTGGGTTGTTTTGAGACTTCGGGGATACCACACAGATTACTTGTTTTTTATCTATCTATCTATCTATCTATCTATCTATCTATCTATCTATCTATCTATCTATCTATCTGTCTATCTGTCTATCTTTCTATGGGTCTACTAATATTTCCTGAATTCCCACTTAATCGAACTACAAAACAATGAGACAACGTTGCTAAAAGTTTAGTTTAACATACACCCAGATCACCATAATTTAACTCCAGGAAACTAACCACTTGGCCCCCATGGTGAACGTTGTCCTTTTCTCCACTATAGTGCAATCTTGGAGTTGGTATATTTAGTTGGGGGGGTGTGGAGGATACAGCTCCCCACATGGGGGAGGTTGATTTGCTTTGGTTTCTTTTTAAAGTCAATAAAGGCAGCCACTAACAGGATATAAACCAAGTAATTTGGCAGGATCCAAAATGTAAAAAATACATTCTTTATTGTACAAACACACTGATTAAGTGCTTTGTTTTCCAAGAAGGAAACTTCATCAGAATCTATGACATCGCATCCCTTTCTCATTTAAATATAAAATTTTGAACATTTGAACATTTTGGACTGGCTGTCCGAGAAGATTCAAGAGACCAATTATACTAACAAGGACATTAACAGAACTGTTACGGCCTCATATGGAGGTATTAAAAGACAAAATGTTGAAATTCAAAAATTTATTCCTAGATAACTGGTTTCTAATGGAATGTATTAAATGGAAGCATGCTCCCAAAGGGCTAAGAATTAATAAATTCCCCAATAATACAATAGAGGGGATGGAAACGTTTAATGATTTAGCTAATATTTTTAATGAATGTGGGTTAGCAATTATGAAAACTATAGTTAAATATAATGAAGTTACGTTGAATGTGTTGAAGGATGAAATTGATGTTTTAAACAACAAAATTAAGCAAGATTTATTGTTCACAGTTACAGAAAGCAAGCATAAATATTTAATTATATTTAAAGATGTGAAAAATGCTACATACAACAACTATAAAAGAAAGGTCAAAAAACTTGAAAGGGATGATAGGGACTACAAAGAAAAGAAAGCCTATTCTGTAGGGTCACAATTTTATAGAAATAGGAACACCTACAGAAACTATAGAGAAAGGACAAGACAGGAAGATCGATACTATACTGGTGATTACTGGGTGAATGAAAACAGGATGGACAGAAATGAAGTCAGACAAAATAATGGGAATGTCCTTTTAGAGATGGAAGGACCGAGGAGGTCAGAACAAATCAAGAACAGGGGAGTTCCCACTTATGCACAAGCATTGGGCAGGCAGAGATTTGGAACTTAGGGCATACGATATGTTCTAAAAATTCAAACTCAATTAATAATATATCTGTAAATGATGAGATGAATGAAGAACTAATGGATGACTCCATTGTAAGGGCAAACATTACAAAAATGGGTTTGTTTACACACTGAATGAGTTTCATATATACAATTATACAGGTATAGATTTACACCGACAACACTTTGAATTATTTCGTAAGGGCTTCATATTTGTACCAAATAAAAGGGGCAACATTGGGAAGACCATGTTGGAAGTGAAGCTCTTTATTAGACAGTTAAACTTACAGGTTGAATTTGGTGATAATGGTTTTGCAGGGGTTAATACATTTAACAAAAGAAGTATGTATACCCCTCCCCTCCATCCTGAGTTAGTGAATTATGAAACCATGGTTATGAATGAGATAAGGGATGTTTATAGAAAGAAGAATTATTTTCATAAGAATTTAACATCAGAAGAACAAAAAAATTTTGAAGAACTGAGGGGAGATGATTCACCGAGGGTGATGAAACCCGACAAGGGTGTGGGGGGGGGGTAGTATTGATGTACCAATGGGACTATGCTGCCAAAATGTTTGAAATTTTGAATACAGGAAATAGATACATGCAGGTATCACATGAAGAGGTTCTAATAGCATACAGTAGGATAGATTTAATTTTGGAGTACAACCTAATGCAGGGTAGAATTAATGAACAACTATATAATTTTTTCAAAGTTGATAAACCCTATATAGGCAGTATGTTTGGGGTACCAAAAATTCATAAAGAGGGGAATGATCCTCCTTTGAGACCAGTGGTCAGTTCCAAGGGTTCCAAGACACAACCTTTGGGTTATTCTGTGGACAAAAAAATTGAAACATTTTTATGCACAGTATTCACACATTTTGATAGACTCCTGGGATTTCCTTACCAAGATGAGTATGCTGGACTTTAATGATGAATACACATTTGTGACAATAGATGTTAAGGCCTTATTTTTGTTGATTCCACAAACATTGGGTTTATCTTGGTTTGAGGAAATGTTACTGGAATTTAATTTATTGAATGCCAGTGATTTCCACATAGTCTTGGACGGAATTAGTGCTTGCCAACAATTGCATATACTATCAAGGAGAATATTATTACCAGGTGGATGGAGTGGCAATGGGGGATGTTTGTGCCCCTATATATGCCAACATTATAATGTTATATTGGGAAATCCATTTTGTCTTTAAAAGTAAATACATGACATGCATACAAAGTATTATAGATGCTTGGATGATATTTTTGTTGTGTGGCATGGTCCGACAGTGATTATAATGGAATTTATGAACTATATCAATTCTTCTACTACTTTTCTTTCTTTTACTTATGAATTGGGTGACCAGGAAGTACATTATTTGGATGTTAACATTAAAAAAGATTTACCTAACCTGAGATATATATATCCTGTATTTATAGGAAAAATAGTTTTTCCAGTACTTATCCGCATTTTAAAAGCAGTCATCCCAATATTCAGAAGAAAAACATTTTAAAAGGGCAGATGGTCAGAGCTGCCTGTATGACATCTGTAAGATTGGATTTGGAGAAGGAATTGGAATTTATAGGTGGGTTGTTCTATGATAGGGGTTATCCCATGGACATGGTTAATAATACTAAAAAATTGATTTTATTAGGATGGGGGACAAAATTCAAACTGCGTTTTCAGAGTGGAGATGACACATTGAACAACACCACCTTAGTAAAGAAGGATGAGAACATAGTATATATGGTATTAGCATTCAATGAAGATACTAGAAAGATATGTGATATTCTGATAAAATACTGGGATCTTTATAGGAAAATGCCCAATAATTTGGAAGTTTTTAATCAGTCACTAAAATTTGGTTATAAGAAAAATGATAACTTAAAATAATTATTTGAGAAAGAAGTTAGGGGTGAGGCTGTAGGCAAGACAGGTACTTTTATATGTGGGCATTGCAATAAATGTATTTTTATAGCCAATAAAGAGGAATTGGCTATACCTGTACCACGATACAGATGCCGTGTGAATGAACTATACAACTGTCGGACCAAAGGGGTAGTGTATATAGCATACTGTTCAGTATGTTGGGGATTCTATATAGGCAAGACAGAATGTAGTTTAAAACAACGTATCTATGAGCACATGTATGAAATCAGTAAGAAGAAAGAAAGCAATGCATTGTATAGACACGCTTTAAATTGTGCGAATGCTAACTTTAAATTTTGGATATTGGAGAAGGTTCAGATTACAGAAAGAGGGGGTGACTGGCAGAATAGGCTTGACTATAAGGAATTGATGTGGCAGTTGAGGCTTGATGCATGTGTTTTTCCTGGTCTAAATAACCATGTTAATATAACATCAGCATTGAAACTAAAAGCCATTTGTTAACAATTGATAAAGAACTGGGATAGAAACATGTTTTTTATGACACAATAATTATTTCTGTGACATAATATGTTTGTATGAAAAAGTACTACTGCATTTTTGTATTCAATGTTTGTATATATTTATGTATTTAGGTATGTGACATATATATATTTATCAATTACAATATGTAACTATTAATATTTATTTCATTCATATATACATTTTTCACATGTAGGCCTATCTACAGGGAAGTTTTTAATGGCATATTTATGCAACATAGCACTTTACATATTAGTTTTTATACATTATAGTAATGTGTATGGACTATTTAAATGTAATTTTTATTTAATTGAATTTTGGGTGTCCATCCAATGATAAAGAGAGGCAAATTATTTAAATGAAGAAGGGATGTGATGTAATGGATTCTGATGAAGTTTCCCGCTTGGAAAAGAAAGCGCTTAATTGGTGTGTTTGTACAATAAAGAACATATTTTTTACATTTTGGATCCTGCCAAATTACTTGGTTTATATCCTGTTAGTGGCTGCCTTTATTGATTGTTTTTTGGTTTGGAATACATCCCGTGTTTTACTGTTTCTTTTTAAAGAGTTGGTGGTCATGTGATTAGTTTCCCGGGGTTAAATTATGGTGATCTGGATGTTGGCTCAAGTAAATTTATGGCAACATTGTCTCATCATTTCCTCATCTGACTAAGTGGGATTTTGGTAAATAGAAATAGATCCATAAATATATATATATATATATATATATATATATATATATATATATATATATATATATATAATCAGCTTGCAGGGAGATGCATGCAACAATTCAGAGGTCTTTTTTCAAGAAAATCAGTTTATGGAATTGGAGGAGATGGTGAAGGAAGAAAGAATGTGTTGTTACAATCCTCCAGTTGTGAGGGTGGAAGGTGAGGTACTGCAAGATTTGCTAAACCACAGTGAACCAGAGAATGGAGGTGATGTTCCCTGGGGAGAGATAATGGAAACAATTCAAGAGGAAGAGTCAAAAGTAGTATAATAAGGGGATGTTTCACAAAAAAATGTATGCTGAAACAGTTTGAAGCAGCACTGAGCAAAAAAAAAAAAAAAAGAAAGAGATAGCATGAAAAAGAAGTTTGTGGTGAGGATATAAACTAAAAAGAATAATGTATTGGACAGATACGATGGGACACTGTAATTTTACCTTTGGGTGTGAAAGTCCAGGAGGTAAGAGCTTTTATTCTGATGAATAAAGAAAAGAGACATTTTGTGACATTATTTTTGAGACTTCTCATGGAATGGAAAAAAAAATTGCATGAGTATGAAAAGAGACAAAATGATAATCCTTGCAATAGTTATGTAGTAAAAGCTTTTTTCCCAAGAAATGAAAAAAACAAAAAAAAAAAAAAGCATAAAGTAAGACTTTGGAAAGGCATTTAAAAAGTATTTGAAAAGAAGTGATACACATTTCAAAGGTTTATGACAACAGGGGTTTATGGATTGGGATGGTGATTACATTGCTGTTTGGAAAATGGAAACGGATAAATTATGCACATTCCAAGCATTATAAATTGTAATGGTAATAGTGGTGTTGTGAAATATTGGGGACAGGCAAAAACATGTTTTGGTGATAAACAAGGATATCTTGTGAATAATTGTGATAAAAAGAAATGTTATCTATGAGGAAAACAGGACATGATGCAAAGAAATGCAAACTAGAATATTATAAATGCAAACAAACTGGACATTTATGGATGAACTAAGAAAAAAGAGCTTAATGATAGTGAAAATGGGAGGATATAGAACAAAATCAAAAAGAACTGGAAATTGAAACTGAAGGCAATTTAGAAAATGACAAGGATAAAAATAAAGAACAAGAAGATGGAGAAGAAATAGAGAAGGATTCAGAAATCAGTGATGAAGAGTATATTAACTTGTAAGTAGTGAAAGGGGAAAAAGGAATTCTGCTGGATGACGGGAGAAATATATGAAAAGGAAGTTTAACAGGATACATTTAAAAGAAAAAAGAAAGGAAATAGATAATACGTACTATAAATTGAAAAGGGTGAAGTATTTCCTTTAAACTAAGGAAAAGAGAGAGAGTAATAATTTAAAAATTATTTCGGTAAATTTAAACAGTATAAAGATGCTGTAAGAAGGACAGAGATTTTAGAATGGTTTAATAAATGTGATGTAGACATAAATGTATAAGAAGACATAAGGTTCTTAAATGAAGAAAGATTGCAAACAGAAGAAATATGGGATGGAAATATATGGAATTTGGGAAATGAATGTTGATCAGAAATAGCAATATTATATAGAGCAGCAGTGAATATATTAGATATAACACCAGTAAGAATAAGAAGATTAACTATTAATGATTTGAGATGGCAAAAATATATATAGAATTATAGCTTTATATGCTTATTTTATTTGTAAAGAAAGGAGAACTTATTTCAGCAATTTTTGGATTATGTAGTAGTGAATATGAATATTATAATAACAGAATTTTAACTGTGATTTAACAAGCTCAACATTAAAGAAAGGAAAAGATATAAGAAAAATGGTGGAATTTATGAAATTTGCTAAATTGGTTATATAGAATAAAAACATTTGGATGTATAGAAGAGGTATTCTTACATCAGAAATAGATTATTTTATAACATTTGAAGTAATAAGTATAGCAGAAGAGGGAGCAGTTGTAACAGGAGTTACATATCATTTAGCAATATGGATGGAGATAAATGAAAATAAAGAGCAGATGAAACCAGGAAGGAGTACAAAAAGAATAAATGAAAATAATGGAATGAAAAAGGAAAAGAAGAAATTATACAAATATGGAGAGATCGTGTTACTATGAAGGTATTTTATGTTAATTGGTCAGACTAGTGGATTACATTTAAAAGTAAATAAAAAAGTTTTTTTTTAATATGACACAGAAACAGCAGAAAGATAGAGAAAGAAAGATATGTAGAGATATATGAAAATGCTAAAAGGAAAATATCCGGACTTGCCGAAAAACAACAGAACCACAACCACGAAAACAGAAGGCTCGGGCTTTGCAAAAAAATGACTAGCAAGTAGATGTAGTTTTAGCGCTTTCTTCCACTTTATTTAAAAACATGGACTTCATCAGAAAAACGGGAACTCTCCCATGCTCCCGTTTTTATACACAAAACAGGAAGTGATGTAAAATGACTAATGAATGAAAATACTTATCTTTGTTTTTTCAAACGAGAAATGAACTGTTTTGAATTTCATTAATAAATTATAAAAACATCATTAAAAACCATAAATAGTATTCTCTCATAGTGACAATGTTGCTATGAGAGATTTAGCGTATTTTACTCTAATTTGTTTACAAAATATGTGATTTTTGTATATATAAATATTTATCTTTGAATAATGAATGTTGCAAATTTCTACACATAAGTGTCTATCAGAAATCTGAATACATCCAGATGTACTTATTTCTTGTTAACAAGTTTTTGAATAAATAATTGAATATACAAAATACAGTCATAATAGATATATTTAAACTTATCAGATTTCATATACCTGTGTATAAACTTAAAGATTTCATCATTGTCAAGTTGTCAAAACTTGCAAAGTGCACAAACATATGATCTTATAATAATCCATTTACTATGAACTAATGAGTCTGTAACTACATAACTCCATCATATGGCTTAAACGACTGTCCTATTTACATAGTTACACATGTTGAAACATTTCATTCGTTAGTGCCCCTTCTGTTATCAACTGATAGATTTATAAATTAATGACTCCAGATGGAGATTAACCAACCAACATGTTAACCTGATGAATGTTGAAAAAAGTTGATTGAGCATAATACTAGGTGTACTACCTATATAATAGAAAACATTTATTACAACTGTAACAGTGACCATGTTGTTCATTTAGCGACATGTGTCACATGTGGAAGTTATTATATTGGCAAAACAATAAGATTTTTGAAAAGACGTATTTATGAACATGTCTTGGCAATAAAAAATAAGGATACTAATAATTCCTTAGCAAGACATCCTCTGACTTGTGACAATTTCAAGAAGTTTGAATTCTTTGTACTAGATAATATAGACAAAGGAGTGCTGAATGGTGACATAAATAATAAATTAGAACAGAAGGAGACTTTGTGGCAGTTATTATTAGGGGCTGATTCTTCCCCAGGGTTAAACGACACCATTAATATAAAATGTTTTCTATTATATTCTATTAAATCTGGTGTCTTGGGTTAATGGGAATACCTATGCATGCTGTTATAACTAATCCTGAATGCTGTTGACTATTACTAACTAATATCTGTCCTAAAACGGCAACACCATAGCTCATATGGGAAGGCAGGTCCCAGTGGACCCACCTGTACCACCTCAGCTGGCCATGGCACCGTGCACCAGCACATCTGGGGCCCAGCCTGGGACCTCCTTCTCCGTTAGCCCTGCACCACCTTTGGGTGGAACCACCTCAGTGGATGGGGCTTGGCCGCCCCCTGGGAGTGGGGGCGAAGAGGTACCTGTCACCCGCTGTCAGGTCCGGGCCGTGGTGCGTAGGGAGCTCGACAGGGAGATTCGAGACCAGCTATGCCAGCTTGAGGGCCGTGTGGTGCAATTAGAGGGTGAGGCTGCCCCTCCTATCTAGCCCCCAGCACAGCCACCTTTGGGGCCGTAAAGGTGCAGTGGTGACTGCCCATGGGTGGAGACTTCAGTCTGACTGTTTCCATTTGGGGGCTCATGGGCTTGCGATTTCCAAACACCCCTCCCCATCCAAGGTGTTTACCCCCACATGTGTCATATACTGCCCCTGTATGCATCTTGTTTGTCTCGTCTGTTAACCTACCCAACCTACCTCCCCAAATATACCTAATACGCCTCCCTAACATCCCACTCTTACCTGAAAAAAAAAAAAGGGCAATCTGTTCCCACAAAAAAACATCGCCCCACACATAGCTGTCCATTTCGCACACGTGTCCACTGGACACAAGTAATCCGGTCTAATTGGCATCACAACAATGTTGTCCTCACCCCCACCCAGGGGTTTGAGTGTCCAAATCTACCTCCAAATTTAGTGTATATGCACAGCTGTTGCTGTAGAAGAAATGGGCAGCTATGGACCTTCCCTACACCCTTCCTGCACATCCCTGGCTATTTTCCCTACTGTCTTTTCCTCTTTGTGCTCCTTTTTTCACCACTTTCCTATCAACCCCTTTTTCTTTTCTTTTAAAGAAATTAGCATGGGGGTAAGTGGGAGTAAGCACTTTTAAGCAGCAGTAAGCGGGTTTAAGCCTGTTTGCATGGCAGTAAGCACTGCCTACACAGGTTAAGCAATTCAGAAGCTAACAGAGTATAAGAAAGTGTAACTGGTAGTTAGCAGTGCTACAGCAGTCACTATTCCTGGCAGGGGTATACTAGCATGGGCCATCTGCATTTGCCAGTATATGGTCAGTCTGCCCTACGCATATCCCCCAACTATGCATGATTGCAAGGTCTACTCATGTGCACATCCCTTGGAGTTCACACACTGCCATCCCTATTGCTGTGGAGTTAGGGTTACATCTGCCACAGTTCCTGAACCTGACTGTGTGCAGATACAGCCCTTCTTAGCATCCTTAGGATCCCTGTTGCAGTGCACTGGTGTGTCATGATGACACCCTCCCACCTTCAACCATTTTGCAGATGCTTGACATGTATGGCCTACACATGTATGTCAGTTTGCATTGTCCCAAACACTGAACACCACGTATAACAGCCTAGTCGCAGCTAATAATGTGGATCACAGTATTATGTTATGCCATAGTGTAGATCCGTAACAGTTGCCATTGTAATACTGGTATATACACTGTTGTAGCACTGTATAAGGATGATGTTTCACACATGTCCCTACTGTGGGCCATGTGTCCCACCATTATGTTCATCCCTGTGGACACATTTTGCAATGACAGGATGTCAGTTATATTGCAGGTGTCTGAATACCCTTCAGATACCCCATCATGGTCACCACTATAATGCAGTGCATTTAACAGCAACAATATGTGAACATGTACAGCATGCATTTTGGGTAGGTGTGTTAGATGTGCGCACAGGATATACCACAGCCATTACATGACCGGTGTATTGGCAAGCATGAACATAAACCATACTCACCAGCTACAGGCTGCTGCCTTAGTGGTATACCAGAGGGAACTACATAAGTGTGTGAGAGATGTGATGCCAGTGGCCACAGCTGTGGCATTGCTACAGGGTGGGTCCAGCATTACAGTACAACAGTACAAGACAACAATACTACCGCTTATGCACATCTGTTTATTACTACTACACAGCAACATACTATATATATGATATCTCACATATGCATGATCTACCTGTACAGATGCAGATGCATATGCAACAGTGGTCTGCTGATGTGTCCTGTGGCCTTACCTGCACGGTCCTTAGCCGGTGTGTGAATAGCACCCACCTCTACAATGGTCTCTGCCAGTTAATGGGTATGCGGGTGGGCAGGTGCCATGAGGCTGGCGAGGAGCTCATCAACACGTGTCAAGGGGGGATGGATGGCATGATCCCCGCTGTTGCGAGGTGATCCCCCCCAGACTGCAGCAGCACATCAACGGGCATTGCAAAGCAGGTCAGTACAATGATGCCGGACCTGCTCATAACTGCGGTTATGCAGGCTGACATCACTGACCCTGTGGACTAAATCATTCCACAAGGCAGTCCGCTTCTGCTTCTCATAGTTTCATAGTTTCATGGTTTAGTACTAGGCTATCTGCCCTGGGGCATTTGTAAGCCTAGCCATAGTGATGTGGCTTTTGCCACCCCATGAAATGGTACAAAAATGCACAGAATAGATTTAGAATACTTTGCCTCTGTCTAGTAGTGACACAATGAAGGTCCCCTTATATAATAGAATTAGTTTACTGTGCCGCTGTAAAGTAGTGACACAGATGTGACCCCTGGGATAAACTTACGCTCTCCCATCCACTCATCAAGATTTCTCTTGAAGAGAGTCAGTGAGGGGCTCTGCATAACATGAACTTGGATCTTGTTCCAAAGCATGGAAAGCCTCTGGGTTATGAATCTATCCCTCCAGCATGTCCTATTCATACTTGTGCCGAGGTTTAAGTCTTTAGCTCTCGTGGTCCTGATGGATTTGGATTTTTTGAGGTGGAGCATGTCCATCAGTTCCTGATTAGACATGGCCTTCTACGTCAGGCAGAGATCACCTCTGAGCAGGCGGTATGCTACTGAATAGAGCTGGAGTTTCTTTAGTCTGGCAGAATAAGGCATATGTTGGAGACCCTTGATCCTCTTGGTGAGGTACTTTTGTGGTCTCTCCAGCTGTTGCAAATGCCAGGTGAGGTACATACCAAATGGGGCATTGTACTCAATCATGGGTCTGATGAGGGAGGAGTATAGGGGTACAATGACATCCTTGGATCTGGATGTGAATCCCTTCATGATGAGGTGTGCAAGGTAGAATGTTTTTCTAACCACTTTGGCAATGTGGGTGTCAAATGAGAGGTCGCTGTCGACTTGGGTCCCTAGGTCTCTGATTACTTTTTCTGTACTCAGTGGGTTGCGCTCTATGTGATAATTTGTGGGTACTTTGTTTTTCCCAAAGGGGATGACTATACATTTTTTGGCATTTAGTTTAAGGCCGTGACTCCGGCACCAGTTGTCCGTTTCTGTGAGGCTGTTTTGTAGGATGTATGTGTCCGCTGGTGTATCGACTATGGCGCCTAGTTTGCAGTCATCTGCAAACTTTCTCAGCCACAACCCTCCCATGTTTGCTTTAACATCTGAGAAATAAATGCCGAAAAAGAGGGGTCCCAGGACAGATCCCTGTGGGACACCACTTGTGACTGGCTTTGAGTCTGACATTGCTCCAGCGATTTTAACATTATGGGTTCTGTCCTTTAGCCAGTTTGCAACCCATCTAGTGACATAAGGGTATATGTTTAAGCTGTTGAGCTTATCTATGATGCCTGAGTGGGGTATTGTGTCGAAGGCCTTAGGCAAGTCCAGGTAGGCTGTATGGACTGCTTTGCCCTCATCAATGGCTGTAGTGACTGTTTCGAAAAAGTCAACCAGGTTCAAAAGGAAGGATCTGCCCTTTACAAAGCCGAACTGGGTGGGGTCAAGTGTCTGTAGGTCCCCTATATCTCTGTTTATGAGTTCCATAATGATTCTTTCCATAGCTTTGCAGACCAGGCTGGTTAAGCTTATGGGGCGGTAGTTCCCAGGGTCTGTAGAGGTACCCCCTTTGTGGAGTGGGACCACTGTTGCTGTACACCAGTGATCAGGTACATATCCTGTAGTAAGGCTAAGGTTAAATAGCATTTTTATGTGCGGGTTTAGCTCCTCTTGGAGTTCACGTAGCACGCAACCCGGGATACCGTCAGGTCCCACTGATGCTGTGTTTTTAGCTTTGTTGAGGGCGGTTCTCACTTGGACATCTGAGATGACAGGGAGATTACATTCAGCTGGGATAAGTATTTCTTCTTTTGGGGGTGAGGGAGGGGAGAAATTTGCACTGAACCTGTCAGCCAGAATGTTGGCAATGTCTGTGGGTTCAGTGTATTTTTTGTTGTTGTGAACTAACTCTGAGCATATCTGAGGGTTTCCGCCCAGGTTTCTAACATAGCTGAAGAAGGCTTTGTGGTTATCTTTAGTGTCCTTAGCGATTTTTCTCTCAAAGTTGGCCTTGGATGTTTTTATGAGAGAACGTAGTTTTCTGCTAATGTTGATCAGAGATGTTTTCCCTTTATGGGATTTTGCTCTGTCGTGCAGTAGCTTCCTTCTTTTGTTATACAATTTGTTAATGGCTGAGGTCCATCAGACAGGACACTTTCCTTTGGTGGAGAGGGACTTGGATTTATTTGGGATTGCATGATCCATGCATTCTTGGAGATGACCATAGAAAGCATTTGTGAAGGATTTGGCGCTGTGGGATGTGGTATCCACTGGCCCAGTGGGCTTAAAGGATACCATCTCAGTCTTAAGAAGAGTGAAGTCTGCTTTTGAGAAGTTTTTCACTGTGGTCTTTTGTGCTGGGGGTGGAGGTGGGATATGTATATCCAGGGTGATTAGTTTGTGGTCAGATCTCACTAGTGAGGGGTATACTTCCGGTGTGGAGCATTTTGTCCCCATGTTTGTGATGATCAGGTCTAGTATATTATCTCCCCTAGTGGGAGAGGTGACTAGTTGTTCCAGTGCATTTGAATTTATGAATTCCAGGAACCTTTGGGCTAGGGTGTTAGGGCTAGAATAATGTACCCAATCTATGCTTGGGTAGTTGAAGTCTCCCAGTATGATGGTATTTTGTGATACATTCATATCCTCCAATGTCTTCAGGAAGCCTGAGTGGGGTTCCTGAGATTGGGAGGGTGGTCTGTAACATGCTACCAATTGTATAGCAGTTTTGCCTATGGTTAGTTGCACCTGTATGGTCTCTGCTTCTTCATGTGTTGCTACTAACCTGGGGGTGTGGGCGTCCTTGATGAATATGGACACTCCCCCTCCCTTTGTGGTTTGGCCTGGGTTTTGGGGCCGAAAAGCATGATACGAGGTATAGCCTGGTAGCGCTGGGGTGCTCTCAGGAGCCTTGAACCAGGTTTCAGTTACTGCACATTCGTCAATGTTCTCCATACTGAGGAGTGCATCAAGTGCCTGCATCTTGAGATTTAGACTTCTGGCGTTGAGCAGCATTACCCTTAGTTTTTTTCCATTTTTGTTTTCTAAGGAGGTGGGTTTGTCTTTTGAGCCTTGCCTAAAAAAGGCACTATGGGGGTGGCAAGAGCCTTAGCCAATATCCGGAAGCCCAGTGATGACAGATGCAAGCCATCCCTTGCGAAGCAGCGTGGCTTGTCCAACATGTCATCCCAGGCAGACATTGGATCCCCTTAGAATGACACCAGTACTTGAGCCAATTATTAAAGCTGATCATCTTGTCTTTGTATTGTGGCATCATTCTTGGTGAGGGCAAGATGCTGCTCAGGGTCAGGGTCATACCAGCCTGGGCTACATAGTCAGAGAGCTCCTCTATGTCTCTTTTCATGTAGTCC
The DNA here is from genome assembly GCF_019279795.1 of Protopterus annectens. NCBI lineage: Eukaryota > Metazoa > Chordata > Ceratodontiformes > Protopteridae > Protopterus > Protopterus annectens. The sequence goes on along the minus strand of NC_056725.1, from coordinate 1,196,857,573 downwards.
AGGGAGGTACGTTTCAGGTCATTCACGCCAGCATGGACAATGACGGAGTCATATTTGCACTTGCTTTGGAGTGACCTGAGTGCATGTGTTATGTGGCGGATCCTAGCTCCCGATAGGCAGCTCACAGTCACCCTCTCCTTGTTCAGCCTGGTAAGCGAGACATCAGTGTGTCTGACTATAGAGTCACCTATTACTAGTGTATCAGGCATGGTGTTTGGCCTTAAAGGCTGTGATTGGTTGACACACTGATTTATTGAAGTAAGTGTTGCATGTGTTTTGTTTTGAGGTGGTGGATTTTTGGATGTCTACTTTGGGAGCCTCTGTTGTTTTGGTAAGTTTTTTATTAGAGCCTCTGAGTATGTCTTTATGTTTTTATGTGTTTGGTTTGCAGTTGTGGTAGGTCTATGTGGGACTGGGTTTGTTGTGTGTGTGGTTACTATCTCCTCCCGTCTGGTCATGCCAGCCCTGAGTTGAGAGAGTTCAGCCTCCAATTTGGCTATATAGTTGCATCTCTCACATGTATTTGTGTTTGTTGGGAGGAGGAGAGGGTTGTCTGTGTACATGAGACATTATCAAATGTAATTATTAAATGTAGCATTGTCTCAAGATACCCAGATTAACCAGCTGAACTGGAGAGGACACCAGTAATCTACCACTTGACATGCTAGAACAGTATAAGGGAGTGCTGTGCCTTTAAGGGAAGTGGATATTCACAGGGGTGGTAGGTGGATGTAGTGCTTACTTAGTACGAGAGTGCTTACTTAGTAGAGAAGTTTTGAGAACAAGTACTAGGCTTATAATATAATGAGTAGTCTGATTATACTAAGAGTAGAGCTTCCTTAAGGGAAAATTTGAAGAGCAGACTTGGCAGAGCCAGAAAAAGTTTAACCTTGTTTAACCGGTGCTGCGCTATGCTCACAACCGCGCAAAGCCATGCAAATGCGGATTTTAAACAGGGAACTACAAAAGAGCTAGAAATGGTCCAAAACAACCAATTACTACAGCTCTTGTGCTGAGGTCACTTCCTACAGGGACAGGTAGGCTGCTCAAGGCTCCCCACTCCCACTGGTGAGCAAAGAAACTTCCTTCTATCCAAGTAAGGTAATGGACAACACAGGAACTACACCACAGCCCAGAATACAGCAATGCCTGTAAACTGGTCTAAACTAGTCGAGGAGAGGCGGGAAAACAAGGATTATTTTTTTGTTTTTTTTTGTTTTTAGATAGAAGCACACAGAAAATGCAGAAACAGTGATAAATCAATTACACAGGCTAGCACACTTTAGTGGGCAGCCTCAACAGTTAAATTAAACAAACAAACAAACAAACTTTCGATCAAATTCGACTAAAAAGTAACTTTAAGTGCAGATTTAAAAAAATGCATCAAACAGCTAAAAAACAGTTTAAGCTTGTTTAGGGTAAGCTAGAGAAGCTATTCCAAGTAAAAAAACAGCAAAGATACTTAAATCCAGAAAGTAGTCACTTTTCTGAGTTCTCTGTAGCTAGGACCACTCTGCAGGACCACGAGGAGCTTGTCTGAGTAGTATAGCCAGAAAAAAACACCCAGAGGCGGATTTTAAACAGGGAACTTCAAAAGAGCTAGAAATGGTCCAAAATAACCAATTACTACAGCTCTTGTGCTGAGGTCACTTCCTACAGGGACAGGTAGGCTGCTCAAGGCTCCCCACTCCCACTGGTGAGCAAAGAAACTTCCTTCTATCCAAGTAAGGTAATGGACAACACAGGAACTACACCACAGCCCAGAATACAGCAATGCCTGTAAACTGGTCTAAACTAGTCGAGGAGAGGCGGGAAAACAAGGATTATTTTTTGTTTTTTTGTTTTTAGATAGAAGCACACAGAAAATGCAGAAACAGTGATAAATCAGTTACACAGGCTAGCACACTTTAGTGGGCAGCCTCAACAGTTAAATTAAACAAACAAACAAACAAACTTTCGATCAAATTCGACTAAAAAGTAACTTTAAGTGCAGATTTTAAAATAATGCAGCAAACAGCTAAAAAAACAGTTTAAGCTTGTTTAGGGTAAGCTAGAGAAGCTATTCCAAGTAAAAAAAACAGCAAAGATACTTAAATCCAGAAAGTAGTCACTTTTCTGAGTTCTCTGTAGCTAGGACCACTCTGCAGGACCACGAGGAGCTTGTCTGAGTAGTATACCCAGAAAAAATGCCCAGAGGCGGATTTTAAACAGGGAACTACAAAAGAGCTAGAAATGGTCCAAAACAACCAATTACTACAGCTCTTGTGCTGAGGTCACTTCCTACAGGGACAGGTAGGCTGCTCAAGGCTCCCCACTCCCACTGGTGAGCAAAGGAACTTCCTTCTATCCAAATGTAATGGACAACACAGGAACTACACCACAGCCCAGAATACAGCAATGCTTGTAAACTGGTCTAAACTACCCCAGGAGAGGCGGGAAAATGTGCTGTCCTCGGAAACAAAAGGCAACTGTAGACTGTAGAAAAACACTCTTTTATTCCTTAAGCACTAAAAAAGCTTTTCGTACGCACAGTGTACGAACTTCATCAGAGGAAAGACATTTTTTAATTAGCTACATCCTTTAAGTAACTTCCTGCTGGTCAGCTGATGTTTCGTTACTAATTATATTAAAATTTTAATCACTTGAAAAATAAACCAAACAGTTTAAAAAGTTTAAAAAGTTAAACAACCAGCATCAATTCAATTTGTAAAAACCTTTTGAAACATACATTGAAATGAAGTATTTCGAATAGTGGGCTTTTGAAAGCTACCAAAATGTCGAAGAATAACTTTAAGCAGCTTGCTAACCTGATGATAATTTATTTGTAAGTTCTACCATTCAACTTAATATATCTGTATAATAGGCATATATAAATTTCTAATATCCCAAAGCCATATTATAATATATGAAAACTAATAAATCTATACCTACTTGAAATTGTGCAATAAATAAGCCTTATGTTGCTGTTAGCATTCAAAATATATATATATATGTGTTTACACAATTGATAACTAGTAAAATATCACAATATGCTACAAATATATATACATACATATTAAAGAAATTTATACTGTATACCGTATTGACAAGTATGTGTATTAATTAATGTACCATGTGTACATGGGGAGGGTTAAAGGGAGGGGATGGAAAAAGGGGTGGGGAAGAGGGAGAAATGGGGGAAAGTGAAAGAAAGGAAGGGGAAAATGTGAGGAAACGGTAGGGGAGAGAAGAGGGAAGGAGGAAAGAATCAAAGGGAAAGGGAGGTGAATTACCTTGTTAGGCTACGAAGTTTTAAAATAGGCATAATGGAACAGATATCATTTAATCCGGGTAGGCAATATGAAAATAATCTAATCTGCCAAATAAGTTCCAACCGTTCCAATTGTAATTCTATTGGTCCCCCTCTAATATTAGGTATGAGTTGATCCAAAATCCAGAATTTAAAATTGTGATCTGGACATTCACTAATATGCCTTGCAAGAGCATTCTCACCATTACATTTTTTAATGTTATACACATGCTCATATATTCTGTCTCGAAGTCTTCTAATAGTTTTGCCCACATAGAAACAACATGTGTATAACATTAAAAAATGTAATGGTGAGAATGCTCTTGCAAGGCATATTAGTGAATGTCCAGATCACAATTTTAAATTCTGGATTTTGGATCAACTCATACCTAATATTAGAGGGGGACCAATAGAATTACAATTGGAACGGTTGGAACTTATTTGGCAGATTAGATTATTTTCATATTGCCTACCCGGATTAAATGATATCTGTTCCATTATGCCTATTTTAAAACTTCGTAGCCTAACAAGGTAATTCACCTCCCTTTCCCTTTGATTCTTTCCTCCTTCCCTCTTCTCTCCCCTACCGTTTCCTCACATTTTCCCCTTCCTTTCTTTCACTTTCCCCCATTTCTCCCTCTTCCCCCACCCCCCCCCCCTTTTTTTCGATCCCCTTCCTTTAACCCTCCCCATGTACACATGGTACATTAATTAATACACATACTTGTCAATACGGTATACAGTATAAATTTCTTTAATATGTATGTATATATATTTGTAGCATATTGTGATATTTTACTAGTTATCAATTGTGTAAACACATATATATATATATTTTGAATGCTAACAGCAACATAAGGCTTATTTATTGCACAATTTCAAGTAGGTATAGATTTATTAGTTTTCATATATTATAATATGGCTTTGGGATATTAGAAATTTATATATGCCTATTATACAGATATATTAAGTTGAATGGTAGAACTTACAAATAAATTATCATCAGGTTAGCAAGCTGCTTAAAGTTATTCTTCGACATTTTGGAAGCTTTTTTCAAAAGCCCACTATTCGAAATACTTCATTTCAATGTATGTTTCAAAAGGTTTTTACAAATTGAATTGATGCTGGTTGTTTAACTTTTTAAACTTTTTAAACTGTTTGGTTTATTTTTCAAGTGATTAAAATTTTAATATAATTAGTAACGAAACATCAGCTGACCAGCAGGAAGTTACTTAAAGGATGTAGCTAATTAAAAAATGTCTTTCCTCTGATGAAGTTCGTACACTGTGCGTACGAAAAGCTTTTTTAGTGCTTAAGGAATAAAAGAGTGTTTTTCTACAGTCTACAGTTGCCTTTTGTTTCCGAGTACCACCGCTTTGTGTTTTTAACGTTTATATAAATGTGCTGTCCTGTCGAATAGGACTGGGTAGTGCTGTATCAGGTGGTTCAGTATGATCTCATTTTCTGCCGCTAAATACCCTGGTAAACGGCCGTGGGGCATCTTACCTGAAAGACATAAAGATGGAAACATGTCTGAGCAACTCATACAGCAAGGTTACCATAGTTCTTAATACACATCTCTGTCTCCCCCCCCCCCACCATATCAGCGACAACAAACTGTTCACAGAATTCAGTAGGTATGGCTACAGCTTACCTATCATTGGGACATATATTGTATTGTACCACGCATTGTGTTACATGTTTGTAGCCATGTTCCCTGTAGGGACACTATCATTGCTGGCCTGTTGTGGCATATTTCACCTGCATGCCATTGTCAGGGCCACTATGGTTCCATATATGCATGTGGTATACTTCCTATGTGATTGCTGCACATCTGTCATTCTGTTTTATTGGGGATACCTATGCATGCTGTTGGACAAGATACAGGAATATGTGGACTATTACTACCCACATATGTTCTCTAACAGTGATACAATAGCATGTTTAGGGAATATTTGCCAGTGGAACCACATCTCCCACCTCATCTGGCCATGTTACCAGGCCACATCACATGTGGAACCCACTCTGCGGCCTCCTCATCTACTGGTCCAGCACTACCTTCAGGTGGAACCACCTCAGGGGATGGTGTCCCCCCTCCCCTGGGGGCACACACAGACATGATCCTGTCACCCGAGGTCAGGTCAAGGGTCTGTTCCATAGGGGGCTCCACAGAAACTTGCGGGATGTGCTATGGCACCTTGAGGCCCCCAATACACAATCACAGGGAGCACATGCTCCTCCTGCTCAGCCTCTAGGCCAGGCACCTTCAGGGCCGTGGAACTGCTGTTGTGACTAGCAATGAGTGAGGGCCTTGTTCCCATTGTTTCCATATGGGGGCTCATGGGGCTTCCACATCGCAGACCGCACATACCATCCAAGGTGTTTACCCACCACATGTGTCATATTCCAACCCTGTAGGCTGTCCACTATATCTACCAACCCGAACCACCTCCACAAATATACCTGCTATCCTTCCCCATATTCCCATTCCTTACTTCATAGACAAGGGAAATGTGGTCCCAACAAGGGGTTCACATGTGAAATAACCGTCCATGTTGCACACACTTACAGCTGTATATATCTGTGTGTATTGCTATGTGTGATGTTCCCTCACACATAGCATGCAGCACTGTGGTGGTAATATAGGGGACATTTATTTACATACATATGTGTATGTGTGTTTGTATATATGTAGACATACACACACACACACACACACACACACACACACACACACACACACACACACACACACACACACACACATATATATATATATATATATATATATATATATATATATATATATATATATAGATATATATATCTACATATGGGTATCTGTATATCTGTAGACATATATATATATGTATATATATATATATATATATATATATATATATATATATATATATATATATATATATATATATATATATATATCTACACACACATATACATACCTATATATGGGATAGAGTCAGACATCAGGTCCACAATCACTAATTCTCCTTCCTGCACATCTGCACTGTTTTGCCTTGCTACAACACAGACAGGTGCCACATATGGACACAGCCTAACATTAGGGGGGTATATATAGGGCCAGATTGCAAGTAAGCTTATTACACACCTATGGCATTTTAGCATGCTACAATACATGTCAACCTGAGTGTCCTGCAAGTGGTGGGCTCTGAAACCCATGTGTTCATCATTAAGGCATTACTTCCACCACCAGCTACTGGCCACAGTAATATACATCCTTTTCATTACACAACACACACTATGTTGGTTTACATATTTTCAGTCAGTACTGCTCAGCACAGATGACGGGTATGGCCCACACCCACAGGGACAGACTCTATATTGTCCATAGCAGTTGTTCAGCTGAACATCATTACAACAACACCTGATGGCACATATATATCATTCCACACCATCTATCCCAGTATTATGGACCAAGTACTGCAGTCAATTACATGCATATATACTGCACATACCTGTTGTGGGAATGAGGTCTGTTGTGGATGGTTTCCTTGTAGGAGGTCTTTTTTTTTCTCCTTGGCTATGGCCTTAGCCTGCTTTCTTTGTTTCTGTTTTGGTTTTGGTTTAGGTTGTGGTTTTGGTTTCTCTTTCTCTTTCTCTCTGTCTCTTTCTCTCCCCACCCTCTCTCTCTCTCCAGTAAATGGATTGATCTGGTTGGAATAGATTGCAGCATGGCTTTTGTAGGTGATTTACATGATCAGGTGATGGCCTCTGCACCAGTCAGTGTCCTCCACTTGCTACCTGCATGCAACGTGCTGTGTAGTACGTCCAATTACCACTGTCATGGCAACCCACTACTATAAATCCCTACATCATGTGGGTGTGGTCCCTTTACCTTTGCTGTATGGTGTACATCCTTCCTGTGTGGGGACAGCAGTGTTGCAGACAGCAGGTAGCTATACCTCTTACAAGAGAACTTGCACACTCAGGCCAGCTACATATTTGTGTGAGGTTCCAAAACTACAGACAGAGTGTGAGTAGTATTGTTGTATGCATTGTATAGCACCAGTGTTACAGGGTTTGTGTGTACATACTAGTTTAACATGGAATGCTGTTTGTCTGCATAGCTCTCAACTGTGGGCCTATCCACTTGATGGCCAGAAGTGTGCCTGAATGTTTTGTCTGTCCACCACACAGGCTCCCATTTAAGTTAGAGGGTGTCTTTAGTGTGTGTGTGTGTGTGTGTGTGTGTGTGTGTGTGTGTATGTGTGTGTTGAGTGCTATCAGTACATGGCTATATCCATTTGTGTTTCTGACTTCATATTGACTAAGGGTATGTTGCAGACTATCCTTTAACACCAGCAACTTGATTAGTGTATGACAACTCTATTTCACATATGGGCCTGTGTTCCGGCCGCTGTCCTCCACCTACATACCAGGCTTTGTCCATATGACATGCTGTCAGAGGTTGTTATATAGTGGCCTGTGAGTATGTCATGCTGCCATTCCTGCCATCATTTCACTGCTGTTGTGTCCCCCACACATATTGTCGGGTTGGGACCATATATGTGTGGGCTTCATCTGCACAATACATGTGTGCCCTTCTGAAATCCAGAGGTCAGTGTATGTAACAGTGGTATATGCCCCTGTATGTCAGTCTATGGGGGGATGCACCATAACTAACCTAGGCTGTTGTAACATGTGAGGGATATCAGGAGCGAGCTGCCTTAAGGTATCTGGGTGTACATTACCTTACAATTCACCTTGGGGAAATGAAGGCCTACTGCCTCCTGCCATACAGACTGTTCTGTTTGTCAGTGTGATTTGGTGGTTTCAGTTATGCCTTGTTATGTAACAGATACATCCCATTGTGTCAACTGAAGTCTTTTCCCCCTAGGGATTGTGCACAGAGTGTAGTTAGTGGCTGATGGACTATATATCTGCATTACTTATTGTTGATTGATTGTTATCCTGTGGCCCAATCTGTCATTACTGTTGTACTACTTGAAGGCCTTGGCCTGGACAGCAACATATGCTATACTTTCCGGAATACTGTATTAATTGATTTGTTTGAGAGTTGCATTAGTCTGTGTATATGTATTTCAAAGTCTAAACAGCTGTATGACATGACATATACAACTGTAAGAGTACAAAAATAAATCTTTCTTATGTATGCAAACCTGTGTGTGGTGTTATATCCTTTGACCTCTATGTGGGTATATGTTTCAGGCAACAATTGTCTTTTGTATGGGTGACTCATACAGTGTCCATTTGGTAAGGTGGCAACTGTAGGAATACTGGCTGTTCTGTATGGTGTGCAGCCTTTAAATATGTATCTTCCTATACATATCTGTGTGTGCATGTGTAGTTATATATATATATATATATATATATATATATATATATATATATATATATATATATATATATATATATATATATGTATCTGAACATATGTATCTTATGAATGTTTATTGCTTCCACATTGTACATTCCCTATGGTAGCCAGACTGTACTGCATGATATGTCATTGATACCAGCCTCACATCATACAGGTGGGATGGATTACTGTTAACATCTTGTGCCCGTGTTGTGTCGGGTCCTGGTTATGGGACTTGCAGCAGTTGGTACTGTATTGCAGGGCAGACCTTTTTGGCTGTTGGGGGGTAATATCAATACGTACAAGACATATGTAGCTTGGGTCCCCTCACCTCCATTAATGGTGCCTGTGGTCATAAATGTATTTGTTATGTTCTCTTTTATATCTATATCTATAGCTATATATCTGTATATACATATATAGATATATGTATATGCTTAGATATATATATATATATATATTGCTAAATACATATATATATATATATATATATATATACATACATATGTATACACACGCACACACACACACACACACACATATATATATATATATATATATATATATGTATATATCTAGGTATATATATATCTAGGTATATATATATATATATATATATATATATATATATATATATATATATCATCATCATCATCATCATCATCTTCTTTCAGCTGTTCCCATTAGGGGTCGCCACAGCGGATCATCTGCTTCCATTTCTTCCTGTCCTCTGCATCTTGCTCTGTCACACCAACCACCTGAATGTCCTCTCTCACCACATCCATAAAGATGAACAGCCTTATCTTAGGCCTTCCTCTTTTCCTGTTACCTGGTAGCTTCATCTTTAGCATCTTTTTCCCAATATACTCAGCATCCCTCCTCAGCACATGTCCAAACCAACGTAATCTTGCCTCTCTGGCTTTGTCTCCAAACCTTCCAACCTGGGCTGACCCTCTAATATACTTATTCCTGATCCTGTCCACCCACATCACACCCAGTGCAAATCTTAACATCTTTAACTCTGCCACATCCAGCTCTAACTCCTGCGTTTTTGTCAATGCCACTGTCTCCAACCCATATAACATAGTTGGTCTCACTGCCCTCTTGTAGACCTTTCCTTTCACTCTTAATGGTACTCGTCTGTCACAAATCACTCCTGACACTCTTCTCCACCCACTCCATCCTGCCTGTACTCCCTTCTTCACCTCTTTTCCACACTCACCATTACTCTGAACTACTGATCCCAAGTATTTAAACTCATCCACCTTCACCACCTCTACTCCTTGCATCCTCACCATTCCTCTGTCCTCCCTCTTGTTCACACAAATATATTCTGTCTTGGTCCTGCTGACCTTCATTCCACTTCTCTCTAGAGCATATCTCCATCTCTCCAGGGTTTCCTCCACCTGTTCCCTACTCTCACTACAGATAACAATGTCATCTGCAAACATCGTAGTCCACGGGGACTCCTGTCTGATCTCGTCTGTCAACCTGTCCATCACCATTGCAAATAGGTAAGGGCTCAGAGCTGATCCTTGATGTAATTCCACCTCCACCTTAAACGCATCCGTCACTCCCACCGCAGACCTCAGCGCTGTCACACTACACTCGTACATATCCTGTACCACTCTTACACACTTCTCTGACACTCTCGACATCCTCATACAGTACCACAACTCCTCTCTAGGCACCCTGTCATATGCTTTCTCTAAGTCTACAAAAACACAATGCAACTCCTTCTGACCTTCTCTGTACTTCTCCATCAACACTCTCAGAGCAAACATCGCATCTGTAGTGCTCTTTCCCAGCATGAAACCATACTACTGATCACTAATCATCACGTCCCTTCTTAACCTAGCTTCCACTACTCTTTCTCATAACTTCATGCTGTGACTGATCAATTTAATCCCTCTGTAGTTACTACAGCTTTGCACATCACCCTTATTCTTAAAAATCGGTACCAAAACACTTTTTTTCCATTCCTTAGGCATCCTCTCACTTTCCAAGATTTCATTAAACAATCTGGTTAAAAACTCCACTGCCATTTCACCTAAACACCTCAATGCTTCCACAGGTATATCATCTGGACCAACAGCCTTTCCATTCTTCATCTTTTTCATAGCTATCCTTACTTCTTCCTTGCTAATCCATTGCACTTCATGACTCACTATAGATAGATATATAGATAGATAGATATATAGATAGATAGATATTTATATATCTATTTAGATATATATATATATATATATATATATATATATATATATATATATATATATATACATACACACACACATCTGCTATTGTAACCTGATAGTAACTTTTTTGCTGACTGTAATGGGACTTTGTTACAATTTATTCAGTGAGGAGCTTTTCCCCCCAGGTCTCTGCTGAAAATGAGCTAAAAGGTCAGCCAGACTAACACGGTTAACACATGTAAAATAAATAACTACATACATAAATATATACATCTACATGTTTAAATAAATTTCCTGTACTGTTGAATGACTGTGCTGGATGATATGTTTGTGAAAACATCAAGGTTTTGTACATCTGACATGGGTTAGTGGTAAATCACTTGCTATGGTGTGCAGGGTACTGGGCTCGATCCTTGCATAGGCTGTTTAATTTGTTGCTGGGAAGAACAAGGGCCACTGGATACAGAGTGATTAGGGCACTTTTAAGCAGTTGTAAGTGGGTTTGCACGGAGGTAAGCACTGCTGACTTCTGGTTACAGTTTCTTATACTGATTTAGCTTCTCAATTGCTTAACCTGTGTAGGCATTACTTACCCCCATGCAAACAGGCTTAAATCCGCTTACTGTTGCTTAAAAGTGCTTACTCCCGCTTAGCCCCATGCTAATTTCTTTAAAAGAAATGAATAAGGATTGATAGGAAAGTGGTGAAAAAGGGGCACAAAGAGGAAAAGACAGTAAGGAAAATAGCTAGGGATGTGCAGGAAGGGTGTAGGGAAGGTTCATAGCTACCCATTTCTTCTACAGCAACAGCTGTGCATATACACTGAATTTGGAGGTAGATTTGGACACTCATACCCCTGAGAGAGGGGTGAGGACAACAATAATATGTTGTTAAGCCAATTAGACCAGATTACATGTATCCAGGGGACATTTGTGCGAAATGGACAGTTATGTATGGGGGTGAGACTTTTTTTTTTGGAGCAGATTGCCTTTTTTTTTCAGGTGAGAGTAGGATGTTGGGGAAGGATAGTAAGTATATTTGGGGAGGTAGGTTGGGTAGGTTAACAGACAAGACAAACAAGACACATACAGGGGCAGTATATGACACATGTGGGGGGTAAACACCTTGATGGAGAGGGGTGTTGGAAAATCAGAAGCCCATGAGCCCCCTAGTGGAAACAGTGGGAATGAGGTCCCCACCCATGGGCATTCACCACTGTACCTTCACAGCCCTGAAGGTGGCTGTGCTGGAGGCTGAGTAGGAGGGCCAGGCCAACACTCTAGTTGTGACACATGGCCCTCAAGCTGGTGTAGCAGATCTCTGACCTCCCTGCAGAGCTCACTACACACCACAACCCGGACCTGGTGACTGGTGACAGGTTCCTGTCCACACCCACTCCTGGAGGCGGGAGAGCCCCATCCCCTGAAATGGTTCCACCCAAAGATGGTGCAGGACCAACGGACAAGGAGGTCCTGGGTTGGGCCTCAGACATGCTGGTGCCCGGTGCCATGGCCAGCTGAGGTGGGACAGGTGGGTCTGCCGGGACTTGCCTTCCCAAACATGCGATGGTGTTTAAATTTTATCAACATATGTGGGTTAGTAATAGTCAGCACATTCCAAGATTAGGTATAACAGCATGCATAGATATTCCCATTAACCTAAACACCAGATATGGAACAGTTGCATAGCAAACAAAAGACATGCATATATGGGACCACAGTGGTCATTACAACAGCATGGAGGTACACTGATGGCAGCATGCCACCAATGTGGGAGCATTTCAACATAGCACATGCATAGAAACAAATTTAAATAATTATCAAACAATAGGACATATGTCCCAACAGTAGAGGTAATTCAGCACATACCAATTGAGTTGTGTATTTAGCTTATTGTTGCAAATATGGTGGGGGGCGAAAGATGTCTGTTAACAACTAGTATATTCCTGTAGTTTGCATTAATTTCCTAGTCAGTGCTGTGATCTGTACCTTAGAGGTATTAGTATACTACCCTATTGCCTTAGTTTGGACAGTGGTATGGCTGTCAACAACTATATACATGAACAGGTTTTACCTGCAGTATACACCTCTTACCTGGTATACCTGTGGAGGTATTGTTTGTTAACACTACCTAACTGTTTCTACACATACTCCCAGATTCCAGGTTGATGTTATGCACATACCTGTCCATCTTTTTTTGCACACACTCTGGGCATGTCTTCACCACATGCAGGTGAACCAGAACATATTCCGACTATTGCCCTCTTAAACCTTTAGTGACTTGTACAATGACAGGTTTGTTTTATTTGACATTTTCCAAATATGTACAGGTCTGACAGTCAGTTATATGACATGAAATGCTGCCTACATGCTCGAAAGTAGCACAATGATATGGCAGGGGGACAGGATAACAGCCAGCAGATATGGGCTGAATAACTGGACATTCTGGACATTTCTGTACACTTGTGGGGTATGATTCTGCATGCTGTTTACTACCACTCCCAGGATTCGAACCATGGCTGTGTCTGCTAAAAATAAAACACTCTCTATCACAGTTGAGTGTGCTATATAGATATTGCTGTGTATCAGACATTGTCTGATTACTGTCTATGATTCTCCTGTGGTTTTACATTCTGACCTTTTAATTTCAACACTCTTATACATGATTTCCTAGACAGTTGTATTATGTAGTGCAGTGTGGGTGATAGTGATGAGTAATACCTTATTATTCTGAACAACTGCAACACTAACAATGCCATACAATACCAGAGTAAACAGTACCAGTACAGGATATCAATCTTTTATTTATAGGCACAGTGTTCGTATCTGACAGACCTGTGGGAGCAATGTTTGTTAGCACTACCTGCATGTTGCCACACAAATTACCAGTCTCCACATTAGTATTATGCACATACGTCTCACTCTGTTACTGTACACACTCTGGTCACAGCTTGACAATATGGAGGTGGAGATAGGACATACTTGGCTACTTACTCTCATAACATTTTGGGGGGTTGCTAGAGTGACAGGTTTGTTGTTAGAGATGTCTGACAATCAGTTGTATGTCTTGTTTGCTGCCTAAATGTCTGGGATCATCCCACTGATTTGCCATGGGGACAGGGTGACAGGCAGCAGCTATAGGCTGATTTACGGGACATTCTGGATATTTCTGTACACTTGTGGGGTATGATTCTGTATACAGCCTACTACCATTCCCAGGATTTGAACCATGGCTGCGTGTGTGCAAAACGTACAACAGTTCACATCACAGCTGAGATTGCTATTTGGATTTTGCTGTCTGTCTTTTCAGTGTTTTTTGTCTAAGTTTCTCTCAGTTGTACTATTTGACCTCTTGGGATTACAACAATCATATACAGACATTCCTACAGATTTTATTTATGTAGCACAGTGTGGGTAACAGTGCTTACTACAACAGTACTATTAAGTGATTGCAACTCTACATTACCATATGATACCAGAGTGAACACATGCAGTCCAGCAGTTAGACCTTACTTGTCAGGCTATTATGCTTTTATTTACATACAACCTATATGAGACTCTTCCTGCCCTATTCTCTGGTGTATGCAGTACATGCATTAAACAATACAGGTTTTATACAGGCAATTAACTTACTACTATTTTTAGATTTATTTCCTATGACAGTACATGTAAGAGTATTACTAACCTGCCTTGCATCGCAACCACTGCAGTCTACAGCCATGGGCTTCCTGGTTCGCAGCCCACTCACCCGCCGCTGTGAAAGACATAACAGGAATATTTAGCCATACCTATCCATAATATACATGAGCTGGCAATTATTACACAGGTAGTAGACTGATACTTACACATGGCTGGGACATCCCCTGTCCTCCTAGCCTCTTGGATCCACTGATCCAAGAGATCCCCCTTTCTCCACTTCAAGTCAGCATAGTGACGCCTGACCTGCTCACTAGTTCGGGGTATGCCACTGGCACTGGTGAGGTCATGGGCGAGATGGTCCCAGGCTTCCGCTTTGTATAGGGAACCCTGGTACTGGCCCTGCAGCAGTATCTGGTCATGGTCTTTCACAAGACATCCTGCCATGACTCTGGATTCCTGGATGCCCCAGCGCTGCGCCCGAAAGCACATACCCTCTCCCATTCCAAACATAGTGCCTACAAGGGGAAGCTACAACCAGTTATGAGATGCATTCCCACCTGTTGGGTATAAATAGGGCCGGTTTCCCACACTTTGCTGTGATTGGACATTTTTGAAAATGCTAAGCTATGGGCAAACCTGCATACCTATGGTTGGCATTGCTTAAAGGGGTATACCAATGGGCAGACTGAGTTAGCTGGCCTACACATTGCTTACACCTACTAAATTGGGCTGTGCAATGCTTAGCATTTCTTAATATTTAATTTGCATTATATTTGCATTTTGGCATTGATTTATTATTCATCGCCTCACAGTAAAACGCTGTCCGGTTCGATTCTCAGCTAGAGCGTCTTCTGCATGGAGACATGTGTGAGTGGGCATACCTTCGTTGAAGGTTGTGCATCAGGGCTGGTAACTTGGCATGTAAAAATCAACTACCAATCATTAGCAGACCGGAGTTCCACTGTGGCGACCCCTAACTGGGAAAAGCCGAAAGACACAACAGCAACATGTTATATATGT
>NC_056725.1:1196807066-1196837066 GCF_019279795.1 Protopterus annectens | reverse complement strand
CCAAATGGGGCATTGTACTCTATCACATCCCTAACGAGGGATTTGTATGCAAAACGCTTAGTAATGAGATGTGCCACATTGAAGGACTTTCTGACCACAGTGGCAATGTGGTGATCAAAAGAAAGATTGCTGTCAACTTGTGTTTCCAGATCTCTTATAACATCTTCTGTGTTCAGTGGACTACCATCGATGACAAAGAGGATGACAACACATTTTTTGGAATTGAGCTTAAGGCCATGGTTCTGACACCAGCCGTTCGTCTCAGTGAGGCCATTCTGTAGGATGTCAACATCACTTGGGGAGTTAATAATAGCTCCCAACTTGCAATCATCTGTGAACTTTGTCAGCCAGAGTCTCTTCTGTTAGCCTGGAGTTCAGAGAAGTAGATACCAAACAGGGGACGACCCAGGACTGAACCCTGTGGGACTCCACTCAGCAGTCTGACTTGGAGTCAGCTACTTTCACACTGTGGGTTCTATCTGTGAGCCAGTTTGCAACACACCTAGTGATATAGGGGTTTATGTCTAGCTTAGTGAGTTTTTCTATGATTCCTGAGTAGGGAATGGTATCAAAGGCCTTGGCTAAATCAAGGTAGGCAGTATGAACCACCTTGCCTTCATCCACAGCTCTGGTGACTGACTCAAAGAAGTCAACCAAGTTGAGCAAGCATGATCTACCTTTCACAAAACCAAACTGTGTGGGATCTAGAGTTTGAAGATTCCCTATATCCTTGTTTATTAGGTCCATGATGATGCATTCCATAGCTTTGCATATCAGACTCATAAGGCTAATGGAGCGATAGTTCCCAGGATCTGTAGTCATTCCTCCTTTGCAGACAGGAATGACTGCAGCAGTGCACCATTCGATAGGGATGAAGCCTGAGATAAGGCTGTGATTGAAAAGGGGACACAGGTGAGGTGCCAGTTCACTCTGTAATTCATGTAGAACACAGCCAGGGATATTGTCATGTCCCATAGAAGTTGTATTCTTGGCCTTGGACAGTGGTGTTTTAACCTGTGCAGCAGTAACACTGGGTGCCTGCCAATCTACTGGTATTGTGATTGGTCCTTTGGGGGGTTAAAGTTGGTACTGAATCTGTCAGCCAGTATATTGGCAATAGCTGTTGGCTCGGTATAAGAGGTATCACTTTGCAGTAGCTCAGAGCAAATCTGGGTATTGCCATGATGATTCTTTACATAACTATAAAAGGCCTTGTGGTTGTCTTTACTATCTGCTGCAATTCTGTTTTCATAGCTAGCTTTAGAGGATTTGATGAGGGATTTCAACTTTTTGTTGATGATGATAAGGGGAGTTTTTCCAGTCTTGGGACTTCATCTTATTCCGCATCAGTTTCTGCCTTCTGTTGTAGAGTTTGTTTATGGCAGGGGACTACCAGATTGGCTTCCTTTTTTTTTTTTGGAAGAGAGCATCTTGGTTCTATTGGGTATGGCGAGACACATGCATTTGTGTATGTGTTCATACAGTGCATTGGTGTATGATTCGGTGGTCATGCAACTATTCTCCATTTGCATGGATGCCGTGAAGTTAGCCACCTCTGTTTTTAGGAGCCCAAAGTTAGCTTTGGAGAAGATTTTCACGGTGGTTACCTTTAAGAGAGGGTAGGTGGGAGGGATATGGATTTCCAAGGTGATTAGTTTGTGGTCATATCTAACCATGGAGGAGTTGACTACTGGTATAGAGCAAGGGTTGCCCATGTTAGTAATGACCAGGTCAAGGATGTTACTACCTCTAGTGGGGGTAAGAACAAACTGGTCCAGGATATTGGAATTAATGCATTCCAGGAAACGTTGGGCAAGTGTATTGGTACATGAGTAGTTTTCCCAGTTAGTGGAGGAGTAGTTGAAGTCACCCAGTATGAGAGCATTATGTTGGACCCTAATATTCTCCAGGGTGCTTAGGAACATGGAGTGTGAGTCTTGGGACATGGTTGGGGATCTATAGCAGGCTACGACATGAATCGCTATCTTACCCAATGTTAGCTGCGCCTGAAGTATCTCTGATGCTTTATGTTGGGGTACCCATCTGGAGGTGTGCGCATCCTTTAAGAAAATGGAAACCCACCTCCTTTGGAGCTTCGGACCAAGTTCTGGGGCTGAAAGGTGTGGAATGAGCTATAGCCTGGTAGTTCAGGGGTGCTTTCTGCTGCCTTGAACCAGGTCTCTGTTACAGCACAAATGTCGATGTTCTCCATTTTAAGGAGTGCGTTGAGTGATTGCATTTTGAGATTTAGACTTCTAGCATTGAGCAGCAAGACCCTCAGATTGCATTTAATTGTAGCTGTTATGGTGGTAAATTGGTCTTTGGAACACCGCTTAAAAAAGGCACTACAGGGGTGGCAAGAGCATTGGCCAGTATCTGGAAACCCAGGGGGGGCAGATGCAGGTCATCTCTGGCAAAGCATCAAGGTCTGTCCATCATGTCATCCCAGGTAGACAGATACTGGATCCCCTTAGAATGACACCAGAAACTTAGCCAGTTGTTGAAATCAGTCATTTTCTGCTTGTACTGTGGTATAATTCTGGGTGATGGTAGGATGCTGCTCAGAGCTAGGGTTATACCCGCCTGGGCTACATAATCCGAGAGCTCCTCCATGTCTCTTTTCATGCAGTCCAGGTAGGTATGTCTCAGGTCATTCACACCCACATGTACAATGATGGAGTCATATTTGTACCTGTTGTTTAGGTATATATCTATATATCTATATACTTGTATGTATGTATAACACACACACACACACACACACACGCACACACACACACACACACACACACACACACACACACACACACACACACACACACACACACACACGCACACGCACACGCACACATGCGCACATGGACACACACACACACACAATTGTATAATCAAACAGTGAATTTTGAAGAGTTACCAAAAAAAGATCTATCATTTAAGATTGAACAACAAAATAATAATAATAATAATAATTTAGGCTGGTGGCCAACGCTCCTGTTCCACCACTTATGTGTACCAACCCCAAGATTACACAACAGATAGGAAAGGACAGATGCCCATACCATGCTGTAGCATGATCTTGCACAAAGAGCAACCTGCATCCAGTAAAACAGAAAAAAAAGTGTTCATTAACTAGAGCATTCACTCTTACTAACTACAACCATATAAAACACAGTCCAAAAAAGTGAAACTTCTCTCTTTTCATGGCACAGGGACTAGCCGATTATGCAAACTGTCATTTATTTTGCATTCAACATAGAAGAAGCAGATTATGGTTTCACCCTAATGGCCTCATCACTGGTAATAATTACTAACCAGAAGATGCACTGAGCAGCAAAAGATTTTCACATAGAAGCCAAAAAAGACACAAAAACTAGTAATACAAGTACTATGAAGAAGCAGAAGGGTAAATCAAGACTTAGACACAAAATTTTAAATGTTGTAAGCTCTTTCATCTGTATTTATTAAAACAAGCTTCTTCAGACAAGAGCAAAGCAAAGAACACAGTTTAAATAATTCTACATTAAATCATGTAACCCAAAAGGAAATTACATCACTGAAACAAATCTTTAAACTGTGTTCTTTGCTTACACATTATTTCAAAATCAGCTAATGAAAAATAATTAATATTTAAATCATGTACAAATTATTTAATCAGAAAAGGACTAACATTAGACATAATGTTAAATAAGAATGTAAGTTGTAAAAGCACTTAATAACACTTAAATGTACCAACACTTTAAAAGGAATCATTTAAACACGGGACATACAGTGCCCATACATTTTCTATCCACATTTACTCTCTTGAATCATGTAGCCCATACCATTTTACCCTATTTAATATATAAACATATTACATGATAAAGTTGGAGAAAGAAAACGTGTTCTTATATATTATCTAGGCCAACAGACTGGACTTTATGTTTGTATAGTGCACTGTATTCCCATTGGTGCCTTAAATTTCTGGTATTCAGTGAAATTCTTTGCTTCCAAGGGTAAGACATATGTCCAGCAAAGAAAGCATTGCATTTACAAACAGCTATGTAGACTACCTATTCAGATCTTGAATTAATCACTTAAGTTTTGTTAAAGCTAGCTAGGTAGGTCTCAGCAGTAATTTACAGCCTTGGTGGCAGCTTGGTTGTGCTCTCCAGCCTCATGCATCTAGTTTTCTATGATTTGTACAGATCTCTTTTATTAAACTGGATTGCTATATTCTGGTCTCTGTTTCCTAATTCTGTACATCACCGTGTCTTGAATAGTTTGCTTGCCATTGTGGCTTGCCTGGATCGAGAACACTTCTTGGCTACATTTTTAAACTAAAAGAAATTATATCTACACTACAAAAGTAAGTAACATTTGCACTTGATTTATTCTAAAGTATTTTAAGTGTGTTATATATATATATTTTTTGGTTAACTAAACAGCTTTCAGATCTGAAATACTATAGGCTGCAAGGATTAGTGTCAGATTTATATGGCTTTTTACAGCAGCTCTGTTGATTTTTTCCCAGCCGTCCCACCTTTCGCCTGTTCTGGTTTAAAAAGCCAGTGCCTTTTTCTTTCGCCCCTTATGGTAATCTGACTACCAAAGCCTGTCTGTCTCTTTCTCTCCTCATTCATTGTTAATTTCAGTTGTGTAAGCTATTTAAGCACTTCTCCCTCCCCACTGTTTTCCATACGTCCATACTACTGAATACCCATGCTGCAAACCAGTATGACACTTGAGTTAACCTCTCTTATTATAATTTATTTCTGGAAAGTCCTTCCAGTCTCATCTAATCTGCTTATATTACTGGGAACTAGTAGGTCAAACTGAAAGGTTCCTCTCTTAGAATGTTAAAGTTCATGTTATCTTTCTTCTTATATTCCTGCCTGCCTAGCACATAGTGCACTTCCTAGAAGGTTTACCCTTTTCCTTATTTCTTTTAAAATCTGCTCATCCTAGTATTGTAGTACATAGAAAGTTCCTACAAATTCAGTATGTAGTTGCTTGGCAAGCACTAGGTTTGTGCAAAGAGGGGCATTTTCCCATGATTGTACATTTTACTCAACTATCACCAAAGCAAGTCAGGAGAACAGACTTGGTAGCTCCCTGACAGTGGTTACACAAAGAACACCATGGAATCCCTAGGTACTCTCCCCTTTTAGCTACTAAATATTTATTTATTTATTTATTTTATATTTTACATTTGTTTACCGAGGAGGTCTGACTGGGCTTTTGGCCCATTTTAAGTGGATGTCCAGGGAGAAAAGCTGCACAAGGATAATCAAGAAAGCCATGTTTTAAGCAGTTTTGACAAATACAAAAAAAGATTTTTAGACAATTATAACAATGTTACTAAATACCTTAAACCATGGATCTGTACTTTCCTACTGTCTCTGTAGCCAGCTTGCCAGAAATGGGCATTCTGAGATCATGTAGAAATTGTCTCATGTTTTCTGCCATTCACCATATTTTCAAACAGTCTGATACAGTACATGAGAGATGCATTTAAGACTGTCTCTGGAGACAAAGCTCTCATACACAACCACTGCAAATACCAACCAGGTAGTCAGTAACACAAAACACTATACAGTACCTCCCAGATACACTACAAAGTCTCATACCATATAGACCCATATATGCTGAGGATCAAATCTCAAAGGCCTCCAAGATGCTGAAATAACAGTAACTACCTCAACATTCTCTAAAACACACTACCAAGGCAAGACCTACCACAACACATTCAGCCTCAACTCACAGTGTCTAAGTGTCTAAACCCATAATGCAGACCCTCACACAATCCAACATTCTGGTCATAGGAGACTCCACCGTGACGGACACTGATGTCTTATTCATCAGGCTTAGCAAGGAGAAGGTTACAGTTAGGTGCCTATAAGGTGCCAGGATCTGCCAGATCATGAAAGCACTCAGGTTGTTAAACTGCAAGTACTAGTATAGCTCAGTGATAGACTACATGAAAGTAAATGACTTGAGACATACCTCCCTGGAATGTATGAAATGAGACATGATAGAGTTCTCAGTCAATGTCTCCCAGGCCAGTATGAACCTAACATTGTGCAGCATTTTATCTTCCCTAAGGATGACTCCGTAATACTAATAAAAGATAACTGACTTTAATAGTTGGCTTAGTTTTCAGTGTCGACCAAAAGGGGTACAATATTTGTTAGCCTGGGCAGATACTGGTGACAGGCCATGCTGCTTTGTCAAGGGTGGACTGCACCTGTCAACTCTAGGCTTTTGAATATTGGATGAAACCTTGTCCACCCTTATGATGCCTTGTTGAGACACTGCCAACCTGATAAACCACCTGACGTAGCTGAATAAAGTAAGTAAAGGTGATACTACTCAGTACCAGGAGTTTAAAAAAAAAAAAAACTTCACCCCCTGCAAACTCTGATCATCCTGGTGAATGACATCTGTATAGTTACCGAGACATTATTTAAAGCCATGAAGAGCACCCCAGCAGTGCAGGGGGGGGTCTATGGTTAATCATCAAACAGACTAACAATTGAACAGCACATCATAGAATCCTAATAATTAAACATCCATCCATCGAGCCAACACTTCATCGAATCTGTGAGACAGGGAAATTAACTAGTTGGCCAACACTTCCCTGTCTCACAAACCACAGTGTTTCAAACTCATCCAGGTGGGTGACTTCACCCACCTACACCCCCACACCCCCTTAACTATATATACCAACTCTGAGGATGCACTACAGTGGCAAAAAGTGAGATGGGGAGATGATCGCCAACTAGTTACTTTCCCCATTTCACAGGTTTGACAAAGTGCTGGTTCAATGGGTGGATGTTTGATGATTAGAGTTTGATGATGTCCGTTCAATGGTTAGTCTGTTCGATGATTAGGATTCGATGATGTGCCATTCGATGGCTAGTCCATTTGATGATTAATCATAGACCCAGTGCAAGGGCATAATGCCTTCTACACTTTCTGGTCAGTCAAGGCTGGTCAAGCAACATGACACACTTGAGTATCTTCATGTAAACCTCACTATAAGTAAAGTCCCATACCATTTGCAGGCTCAAACATTCCTGAACTTTGTCAATATGAACACCCTGGGCCAGCTAGTTTGTATACTCACTGGGACACCAATATTCATGATGTAGTCCTCATCAACATGGGTGAATATTGCACCCCCTTCTCCAAGTGTAATGTCCTCTCTGGTCAGGTCAGATCATAAATTTATCTGCTTCAAATTAACAATAAAATCTGGGATACCAGAATTATTTCAAGGCAAACTTTCTACTTTTAAGTGTCACCTTGGAAAATTTCAAGCCCCCCCCCACAAAACCCAGGAAACACCACTGCCTATGTGGAGTCATTCACAAAATCCTTTAAAATCATGTATACAGCTGCACAGACACAGGTATACCTAGCTAAAATAAGCACAAGACAAACTCAAAAACAAGCAACCCCGGTGAAATAAAAAGAAAATCATGGCCAAAATAGGAAGTGCAATACCCATCAAGGTAAGAACATTGCCATCAAACTAAATAATCAACTCAGGAGATTAACTAAGTCAATCAAAGTTAAATTTTTCATAAAAGTATCCTCCCAAGTTAGGAATAACCACAATGCATTCTTTAGCTATGTTCGAAGCCTCAAAGGTAATACACAACAAAGTGCTGAACTAATTGCAAATGGAGCCACCCCTACTGAGCCAGTGGATATAGCAAACCTAATGGTTTACAAATTCAGCTCCAGTTTTACCCCACTTTCTCCCCGACCCATCTCAAGGAATCACTCCAATTCTTATCCCTCCAACTATCACTAGGGAACACATTCTCAATGATCTCTCCAAGTCCAAAAATATGGCTTCAGTGGGACCTGAGAATATCTCTGGATGCCTCCTTAATAGCATAAAAGTTGACTTATTGGGCTTATTAGAAATACTCTTACATTGTAGCCTCCAGAAAGACTTCTTACTGAATGATCTGTTATTCCTCTGCACAAGGGAGAGCCAGACATTCACTCAGAAAATTATCGACATGTAAGCCTGACTATTCTCATATGTGAGGCCATGGAAAGAATAATCAAGTACTTGATAAATACTAACATAGGAAACCTTCAGCTACTGGATCCAACCGAGTATGGCTTCGTCAAGATCAGGCCATGCTTACTCCATTTGGTGGACTTCATAGAGAAGGTCACCAAAGCAGTGGATAAGCGTAAAACAGTGCATACTGTCTACCTGGACCTGCCTAAATCATTTGACACAACACTCCACTTGGGAATTATAGACAGGCTTACAAAATTAGTTATAAACCCCTATATCACCTGCAGGATAGCCAGTTGGCTCATAGACAGGACACAAGAAGTCACGATAGGGGAGTCTGCCTCCACAAAAAGACCAGTCAGTAGCCAAGTCCCCAGGGCTCACTGCTGGGGCCACTTTTTTTTGGAATCTACTTCTCTGAGGTCAAGGCCAATATCAAAGGTCTTTAGATGACCAGATTTGCAGATGATTGTAAACTAAGAGTAGTCATAGAATCCTCCAAAGACACAAAGATTGTTCAAGAATCCCTCATATAGACCAATAACTGGTGCCAGAGTCATGGTCTAAAACTCAATGCCAAAAAATGCATAATAGTATCTTTTGGAAGGTTGGCCACCCTGGGAAATTACTGTATTAATACACATCCCTAAGAGTTGACCCTGTGTCAGTGCAGATCAGAGTGTGTGATATACCTTTAAGAAGCGTTCCTGTCAGTGGGCACATGCATATAAGTACTGAGCACATGCAAGCAAGAGTGCCATTTTGAGTGAGCAGCCAGAGTGATAGCATGCATGAGTGTAGTAGTCAGTCAGTTAGTTCGTTTAAGTTTAATGTTCCTGCCATCCATCCCGATGTGTTTGTATGTAATAAACTACTTAAACGAACACCCTAACCTTTTCATCTTATTCAGATGTACAAGACGAGCGACGTGGTGTCAGAATAGGATCCAGAGTCAAAACCATGAGGCAAGCAGTTAGAAATCAAGGAATATACACAAGTCGATCATCCCTACTGCTCAAACAACTCGCAAACAGGTCAGAAACAAATTGCAGGTACTACAACTCGCTTAAATGATTTTTTATGCAACAAATATAAAATGAAGCACTCAGAATGCTCAAAACAAATTTCTAATTAAACGAAATGTCAAAAATTCGACATATTGATAAATATATTCAAAATAATTACGAAAATGTTTGAAACAATATACAAATTACATAAAATGTATAAAAAAAGGGATAAACGACCATATTTCTTTGCAGTATATTACTTTTTCACATTAACTAAAGCTATTAAGTGTGCAAAATTATGGCAAGTGTATGCAGTATTACAGTGCAGTTATTTTGCAAAGTACAGTCATTTCAAAGGATATTGCACAAAGTATAGTCTTTCAAAGAGGTCATTGTGCATTTGAATATTATTACAAGTACCTGGTGTGTGTGCACGTTTGTACATAATTACAAGGATCAAGATTGCGTTGTATTTTACTAAAATTTGTGAGTATGGCAGAAGGATTTCACAGATCTGCACCACATGTGTTTGGTAACAATATTGCAGAAAATTGGAGAGTGTTTGAGGAAGAGTATGATATTTTCATACAGGCTGCTTTTTCTGACAAAGACGCATGTACAAAGGCATTTATTCTGCATAATTTCATTGGTTCAGAGCCTATTGAAAGACAGCGTTCATTTGTGTATGCACCTGCTGTGTTTGCAAGGGAGGTAGAGAACCACCATATTGTGGTATGGGATGAAATGTGGGAAGACCCTAAATGCTTAAAATGCAAATTTAGAGAAATATGCAACCCCCAAATGACTTTTACAAAGGAAAGGCGCTTATTTTACACAAGAGATCAAAAGCCTAGTGAAACTTTTGCAGCATAAATAACCGACTTGAGAAATAAGGTTAAAATGTGCAGATTTGGTTATTTGAGAGATGAGTTGATAAAAGACAGGTTTGTGTGTGGTATTAATAATGACACAGTGAGAAAGATTTTCCTTCGAGACAGTGATTTAACGTTAAACAAAAGCCACTGAGATTTGTCATATATACGAACTTATAGAAAAGCATAGAAATATGCTTACAAATGAGAAAGCATATTTTCCAGTACCTTCCAGAGCTATTGTAGATAATATGCAGCACAAGGTTAAAAGATACAGGCCTAAGGGCGGGGCCACTTCAGCAAAACTCAGAACAGTTTCAGTAAGACCCAGGGTACACACAGCAAAGCACAGGGGTGACTCAGCAAAACCTGTAGCAACCCTCATAGTCAACTGTTGTAATTGTGGTGGTACTCATGACCCCAAATGAGAAAAGTGCTTAAAATTTGGTCAGCAATGCCACACATGTAGAAAGCTGCAACCCTACTTTTTATGTTGATGGTGTGTCTGTGTTTGGTGAAACGGTCAATGCAGTAGATTTGTGGGCAAAAAGTGAAATCTTTTGTACTGTTCAGATTAATAGTTGCCCCATAGAACTCAAAGTAGATACTTGTTCAAAGTGCAATGTTATGTCAGCAGAAATGTTTGCTGGAGTAAGAGCTGCAGAACAACTTGATTTGACAAAATGTGTGAAGCTTGTTGCTTATGGTGGTGAAGAAATTTAAACCAAAGGCTCAGTAGTGCTTTCATGTTACCCTGCTGGCAACAGCTATGACTTGCAGTTTTACATAGCCAAGAGACACATGCAGTCAATATTAGGCCTCAGAGACAGTTTGAATATGGGGCTGCTTTCATTTAACAGAAGTCCATCATGTAAGCTTGAATGAAAACAGCTCAAATTTCACCCAAACCATTTATTTCTGAGTATGCTGCTATTTTTTAAGACAAACTAGGCAAACTCCCAATTGTGTACTCCATAAATTTAATCCCAGAAATCAGCTCAGTTATCAGACCAGCACAGAAAGTTCCAGTACTATGCAGAACAGAGTCAAAGCAGAGCTAGACAAAATGGTGCAACTAGGAGTAATTTGTCCAGTAGAAGAACCGACTGAATGGGTATCTTCCATGGTAGTAGCTCATAAGAAAAGCTCAGATGATATCAGAATGTGTATTGATCCAAGAGACATAAACAAAGCACTAAAAAGACTGCATCATACTGTGCACACAATCAAGGAAGTTGCTGCCCTCATGCCAAATGCCACTGTTTTTTCTGTCTTAGATGCAAAGAGTTCATTTTGGTAAATTTTGCTTGATTGAAAATCTTCATTGCTAACCACATGGAGTACACCATTCAGGAGATACAGAATTTTAAGAATGCCATTTGGAATAAATTCTGCCAGTGAAGTCTTTCAATGTGCGATGGAACAATTTTTTTTCTGGCTATCCATGTGCTAGTATAGTAGATTATATTCTTGTAGGAGTTAATGGTTAAGTTAAACATGATAGAAACCTCAAGAAAGTTCTGGAAAGAGCTCGTGAAGTGAATCTTAAGCTGAATTCTCAGAAGTGTAGATTCAGGCTTCGAGAAGTTATTTATGTTGGTCATTTGTTTACCAGTTCAGGCTTACGACCAGATCCTTCCAAGCAAACAGCAATTCTCAAGATGCCAGCTCCAGACAATGCCCAAGCCTTACAATGTTTTCCTGGTATGGTCAAGTATATAGGCAAGTTCATTCCAGACCTAAGTCAACTTTCAGCACCATTAAAAGAACTGACACACAAAGATGTTACCTGGTCGGTACAACACCAAAGAGTATTCGATGTCCTGAAACAGAAAATTGCTAGTCCACCAACTCTGTGCTACTATGATGTTCACAAACCAGTTACTCTTTTCTGTGATGCTTCTATGTTTGGTCTTAGTGAAGTCATTCTTCAACAGGGTAGACCAGTAGTCTATGCATCTAGAACTCTTCCTCAAACTGAGATGCAGTATGCCCAGACTGAGAAAGAGCTTTTGGCAATTGTGTTTGCATGTTTGAAGTTTCATGATTATATTTATGGCCGATCTATCCAGGTAGAAACTGACTACCAAGCTCTAGTCACTATTATGTGAAAACCTATGCACACAGCTCCTGATAGACTGCAACATATGATGCTCAAATTGCAAAAGTACAATTTTAATCTTGTTTACACAAAAGGCAAACTTCTTTATCTTGCTGATACCTTATCCCAATCATCCAGACAGCATGAGAATGAGCAACCTGATTTTGAGGTCATGGAAGTGAGACATTTTTCTTCCACATGTCTTGATGAGCTTAGAACTCACATAGCTTCAGATCCAGTTCTCCAGAAGCTCAACCTCTTTATCAGTCAAGGATAGCCTTCAAAACAATCTTTTTTACCAGTAGAAGTGAAGCAATATTTTCCCTACAGAGATGAGATTTTGTCAGACAATGGTTTCATCATGAAAGGTCCAAATGTGATTGTTCCAAAATACTTACAAGAGTACATTAAGATCTTTCACTGTGGCCACCCAGGAACTGATTCTCCCAAAAGAAGGATATGAGGACTAGTATTCTGACCTTCAATGTCAAAAGATACTGAGAAAGAACTCTCTTCTTGTTCTGTATGTAATAGTACAAAGCCACATCAGCAAAAAGAACCACTTCAGTTAAGCCAGATTCCCGAACTTCCTTGGTCGACAGTAGCCACAGACATCTTTGAGTGGAATGGTCAACATTACTTGGTATTAGTGGACTCTTATTCAAATTGGTTAGAGACTGACCTACTTCCTAACCTAATGTCCAGTACTGGCATTACTAAGTTGAAGAGACATTTTTCTGTCCATGCTGGTTAAAGTAATTTCTGACAATGGTGCACAGTTTACAAGTCAGCAGTTCAGAAAATTTGCTGAAACATGGGACTTTGTTTATATTATGAGTAGTCCTGAGTACCAGCAGTCAAACGGCTTGGCTGAACATGCAGTTCAAAGTGCAAAACAGCTTTTAGAGAAATCCAACCATGACAATACTGATGTTTTTCTAAACTTGCTTAATCTTAGAAACATTTATCGCGATGATTATCTTGGTTCACCTGCCCAGACACTTATGTCGAGACAAACCAGAACCACATTACCAATCAGCAACAATTTATTGGTCTTTCCATGTACTAAAAACAAAGCAATGAAAGCCTAACTTTTGAAGGAGCGTTTGTCCCAGAAATTCTACTGTGATAAGACCAGCAAACCACTCAGTCCATTAAAAGAAGGGGCGATAGTGAGAATGCAGACAACAAAAGGTTTTGATTGCATTGGATTTGTGAAAAGTTTGTGTCAAGAGCCGAGATCATACATCGTGAAATCACAAGCAATGGAATTTACTCGGAATCTGAAGCATTTATTACCAGTGTCTGAGCCAGCTTTACAGCATCTTGCCTGTAATAAAGACTCTAATTCTCAGAGTGATTTGTCCAATGGTTCTGTTCCAGATGACATCCCATCAGCAATCCCTGATCCTGAGAATATCCCCACGAGCCCTGAAGTAGAACATTCCACAGTGATTGTTCCTGTTTCTAAACCCATTCCTAACTATTACATTATGAGATCATGTTGCATTTCCAGACCTAGTTCCAGATACACAGGAATCTGGCCATGACTGTTGTTTTATTTATTAGTGTCTGTATAAACGGCATGCCTATTCAAATGTCATTGCTTATATGAGACAGCTCAGTAAAGAGGGAGGATGTAGATCAGAGTGTGTGATGTACCTTTAAGAAGCATTCCAGTTAGTGGGCATGTGCATATAAGTACTGAACACGTGCAAGCAAGAGTGCCATTTTGAGTGAGCAGCCAGAGTGATAGCATGCATGAGTGTAGTAGTCAGTCAATTAGTTGGTTTGTTTAAGTTTAATGTTCCTGCCATCCATCCTGATGTGTTTGCATGCAATAAACTACTTAAATGAACACCCAAGCCTCTTTATCTTATTCAGATGTACAAGATGAGCAACAATCAGGAACTTGGAAACACATATAGATAGCGACTTGGCCTTTGGCCATCATGTGTCTACTGTATTAAGGAAATCGTTCTATGTTGCACAACTTATAGACAAGGGTATGACAGCTAGGTCCAAAGATATCATCGTTCTGTTGTACTCTGCCCTCATTAGACAAATAATTAAGTACAATGCTCGCTTTGGTATGCACCTGACCAGGCACATACAAATGAGCCTTCCACAGAGTTTCCTCACAAAAAGAATATATGGTGTAGACAACATGCCCTAAACAGATCACCTCAAAGCCCTATCCTTATGCTCTGTCTTCTACTGCTGAGAGAGGATCCATGTCTGGACTATAAAGCATCCTCTGATCCGGCCCTTATGGACCTGTTGCACATCTGCAAAACAAACAGCTTTAGAAGCACACGATCTAGGGACCTAAACCTTGTCTGCAATACAAATAAGACATGTTGCTGGACAGATATGTGTCTCAGAGAGTACCTCTTTTTCTGGAACAGGCTGGAACAAGCTTTGCACCCATGTGAAGTCAAGTTCTTCCCTGCATTTATCCAAGTACAACTTAGATCAATGGATGGGAAATTTTAACTTTTCCCATTGTTTATCACTTATGTCATTATTATTAGAAGAAGAAACATAAATGCTCAACCACTCTTGCTCAGGCTATACCCAGTAGAAAATGAGTGTTATCATAACCTGTCCAATACATTTAAGAAGCATGGCTGGCTTAAAAAGGCATTTAGGGTCGTTAGCTTAGTAATTACCTATGGACTTATGAACATTGTTCATACATTTTTATGTACTAGCAGATTTTAAAAAAAAAAAGAAAGAAACTCCCTTTTGTATTTGCTTAATAAGCAAACTGGTGGCCTGGTACAGGATCCTTTTAAGCCAGTACCCAGTCTATAAGGCAATACAATAAGAAAATATATCAACAACAACCACTGGCAGTTGCAGAAACAAATACTATACAATAGAGAGAGAAGAACACAGCGACAGTATCAACCTATAACTAGCAGGGTTAGGGTTAAATTTATCACAAGAGTAAGGGCAGATGGGGGCCTTCACTCCTCATACCACCTTACTCAAGTATGCTAACCCTAAACCTGGCACTGCTCCTAACCTCAACCCTACACATTACCTTACCGAAAATCATTTTCATAGCAGCACCACTACACAAGAAGCTTACTCACACACAAACATCAAATGTACAAACCACTAAAGCTGTGATATATAGCATAGCGTTTAGTCTAACCCTACCCAGAAATATGTGCCCACACACACTGAACACTAAATCTATCCTCTTCCCATGTCCTCACTCTAATAATTATCTAAACACATACTCCTGCACTTAATGATAAAGCTTTTGGTATTTCCAAAAGCTTTGATATTAGAGCAAAACCCCAATCACCTTCCCACTGCAAGAATGCACACAGAAGAAAGGAAAAGTGAATGTTCCTACCTATG
This sequence comes from Protopterus annectens, assembly GCF_019279795.1. Taxonomy (NCBI): domain Eukaryota; kingdom Metazoa; phylum Chordata; order Ceratodontiformes; family Protopteridae; genus Protopterus; species Protopterus annectens. Next base: position 1,196,821,691 of record NC_056725.1, on the reverse strand, counting down.
GTATTTCTTGCACTCAAACATCAGTGCTTTCAATAAAAAAAGACAATTATAAACTATGTTGATTAAAAGCATAAGCAACAGAGTTAAATGCAACCACACACACACACACACACACACACACACACACACACACACACACACACACACACACACACACACACACACACACTCACATTTTATTTGCATATAATGCCAGTTTCAGTAACTCAACAGATAGCTGTCACATTTGGTACTGGAGGGCAATGAGTTATGTTCCTCCAGCAGATAGCTGGATTAATTTCACAAGTAGTGACACTGTAGTGTAGCATAAGGGAAGGTCTACATTGCTGAGTCTGCCATCCTTCATATGAGACACTAAACTGTGGCCCCATCTGACTGAGCTGGTGGTAGCTCAAGTAGATGTTAAAGATCCATTGACACATCAAAAAAAGAGAAGGGAACATCCCAATATCCTGGCCAAAGTTTCTCTAGTCAGGATAAATATTACCTTGAGTCTCCCCTGAAAAGAGGCCATTGGACTAGTGGAACTAACCTGGTCAACAAAGAATATATATATATGGGTCTGCTTCAAATAATCAAATTACCATCAGCATACATGGGACCTGATAATATCCCTGGCTGTATCCTATATGAGCTACAAAACAAACTGGCACCACATCTGTGTGCCCTGTTCAATCACAACCTTACTTCAGGCTATGTCCCTAACAAATGTAGCACTGATACAGTCATCCCGCTCCATAAAGGGGGAGCAACTACAGACCCTGGGAACTATCACCCCATTAGCCTGACAAGTCTGGTATGCAAAGCTATTGAGCACATTATCATGGACATGCTTAACAAAAATATAAGCAATCTCCAAACTCTTGACCCCACATAGTTTGGGTTTGTCAAGGGGAGATCCTGCATGCTGAACCTGGTTGACTTCTTCGAGGCAGTCACCAAGGCTGTGGATGAGGGTAAGGCAGTGCATACAGCCTACCTCAACCTGGCCAAGGCCTTTGACACCATTCCCCACTCAGGTATCATTGATAAACTCACCAAACTATGCATCAGTCCTTACATCACTAGGTGGGCTGCAAACTGGCTTACAGATAGGACTCACAGAATGAAAGTTGCGGATTCCAAGTCAGGCTGTCGACCAGTCACAAGTGGAGTCCCACAGGGCTCAGTCCTTGGCCCTCTCCTGTTTGCCATCTACTTGTCAGAAGTCCAGGCCAACACAGAAAGACTTTTGCTGACCAGGTTCACTGATGACTGCAATCTAGGAGTCATTATCAACTCCCCAAGTGATGCAGACATCCTACAAAAGGGCCTCTCTGAGACCAGTGACTGGTTTCGGAACCATGGCCTGAAGCTTAATGCCAAAAAATGAGTTATAATCTCCTTTTGAAAAAAAACAGTTCCCATGAATTACCACACTGATGGGAGCCCACTGGACACTGAAGGGGCCATATGAGATCTGGGAACCCAGGTCAACAGCCATCTGGAATAAGCTTCCCATTCATGTCAAGCAGAGCACCTTTCTGGCTCTCTTCAAGAGAAATATTGACGAGTGGATGGGTAACAGAAAGTTCACTCCAGGCATCATTCCAGTTGCCCTATTGGATAGGGGAACCACTGTGCATGAACATCGGGTGGCACGGTGCCTGGGCAATTTTTTTGGGCTAGGCTTGTAAAGGCTCCAGGGCCATTAGCCTAGTACACACCTATGAACCTATGAACCATTTTGTCTAATTGCAGAAGATTGAAACCATGTTGCCGAAAACTTAATTCAACTAATTCCTGGGATATCACATTTTCCCTCCGGAAAACTAACCAGTTGGTCACCATGGTGAAATTTTCCCTTTTCTCCACTGTAGTGTGATCTCAGAGTTGTTATATTTAGTTGGGAGGTGTGGGAGACGCAGCCATCCACATGGGGAGTGTGGGGGCAAAGCCCCCAACTTCAGTGGGTTTATTTTGTTTACATTGTATTTTAATTGTTGGTGGCCAAGTGGTTAGTTTCCAGAGGGAACATACGATGTTCCAGGAATTTGTTGAATTAAGCTTTCGGCAACGTGGACTCAGTATTTATATGAAGTAGATATATATCTATATATATATATATATATATATATATATATATATATATATATATATATATATATCTATAAATATAAATGGTAAAAAAGACAAGCTGTGGTTTAGCAAACCATGGCACAGCAATACTAAAACTGAATGCACATACTTAGCATAACACTGGATTCAAGTCCATTGATAAGACTGATGTGTACTATCCAATTTAGCCATAAGCCAGTGCTCCAGTGCCTTGAGTTCCTTCAAAAACTTTGCCATAATCCCCTGTAATTGTCTCCCTTTAGACTGACTTTACTGCCCAGTGCCTAAATGCACAAGGAGTAAGTGAAATATGGTGACACATATTAGAAGTGACTGGTAATCTTTTTCCAGGATAAGTAAAAATTTGGAAGGCGGATGAAGAGAGAAATGTCATCTTGGATGGACTTGCATGAAATGGATCCAGCATTATGGTAAGCACATAACTTCCATATCTTACTTCATCAGTCTATCTGATCTGTCGGGACAGAGTCCCAAGCTACTTTATATCTCGGGTGGAATCATGACAGCATACATTTCAGAACTGAAGTTCTAGAGCAGACTCTTTTTCTCGAAATACCATTCGATTTATAGTACTTAGAAAGGGTGTGTAAGACAGAACATGTTGCTGCTGTGCATATGTCATCTATGGAAGAATTCCTAATGTAGGCAGAGGAAGTGGCCATAGGCCTAGTGGAATGAGCCTTTGTTTTGGTAGGTAAAATGTTACTATTGCTGGAGTAGGTAAAGACTATATACCAAGACAGGCATCTAAATAATGTCTGTTTGCAAACCTTCATGTCTAATTTGTTAGAGGCAAAGGAAACAGCAGAGTATCTTTTCTGAAGACCTTCATTCTGTAAAGGTAGAATCTGTTGTGAGTATCTACGATGTGCAGAAAATATTCATCCCTGTTGGAGTGATTTGGAAAGAATATTGGAATATTTATTGATTGGTTAGGGTTAGATTCTGATATCATCTGGGAATGAATGTTAGGGTGGTCCATAGGTGAATACTAAGGTAATTGCCCTGAAGTTTTTTTTTTTTAGTATAGCTAATAACTTGGTGTCAAAATCAAATCCTGTACCTTATGTCTATGAGGTGAAAAACCTTAACTATCATGTCAACTCCACCTCCTTAGGGGTTGGTCCTCAAGGTAACTGAAGACAAAGCAAGGAGTTCTGACATTCTTATGGCTGAAGTGATAGCAAACCAGAAATAAGGTTTCCATAACAAAAACTTTAGGTCTGCAGAAGACGCTGTTTCAAAAGGAGGTTTAGTTAGTGCTTTTAGCACTAAAAGTCCTATGGAGGAGTAGGGTCTTTAATTGGTGGATGAAGAAGAAATACTCATCTGAGAAAAGCATGGCATAGTTTATGTGGAGCTAAGTTTTGGTTTCTGGGATGAAAACTGGAAACAGAACCTATCTGTACTTTGATGCGTGAGTAAATGGAGCCAGAATCATATAGGAAAGAAAGAAACTGTAGCATCTCTGCAATAGAAATAGAATAAATGTCCAACAATAGACTGGTGCCCAACTGACAAAATATTATCATTTACTTTTATAGATCTTTTGAGCAGATTGTTTCTGAGAAAACGACTCTGCTAGTTGTGACCACTGTGTGGAATCATCCAGTGAAATATCCTCATGTGAAACCTGATGCACTCTACCACAGGAATGAATGCTGCTATGAGACCCAAAGCTCTAAGGACCAACAATGCTCAAGGAGCTGATCATATCTGTCAAACTCTTGGCACAATAAATCTGGACAAAGCCTAAAATAAGGGGTGGGCTGGGCAAAATCCAAAAACAGGGAAATATTTTAAATATTGCTCTTATAAATACATAAAGTTTTTAGATCACTGATGGTGAACCTTTTGGGTTTGGCATGTCAAAAATTCAGAAAATGCCTAACTTGACTCTGCTTGCGTGTCACCCCACCAAACAAAAAAATAAATTAAATAAATAAATAAACAAATAAATAAATAAAACTAAACAAATGAATAAATAAATAAAACAGCATGGCTCTCAATACATCAGGGATAAATCTCAACAGAATCAGGGACAAATCTAGAAATAAGAGATATGGACAGTTTTAAACTACTAGTACTATTAATTTGAGACACCGACAGAAAAAAAATGAATGAATTAATATACATTTTCTAAAGTAAAATTAATCTATAAATTTAATTATTGTCATTATTAAGTTTAAAAAGTTGTCTGTTTTAGGAAGTATTAAGAGGGACAGTTCAGAGGAATGTAAAACAGCACACTCCTAGACATGCAGACTACTTGCCCTTTGCAGAAGTGTAACCACAAAGAGGAAATAATGTCAGCACTGCCCTTTGCAGACTCTGTTGAGAAAGTATACCAAAATAGTCATTGAGGTTAATAACTTCCTTACCTCTGCAGCAGTGTTGTTGAACTGGCTCCAGGCACAAAATAATTCAATGCACTTCACACAAGCAACAAATGCAAAAGCAGTTTCTTTGGTAACTCGGGTGTTGGTGAACACTGTTGTGTCACACAAAATGTTGTGGTGTGTCACCTTTGACACACATGTATAGGTTCCCCATCACTGTACTAGATTAACAGGTTTTGTGCTAGTAATCATGTTCTGAAAGCTACGAAGTCTGAAACTCAAATGTCTGTCATCTTTTACTGACTTCAGTTCTCAGTGATTTGCCAGAAAACCACACAGTTTTTAAGAAAAAGTCCATAAACAAGGCAAAAATCTGGGCAGTTTGAGAAAATCTAGACAGTTGAGATTCAGTAGCGTTGCTGAGGTGGGGCCAGAGGGGCAACTGCCCTGGTTACAAAGTGCTGGGGTGTAACTTACCATCTATCATCCCAGGTGCTCTATTCTTTTGTGCAATACCAGCTTTTAAAAGCTGTTATTGTATTAGCAGTCAAACCTGAGTGTTGTAGTGCTATGTGTGTGGTTTAAACTGTAGCAAATGCTTGCTGCATCATAGCAAGCAATTTACTACAGTTCAAAAGTAAAAAAATATATATTTTTAACTAAAACCTGAGGACTCTCATGCTCTTTATACTGTATAAACTGTAGCTTTTGTAGCAAGCAGTTTGCTACAGTTTAAAAAGAAAATATCCCCTTTTTAAACTAAAACCTGAGTGCCATGGTGCTCTGTCTAGGCAGGGTATAAACTGCAACAATTGTTTGCTACATTTGTAGTAAGCAGTTTGCTACAGTTTAAAAGAAGAATTTTTTGTTTTATTAATAAGGAGGGTCAGGGGCAAGGCGCAGAAATGGGACCTGAAAGTCTGAGGCAGGAGGGAGGTGCAGCATGTCGTGCATCTGTCCACCTGGTTGGTGTGGCAGTAGAAAGACAGCAGTTTTTTTTTTGTTTTGCTCTTCTCTTGAATAGTTGAAGACGATCTAGCTCATGGGATCAACACAAGTTGCTGGTTGAGCCAACTTTACTTCTGTTGAGAAATATGGAACTGATGATGATTTTAACTGTGGAATGGAGTGGAGGAAAAATAATCTATCTTGTGTCAGAGGCACTTGGGATGTGGTTGCGTTCAGATAGCATCTGATGAAGGTGAACAGTTCTGAGGGCTGCAGCTGAGAATTTTAATAATTTATGGGCATGTCTAAAGATAGGCAGATCTGCCTGACAGTGATGATTCTTAGGTCATTGCAATGAGAATCCAAGACAGCAGAAACTTTCTGGACTCTGGAGATCTTTATGTGGAGAGAGGTGTCCTGAAACTCTACAGAATAAATACAGTCATTTTTGATTTTTAGGCAGGGCAGAATCACTGACACAGTGACCATTCTAAAGGGGGTCTTATTCACATATTGGTTTAGGTTGCTTCAATCTAAATTTTGCCTGAGGTCTTTATTCTTTTTTGTAACTAAAAAGAATATTGAGTATATCCTTTACTCTTTTTGGTTTAGTGTGCCCTCCTAAATGTCTCTTTTTTGAAGGAGGATAGACTCCTCCTGAAGGGCTGCTTGCAGCTGGTGGGGGTAGTACATTTAGTAATGCTTTGGTGGTTTTCAGAAAAATGGTATTGTACAGCCTCTGGATATTTTCCACACCCAATTGTCCTTGGCCATCCACACGGCAGGGTGAAATGATAAGTATCCACTGACTGCCTCCAGAGATGGACAGCTAGTACCAGCCTTTGGAAGTTCTGGCACTGTTTCTCAGGAAAAAGGGTTCCCTGTTATTTTGGCTCTGCAGTCCTTGTGATCATGGGATTGGTGTCCACCAAAGGCTCATCCTCTGCTGCAGCCACTCCTATTTAAGGAAGAATCAAAGGGTTGATCATGTGATTTTCTAAACCAAAGGGGTTTGGAAACCTTCTGATTCCTACTGAAGGATCTCTTAGGGTTGTGAAATCTGAATCCTGTGGCAGATAGTGTCTTCCCATCCTGTTTTCACCTCATTAAAATTTCCTTTACTGTAATAGAGCCATGCATAATGCCTGATGGTTATGTCCATGTCTGCCTGCCTTGCTTCTTCATCAGCTGCATTATAAAACAGACACATGGAGAAATTAATTATTTTAAACATTGTATTCATGGTGGTATGCAATTTCTCAGTAGACTGTGGTGTGATAGGTTGTCTCAACGTATGCATAGTGTGTTTAGCTGGGTTCCCTTGGAAGCAGTTCATATGGGTTAAGTAGTTTAACCACTCAGAACAAAGTGCTCAAGGTGAAGGCACACTTTGCCATTCTGTCAGTTGTCCAGAATTCATTATTTGAGGGTTGACAGAAGTAGACTCATTTGTTAGCTCCCTTTTGGTGGTTGCTCCAATAATCATCGAATGCACCAGTGTTTTTTTTTGTACCAATACTGCCTATCTTTACTTGGACTTATTGCCTTACTTGGTCTGCAGGGAATCCATTTGGTTGTGCTAGGTTCCTTCTGTGCCCTTCTGGCAAACAAATCTATGAGCAAAGCTCTCAACTGTCCAGATTTTCACAGAATGTCCAGATTTTTGACTCATATTCTTGATCCATTTCTCATAAAATTATAGTTTTCTTGCAAATCACTGGCAAACCATTGAAGACTGAAGTCAGCAAATAATGGCAGACATTTGATTTTCAGACTTCATATCCTTCAGAAAATTCTTGCTAATGCAAAACCTGTCATTCAATCAAATTTCTATGTTTATAAGAACAATGTTTAAAAAGTGTCCCTATTTTTGGGCCTCTGTCGTCCCATTATTTGTGGCTTTGTCCAGATTTCTTGCTCTAAGAGGTTGAGAGGTATGTCTATGAGATGGGCAGCAGGAGGTAATACCCAAGAAGCAGAAGTAGTGCAGAGATTTAAGCCTTGAATAGCACTTCTTTATCCTGAAAGGGCAGTTCTGATGAACAAGATCACCTTTGTCTCATCAATTTTAGGACTTCACCAAAGGTGAAATCTTTGGAGAGGATTGCAGGCAGCCCTCTCTCTCTCATCCAAGTCCATGGATAATGAGTGAGAGTCTAAAGGATGGTCATTATGTTTCCTTTTACACAACCTGTTATTGGGGATCTCCAACTGTGACTGGCAGAGTCTCCAGAAGATTCAGCAAGCAGTTGCTCTTATTTCCAAAAGCCTAAAGCTATACTCTGTCCCTAAAAGTTGTGAAGAATGACTGAAGAGTTGATAGAATGGTATCATATGGTGCAGCCAGTACTAAAGGAAGTCCTGTTGCTAGTCTGGGGGGAGGCTATTATCCACTCTCTTGCCTCACAGGCAGATCCAAAATCTATCACCATCAAAGAACATCCCCTCAGGATTGTCACCTCTTACTGAGGCAGAAGCAAGCAGTACTGAAGAAGAGATCCTCAACGCAGAGGACCTAGAAAGCACCAAGTCAGGAACAGGCACTGATAGCACAAATGCCAAGGACTTCAGCATCAAGAATGGTTCCAGGCATGTTGTCACTGAGGACAGTGTCGAGGCTTCAACATCAAGCACTTGGGTCTTAGATATACTCAACAGTGACAGTGTTAGAGTCAAGTGTACTGGATGCAGTAGTACTGCACTGAGGTAGGCCCACTAACCAGAGCCGATCTGACATATTCTGGTCAGATAGTTGGCTCTAGGGCCACTGATGTATAAACTGGCACCCCAGAAGGAGCTAAAAGTGATGAAGGGGACCAATTCAATCCATCCTAGAAGCAGAGGAGGATGTGATGATACCAAGTTCAACTTGCATTTTCAAACATGCCCAATTTATCGGTTCCCAATCATCTTCAATCGTGCTTTGAACAGAATGCACAGACTTAAAGGAAGTGATAGATGGTGGTGTAGAGATCATAAAGCATGACATTTCTCTTTTTAAAAAAATGTTTGATAGAAAGTTTGGAAGAGGTTTTATCTCTATTCACGATGGCTTCTAGGACTGGAGAATTGTGCGGCAATGCCATTGAGGAAGAAGACTATGTTCTCTGTAGCTTGGGACATGAAGAAGGACTGCCTCCTCAGCCTTATTTTTTTTTATTCCTTTTCTTTTTCTCTGTCCTTCCTTTTCTTTGCTTTATCAAAGAACTCTGCTGGGAGAAAACCTATGATAATCAGCTTAAAAGTGTTATCCATCTCTAAAGCAAGACTAAAGAGATGAGACTTTAAAGCTGTTTTTCTTTATTGTCAAGAGAACACCAGGCAAACTGCCTGGGTGCTGCAAAGTAGCTGAGGCAATAAAATTAGACAGGAAATAATTATTAGTAAATATCTATCAAGAGGAAGATAATATATATTCAATGGATCCTATTTTATCAGTCAGTTCAATCCAGTTGATGGGTACCATACCACTTGTCGGATCAAAACCAACATGTGGCTCAGTACCCACCAATCAGATTGAACCGACTGATGAAATAGGATCCATTGAATCATAACCCACTGAAAGTCAGGAATATATTTTAACACAGGTTCAAAAGGGGAGCAAGTTCTCCCCTCTCAGTCATTCACTAGAATAGGATTCAATAGTTTCTTATTGATCAGACATAGTTCACTAAACTGTAGATTGACTGTATTAAATGTTCCCATATATATATATATATATATATATATATATATATATATATATATATATATATGGTTTACTATCATTTAACCGAGTATTAGAATGCAGAAATGGCATATTCGCGAACCGGAATGTCAGTTTACAAAATGTTGAACAATCAAAATGTCAATTGGACGTTTAGGAAGTGTCAAAATCGACATTTTCAACCTCGGAGTGTGTGTCCACATCCTCCCCCTGCATCAAAATCTCTCCATCCAGTAAACAGCATCTGAACATGTATTTCAGCAGACTAATTGCAGTTTGCAGTCTCACGATGCTTTGCACTCCAGGTTACCATAATTACAGCAGTATATGAGCATTGTAACATTAGGTTAGAGAGTAGTTGTTGCACTCCGAGGTTAATTTTACGTTGAAACACACCGTGATAATATACATATCTAGTGAAATCCATCTTTAGTGTGCGGTATACCATATGGACCCAAATATAATGTGTTTTATTCACCGGTGTAGGACATGTGTATACTGCAAGTATCCCAGTTAGTATTTTTAAACAGGAATTAAAATAAACAGTGTTTTGCAACAAATCCAGTGAATCCTCTAAATGTGAAGGTGTCCCTTTTTGCCAACAGTTTTCTGAAAGCATTTTCCCTTTCCACTAAACATCTCATTTTTGGTGATGGAGGTGCAGATAGTAATAACTGTGAAACCAAGCCCTCAACATGATTCTGTTCCAACTGAATAGCATGTAATATATCCCTAATATACAATTTCTTTCTACCTAGAAGGCTACTGAGACAATGATGCCAGCCTTTTACTGCATTTTGTGATCTAGGAAAACCGTCTGTGCAGGTATCATAATGACTCCAAAATACCAAATCAAACAGTGGTGGGATCCTTTCAAATGTGCATCCATGCATCCCGTAACTTCTAGGTTTACCTAGTAAATAATTATCTTTGAAAAATGTGCATAATGGCTGAACACTATCAAGCATTTCACGCTCAATACTATCAAGTATAGGGAAAACATCCTCTGGCTTTAGAAATGCTAAGGCTGGTATTTCCTTACAAAGGACTGAGAATGACCTACTCTGGTCAAACTCAACAGCCAAGTGTAGTTTCTATATTTATTGCCATATGATTTGGCAGAAATGAAACCAGCATCTCTTGGCTGCTGAGTTTGGAAAGTGTTGTGTAATGGCATTCAGAGCCCCTTTTTCAAAGTCACTCAAAATCATATGTTCATAGGTTCATAGGTTGGTACTAGGCTATCAGCCCATGGACTATACAAGCCTAGCCATAACAATTCTCTGGATATTTCTTCCCACAGTATTTACTTCCCTGGACCCCTGTCTAACAGGGTGACTGACATGATCCCAGGGGTGAATTTCCTATCTCCCATCCAATCATCAAGGTTCCTTTTGAAGATGGCCAAGAAGGCACTCTGCTTGACATGTATGGACAGTCTATTCCAGAGTATGGAGAGTCTCTGGGTCAGGAACCTATCCCTCCAGCATGTTTTGTTCATTGTGATGACAAGGTTTAGATCCCTGGAGTGTGTGGCTCTGGGGGATTTTCTTTAAGTGGAGCATGTCCAAAAGCTCAGGGTTTGACATGGCCTTGTATGTTAAGCAGAGATCACCTCTGAGTTAACGATATGCCACAGAGTATAGCTGGAGATTTTTTAGACGGTCAGCATATGGCATCTGCTTTAGGCCTGTGATTCTTTTAGTGACGTATTTCTGCAGCCTTTCCAGCTGTAGCAGATGTCTTTTGAGGTACATACCAAATGGGGCATTATACTCTATAATTGGTCTAATGAGGGATGAGTACAGTGGGACAATTACCTCCTTTTTCCTGGATGAAAAGCCCTTAGTGATGAGGTGTGCCACATAGAAGGATTTCATGACTGTTGTGGCAATGTGGTTATCGAAGGTGAAACCACTGTCCCCCTGTGCCCCTAAGTCTCTCATCACACTTTTGGTGTTTAGTATACTGCCACCTATGTGATAATTCATGGGTACATGGTTTTTCCCAAATGGGATAACTATACATTTCTTGGCATTAAGCTTAAGCCCATGGCTCTGGCACCAAGCATCTGTTTCTGTAAGGTCCTTTTGTAGAATATCTCCTTTTGTAGAATATCCACATAATTTGGGGATTTAATAATGGCTCCCAGTTTGCAGTTATCTGCGAACTTTATTAGCCAGGGTTTCTTAGTGTTGGCCTGTACTTCAGAGAAGTAGATGCCAAACAAGAGTGGTCCCAGAACTGAACCCTGAGGTACTCCACTTGTCAATTGTCTGGAGCTGGATTTGGAATTGGCTACTTTTACAATGTGGGTTCTGTCAATAAGCCAGTTGGCAACCCATCAAGTGACATAGGGATTTATGCCAAACTTAGTAAGTTTATCTATGATTCCAGAGTGGGGGATGGTATCGAAGGGATTGGCGAGGTTCAGATAGGCTGTGTGGACTGCCTTACCCTCATCCACAGCTCTGGAGACTGATTCGAAGAAGTCAATCAGGTTCAAGAGACACGATCGGCCCTTCACAAACCCAAACTGGGTTGGGTCCAGTGTTTGAAGGTTGTCAATGTCTTTGTTTATAAGTTCCATGATAATGCATTCCATGCCCTTGCAGATCAGACTCGTCAGACTGATGGGACGGCAGTTCCTTGGATCCAAGATGGATTCCCCCTTGTGGAGTGGGATAACTGTAGCTGTGCACCACTCAGTGGGCACAAAGCCTGAGGTGAGGCTATGATTAAACATGACACTTAGGTGAGGTGTCAGTTCATTTTGTAGTTCATGTAGTACACAACCCGGGATGTCATCTGGTCCCATGGATGCTGTATTCTTAGCTTTGGAGAGTGCGGTTTCCACCTGTGTGGCTGTGATTACTGGAATTTGGTAATCTTTTAGTATTGAGATGGGCCCTTTAGGGGGTAAGGTGGGGTGAAGTTAGCACTAAATTAATCTGCCAGGATATTGGCAATATCATTGGGATCAGTATATTTAATGCCATTCTGTTGTAGCTCAGAGCAGATCTGAGCATTGCCATTTAGATTCTTGATATAACTATAGAATGTCTTGTAGTTGTCTTTGGAATCTTTGGCAATTTTATTTTTGTAACTAGCTTTTGAGGATTTTATGAGGGATCTCAGCTTCTTACTGAGGCTGGTAAGAGAGTTATTTGCATCCTGGGATTTTCCTCTTTCCTGCAGCAGTTTCTTCCTTCTGTTGTATAGTTTGTTTATGACAGGGGATCACCAGATTTGCTACCTTTTTTTGGAGGAGGAGAGCATCTTGGTTCTATTTGGGATGGCACGATTCATGCATGAGTGGATGTGCTTGTACAGTGCCTTAGTGTAGGATTCAGCAGTCGAACTTCCAGATACCGTCTGAATGGGTGTCATGAGGTTTGTCACTTCTGACTTGAGTAGCATGAAGTTGGCTTTGGAGAAGTCTTTTACAGAGGTTTCCTTACTGGGGGTGGGGGTGGGATGTGGATGTCAAGGGTGATTTGCTTATGGTCAGACCTGACCAATAAGGGGGTGACCACTGGTGTGGAGCATCTATCTCCCATGTTGGTAATGACCAGGTCTAGGATATTGGAGCCCCTGGTGGGACAATGGATTAGTTGATCCAGGGCATTGGAATTTATGAATTCCAAGAACCATTGGGGAAAGGTGTTGGCACCCCAGTAGTTTTCCCAGTTAATGGCAGGGTAGTTGAAATCAACCAGTATTAGGATGTTTGGTTGTATCTTAATATTTTCCAGTATGTTTAGAAAGGTGTAGTGAGAATCTTGGGGCATGGTGGGGGATCTGTAGCAATCTACAATTTGGATTGCAGTCTTACCTAGTGTTAGTTGCACCTGGAGAATTTCAGATGCATCATGTTGGACAACTAGCCTATAGGTGTGAATATCCTTGGTGAATATGGACACTTCCCCACCTTTAGTGTTTCGGTCTTGGTTTGGTGGCTGAAAAGTGTGGTAAGAGCTGGAGCCTGGTATTGCCGGGGTGCTCTCTGGAGCCTTGAACCAGGTCTTAGTTACTGCACAGATATTGATGTTCTCCATTTCTAGGAGTGCCTCAAGAGAGTGCATTTTGAGGTTTAGACTTCTAGTATTGAGTAGCATTACCTTCAGATTTTACATGCTTGTATCTGTTATGGTGCTGGTTTTGTCCTTTGAACCTTGCCTAAAAAAGGCACTATAGGGGTGGCAAGAGCTTTAGCCAGTAACCTGAATCCCAGGGGTGACAGTTGCAGACCATCTTTGGCAAAGCATCGTTGGTTTGTCGATCATGTCTTCCCAGACAGACAGATACTGTATCCCCTTTGAATGACGCCAGAAGCTTAGCCAATTGTTGAAGTCAATCATTTTGTCCTTATACTGTGGTATCATTCTGTGGTGGTAGGGGCACACTATTTTCATTATAGAAATATATGACATTTATCCAGAAGTAGTCATAGCAGATTTCACTCTTCATAGACAGTAACGCATATACCACGGGAATGATCTTCCTATGTGCACCATCTGAGGGAGGGCAATGTATACTGTATATTTGCTTACAATCAACTGTAGTAATAGGAAAAGTGCCATCAACCATGATAAACTCGGCGTCACACATTATCTTCAGATTATTTACTGTTGTTATGACAACTATTCGTTGACTCTGCCCCTCTTCCCCATCATGTGTAATGACAAAACTACCACTTTTAATAGGTAACATGTCAGACATTAGATTTCTTAGATCAGTAAAATCCTTAAATGCAGCTGCTTTGCCTTTGTTTCTTGCTCTGACAACAATTTGTTCCAATGCAGTGGTGTCTGGTAAATCAACGGTGACATCTGTTGATGTACTAGCCAGTACTTCTGAAACAATCCTGCAAGGATCCTCTGTGGTTTGTTTAGCACTCCTTTTTATTGTTTCTTTAACCCTATTACAGTCAGGTTTAACAGGGTCAGGTGCATGGAAGTGTGGAGTGGTTCTCTGCAATATTTCACCTTCACTACCCCCCACAGTAGTACATCTGCCTTTACACTACCCCCCACAGTAATACACCTGCCATTACACTTCTCCTTTTGCTTTAGGGAACACCAAAATTTCCTATCACCAGCCTGCTTCTCTAAGTAATACACATAGCCTTCAATCAGCAGCATTCTCCTTCCTTTTTGTGAACTGACAGTATTGTATACAGCATGTACTCTTCCTGGACCAGCACTCTCAATATCTATTTCAGTGACCTGCCAAAAGAACACATACAGTGCATACTATAATTCACAGCCGTATCACCACTACACATACTACAGAAATCCAAACATAACATAGATTGCAGTATTCTTGTAGAACAGGGGTACGTACATGTATAACTCATATAGCAACTACATTCATCTATTGTACCTTGAAACATCGAGTATAGCATCATTCCAGTGATATCAATTGACATTAAACACTATCGGTGCAGGTATGGATCAACATACAACTATAATACTACTGACAGCTGCGATTCAATTTGTTAGGAATATTTAT
>NC_056725.1:1196689566-1196804566 GCF_019279795.1 Protopterus annectens | reverse complement strand
AACTTCCTAAAAGTACTCTCAAGACACATTCCACAGACACATTTGCCCATTCTGTATGGCCTAGAAGATGTACTTGGTCTTTAATGCTAGTATACTGAACCGGGCCCCAGTTTTTGGCAGAAAACTGCCCTTAGGTGACTGTTATTTATTGACTACCTTCCTGGTTCACTTGAAGTGGGTGTTGGATATGATAGATGATGAACATCACTGACTTATCGGCCACTGCAAGTTGAAGTGTATAGCAATGACAGCTTTTTAGATGCCCAAAGTGTGTCATTTTTTTTTCAAAAGCATAAGCCCATACTGCTTTTTGCAGGACATTCCTATTTTAGTATCCTGTAAAAAATGTTTTGTGATTTTAAAACAAGAAATATGAAAACATGTTCTTTCTTCAGATTGTTACAGAAAGCCACAATTAAGCATCTGGTATATGTTAATATGATATGAAACAATAGAAATATTGGGACACTACAACCTTTATTTTGGTAATAATGTAAAACATACTAGTTTGCAGTGATGTGGGATGGGGATATAGGCTGTCCTGCAGAATCTTATATATTTGGAAAACATTTTATACTTTTGGCATCTACAGAAGTGGCACCCACGTGCAACTCTATTTGCCGTGGCTTATAATTCAGTGGTGTTCATGATCCGACCCCACATCAGACATCCACTTCATCCTTTTGAAGGCAACATCCGCCATAAAAATGTCCTACTGTAGCTGGGCGGGACACAGGGAGTGGCTGCATGGAGCAAGTTGTTAGGGGGCTTGACAGGCATCATGGAGCACTCATTGATATTACAGCTACTTAGACAAGGATGTTTAGATGATTTTAAAGTGTTTTTCTTGTTTATTTATTTGCAGAGCTGCAGTAACTACAGAGGGATAAAATTGATCAGTCACAGCTTGAAGTTATGGGAAAGAGTAGTAGAAGCTAGGTTAAGAAGGGAGGTGATGATTAGTGATCAGCATTATGGTTTCTTGCCAGGAAAGAGCACTACAGATGCAATGTTTGCTCTGAGAGTGTTATTGGAGAAATACAGAGAAGGTTAGAAGGAGTTGCATTGTGTCTTTGTAAACTTGGAGAAAGAATATGACAGGGTGCCTAGAGAAGAGTTGTGGTATTGTATGAGGAAGTCGGGAGTGGCAGACAAGTATGTAAGAGTGGTACAGGATATGTACAAGGGTAATGTGACAGTGGTGAGGACTGCAGTTGGAGTGACAGATCCGTTTAAGGTGGAGTTGGGATTACATCAAGGATCAGCTCTGAGTCCTTTCTTATTTGCAGTGGTGATGGACAGGTTGACAGATGAGATCAGACAGGAGGCCCCATGGACTATGATGTTTGCAGATGACATTGTGATCTGTAGTGAGAGTAGGAATCAGGTTGAGGAGACTCTGGAGAGGTGGAGATATGCTCTAGAGAGCAGAGGAATGAAGGTCAGCAGGGCTAAGACAGAATATATGTGTGTAAATGAGAGGGAGTAAAGGAATGGTGAGGATGCAGGGAGTAGAGTTGGTAAAGGTGGACGAGTTTAAGTACTTGGGATCAACAGTTCAGAGTAATGGTGAATGTGGAAGAGAGGTGAAGAAGAGAGTACAGGCAGGGTGGAATGGGTGGAGAAGAGTGTCAGGAGTGATTTGTGACAGACGGGTACCAGTAAGAATGAAAGGGAACGTCTACAAGAGGGTAGTGGGACCAGCTATGTTATATGGGTTGGAGACAGTGGCATTGACAAAAAGGCAGGAGTCAGAGCTGGATGTGGCTGAGTTAAAGATGTTAAGATTTGCACTTGATGTGACTAGGATGGATAGGATTAGGAATCAGTATATTAGAGGGTCAACTCATGTTGGACAGTTTGGAGACAAAGCAAGAGAGACGAGATTGCGTTGGTTTGGACATGTGCTGAGGAGGGATGATGGGTATATTGGGAAAAAGATGCTAAGGATGGAGCTGCCAGGTAAGAGGAAAAGAGGAAGGCCTAAGATAAGGTTTATGGACATGGTGAGAGAGGACATGCAGGCGGTTGGTGTGACAGAGCAAGATGCAGAGGATAGGAAGAAATGGAAAGAGATGATCCACTGTGGCGACCCCTAACGGGAAAAGCCGAAAGATGATTATGATTTATTTATTTGCTATCATTGATTCATGGTTAAAGGTGTGGTGTGCCACTCTTGGAACTGCCCAGGGTGGCAAACAGCTGTGATATAGGTGGTTAAAATTTTGTTATGCACCCCTTGTCAATATTGTTCTTTCTACAGGGCTGAGGATAGACTTATTATTCAGAACTGAAGATACTTTGCAGCTGGTAACTAAAGGATTTAGCTAGCATGTTGGATAATTCTTTGCCTTGAAATACAATATAAGTGCTTTCTCCTCATTGAGGCAGGCTGCACTGAACTGTGAATACATGAATGCTTTTCCAATTTCCTTCCCTATTCTGAACTGTGAATAAGAAATAAAAGTAATACAATATTAGCTATTCAGTATACTACAGTAGACACCGAGTTTAATGAAATAGGATAGCAATCCCCATCTCATTATTTCCTTAAAATGCAGTTCAGCGAAAATAATACACAAAGCTCATTTGTAACTCAAATGACTTTCTTTAGTAGCACTTGCAGGCAAGAGAAGCTAATCTAATGTTTTTAAATAAAAAGTTTAATAGGAAGCAAGCTTAGATGTCGGCTTGGGCTTTTTATTTTAAGAGATTAATTTACTAAACAGCAAAGCCAGATTTATAAGCTGCAGTGCTGCATTTGCTGAAAACGTTGCAGTAATGTTTCTGATAGTTTTCCCTCTGTCATTTCACTTGCTACCCTTCACTGGATGAAAGAGGGAGGACAGAAATATATCCAAGGTCACATTGTGGTGCACTGCTTGCAGAAAATATACAACAAATACCTTCAAATGCAAAACTAGCGTGTCTGTTTCCTTAATGGCAGAATTTTTGTTTACATTTCTTACCTATAAGTGATTCAATTATCTTTAAATGTTTGCATTTTGCGTATTTTTCATGGTAACAGTTCAGTGTTCTACCAGTTTTCAAGATGTAAATTCATATAATGTAGAAGTATTGACAAAAACAACAACCACCATTGCAACTGAATGGTTGGCACTTTATTTCATAGTACCTTTGAGCATTCGCCTACTCTGAGGTACAGCAATAAACCTTGGCCTGATTGGTACCTTTGAGTACTCCCTTACTCCAAGGTACAGCAATCTAGCATGACCTAGATGTTATCTTAACAGTACTGCTGTGTTTCAAGGTATGGCAATCTATCATAGCCTAGATGGTACTTCAGAGTATTACCCTGTTCTGAGATACAGCAATCTAGCATGGTTTAAATAATAAAACATATGCTTTACTCCTTAATTAAGATGAGACTCATGCATATAACTATATTTAGTATTATAGAAATTATATAGTTAGAATATGCTGTTAAATCAAGGTTCCCCTGTTTTTAAATTGCCCTCATCCATGTGACCGCTGAAAGTTCTGAAATACTTCCTCTAACAGCTGGGATTTTTCTGGAGCTTTGTTTTGACAGCATTATACATTTCATAAGTTAGTTATCCAAGGCATTATGTGAATGGTGCCCCATAAAGCAACCAGATCTTCTATTCTGTAACCTATAAACTACCAATCTTTTTGATGTTTTAAACCACTTTGGTACACAACGCATATGGAAAGTGAACTGTAATTCTCCCCCTTCTATACTGAGGGACAGTGTGCCTCTACTTGTTGCCTGACAACAAGGTGCAGATTTCAGGTATGTCAACAAGATTAACATGAAGTACATCTACAAATTTAAACCTGCCACCACATTTCCAATAATATTTTTGTGTTTGAAAGAATATCTACAAATAAAGTACATCAATGTATCGTGACAATATCCCTGGATGCATCTTAAATAGCATGAAGCATGATTTAACCACAGCCTTAATAACACTGTTTGATCTTAGCCTCCATACAGGTTTTGTATCAAGTGAATGGAGTACAGCTACAGTCACTTCCCTGCATAAGGGAGGACCTTCTACAGATCCAGGCATTTACAGACCCATAAGTCTGACCAACCTCTTATGCAAAGCCATAGAACGACTTTGCATGGAATCATTCAGTCAGGATATAGGGAACCTTCAAACACTGGACTTGTTTCAGTTTGGATTCATCAAGGGCAGGTCATGATTAATCAACCTGTTGGGTTGTTTTGAATAGGTCACCAAAGCAATGGATGAAAACAAAATAGTACACACCACATACCTTGTCCTGGCCAAAGCTTTTGACACAATTTCTCACTCAAGCATAGTAGAAAAGCTAAATAGACTGAGAATAAATCCCCATGTCATCTGCTGGATTTCTAACTGGCTCACAGATAGGATGCAGATAATTAAAATAGGGGAAGTGACCTCTACAAAGAGACCAGTCACCAGTGGAGTCCCAGGGTCTTGTGCTGGGGCTGCTCTTGTTTAGCATCTAGTTTTCTAAAGTAAATGCCAATACCGAAGGGCTTTTGCTGACTAAATTTGCAAATGACTGCAAGGTATGAGCAGTTACTGAATCCACAAATGACTTAACCACCCTGTAGAATGGTTTGCTTCAAATAAATAAGTAGTGGCTAAATCAGTGGCTGAAACTAAATGCCAAGAAATGCATTATTGTATCCTTTGCAAAGTAGTCTAGCCCAGGTAGCTACCACATTGACAATAGATCTCTAAGAGTTGACCCAGTTATTCAGCATTTGGTACTTATGTGTACAGTGATCTAATTTTTGACCAACATTCATCTATTGTTTTAAGAAAATCCTTCTGTATTGCACAGCTTTTAAACAAAGAGATTGTGTTTATATCTAGGGATGTTATTGTCTGCTTTACTTAGCCCTCATTAGACCAATCATTGAATATACTTCCCCTTTTGGCATGTATCTTCCCAGACACACGTAACAACTGTAACACCCACAGAGATACCTTACCAACACACCTTGCACTTTTATCCTTCCTGAAACTGCTCCCCAAACAAAGTCTGAGGTGTCTGGGGTGACTAACTGCTTTGGAACAGTGAGGGAGAAGGGGAAACCTGGGTTTAGGGATATCTGTTGTCTCTACCAAGTGATTTCTCTTCTTACAAACCCTAGCAGTAGGATCTGAAAAGACAAGGGGTGTTGGTGCTGGGATGAAAGAGACTTTGGATACCACTGTATCTTTTTCATGTGGAGTCTTGCCAGGGGTATCACGGGAATTGTTAAAGTCATGTAACCCCAAATCCTGAGGTATATCCTTGCAGTAAATGAAATCTAAGTGGAAAATTGTAGAAATAGATCCAGATCTATTTTTTTTCCTGAGGAAGAAAAGCTCTTTGAACTTTAGTGTCTAGTTGACATCACAGAAACACAATCCTATGAAAAGGAGTCAAGAAAGACTTTTAAATTTTATCTTGGAAGCCCAGTCTGTGCAAAAGAACTCTCACCCAAGAGAGATATCCATGACACTTTGAAAAAGACCCTGCAAAGTCAATTAATTATGAAAAAAGGTGGATACCCTGTAGCCTGAAATGAGCTATAACTGCAGCTAGACACTTTGTGAACACTTTTGGTGTAGTGGATAGTCCAAATGGTAAGACAAAAAAACTGATAATGTGATCCAGGCACACAAAACCTTAAGAAATGGTTTTAGTCTGGATGAATAGGAACATGATGATGATAAGCATTATTTAAATCTAGTGTTACCAGGAAACGTGAATAAGGTAACAGGTTGTGAAATGACATAATTTTGAATTTGAGCACTATCACAAACAAGTTTAGGCAAGAAAGAACTGGTATCTGAGCATTTTCTTTCTTTAGTACTACAACATCCTTGAATAAACCTTCTTTCCCACTTAGGAAGGGGAAACTGTTTATATCACTCCCTGGGATAGTATGTGATGAATGACAGGTGGAAACAAACGATTCTGGTCTGGAGGGTAAGGAATTACCCTCAGAAAATGAGGAATTTCCTCTCATTGACATCTGTAACCTCGATGAATGATATTCAGAACCCATTTGTCTGAAAATGTCTATTGCCAAAGTGAAAATTGGAAATTCAGACTTTCTGTAAGAAACAAAGGGGTTGCCAGTGTAGAAGGAGAGAAGAACAAAGTATCTTAAATAGTCATGCTAGGTTACTGGACTGTGCTTTGTTTAGACAGGAGAAATGGAACCAACAGTGTTATTAATTGCAGCAGAATGTTGTGCTCATCTCTGGGGAATCTGCTGCTGCTGCCATTAATAACACTGTTGGTACCATTTTTTCCTGTCAAAAAGAAACAGATAACTAAATATATATATATATATATATATATATATATATATATATATATATATATATATGTATATATATATATATTTATTTATTTATTGACATTTGTTAACCTCTGACATTTGTTAACCATTTGATATCCTCTTCAAAGTTCTGTAGTCAGGAGTATTTTACCAGGTCTGGCTCAAGATTTAATTCAGTCTTCCCTAGGGATGAGCACAACATTATGACAAAACAGGGAGGCCTTCCATGTGCTCTTTCTCTTTTCCCTGAACTGACAACAGTGTCTCTCCTTTGCCCACTGAGGGGACCCCAAAAAAGAGTACATAGCTAACCCCAGTCAATAGTGGCTGTAGGTGTTACACCAGAGGTATCCGGGGTAAAAGATGAGTGGTCTGAGGTACAGCTAATGGCCACAGCAGAGTCACCCACCTGTGGCTGAAGCAAACTGCTAGCCTGCTGTGATGGTACAGTCTGTTTGCTTAACTTTTTCTTTTTGTGGCTAGAAGAAGGACTGATGACAGGGCACCTCTTTCCAACTGGAAAACAAGCATCAAAAGCTGCTAAAAACAAAAAGTCTTTAAAGGCACTTTTTTTTTACAGACAAAGGCAACAAAAATCTCTTTAAAATACTTTTTCAGACCAATAAAGAAAAATAAACACAAACTCACCACATAAAAAAATGGTTACTTTAAATAAATTTTAAACTGAAAGGAAAGAATTAGTGCTCTCATTTAATATTACAGTACAATTTCACGACAGTCCGTTACAACACAAACTCCTAGCTTTAAAATTATTTTCCAGAACAGGAAAGTATCAATAATAAACAAAATTATTAAATGGAAGTTTTTTTCACCAAAGGGAACGCAGCAGAGGAACAGCACAAGCCTGCCATCGATTCTTGAAAGCCTCAGAGGAATGTACTCTTAAGTGGCAGTAAAGCTCTGAAGGGCTTGGCACCCAACATTGTCTTTTTAGTCAGCTGAGCTTGAGCTGACTAATGGTTTGGGTGTGAGGAAGGTGCCCTGAAGCTTTGCAAGCTGGGTGGTTGTTATATATCCATGGAAGGATATAATCCATATAGCTAAGGCTAGTGCAGTAATAATAAATATGATGAACACTTATCCTACTCCTCCATAGCCCCTCTATAACAAACAATAAATCATCTGTTTCCTTTATGCATACTTGAATCTTCCTTGTTAGCCAGATATGGACAACCATTAACAGACACGAACTGGGCTGTCCTACTATGACACAAAGGATTATAGCAGTCACACTGCAGCACAGACACTGCATGGCCTTTCAGCTGTAAGGTCAGTGCAATAATAGTTCAACAGCAGTAACACTGATAAACAGACATGCACAAACATAAACATCCAGAATCGTTACATTCATCTGCTAGATTTGTCCCAAGAATATCTGACAAAATGCATCATGTAAAGCTACAACTGCAATATTATGCAGTTTCAGTTACAAGTCCACTTATAATTAAATGCAAATACAAGCTATTCAAATTTTCACACTCAGCAATAACATACCACAACAAAAGGTGCAGAAAATGGGCCCTACTACAGAGTATTTGTCAGTCATAGGTGAACAGTGTCAGTTTCAAAGAGTACCTCATGATAAACTATATCCCTAAATGTGAACAAGTACCTCCTTATGCCTGACACCTCTTCCTCTCTTCTTCACTCACTTCCTAACCAGTCAAATTGTCTTTCCTGACTATTTAAATTTGCCTTAACCCTATTTTTTCTCTCACTTCATATTGCAATTCCTGTTTCGATTATATTAACTTACCTTTAATTTCTCTAAACTGGCAAAAGTTTCTCTAAATGTTAAATCATTGTCATATAAGTTGTATCTATTTTTAATCAGTGTTGTCACATGACAGTTTGGTATGATTATTTAAACTGTAGATGTTTTGTATTATTATTGAAGGTTGCAAAATTATTGTTCTTAAAATGCTTTTGTAATACTTTGGAGCTTTTCTCCGCAGGTCTCCACTGAAAACGGGCACCTACTCAGACGGACTTTCACGGTAATTAAATATCAATAAATAACTATAATGAAATAAATAAATATTTTGACTGAAGGTTATCTGGAGAAAATGAGCTTAATATATTGGGAATGTAAGAGGGGCAGATAAAGTAAAGGAGGCCTCACTTAACTTGGGTTTTTTTTTTTTTGCGTGCAGAGAATTTCAGCATTGATACTTATGTGTACCAAAGGGATTCAAGGAATGTAATTTGTTAACTCATGGAAGATGGCGATACCCAATCCAAGCTTCTTGATATCTGAAGGGGTAACCCAGGCTACAATAAAGATTTTAGTGCTGCACATACACACACACACACACACACACACACACACACACACACACACACACACACACACACACATACGCACACTGAAAGACAGCAAATTCACAATTTCATTATATATGTATGTGTGTGCATGCACACGCATCTGTATGTGTGTATATATATACATGTATATATACTCTATATCCTAGAGTCAGTGCATATGTAAATGGCACATTTCATTTTATTATTGGGATAGCATGCGTTATTGAAGCCTTCTGGCTGTAGAAAATCATGTTTTTTCATTAAATGTTTGCTGTTATTTGTAAGGGAATTTCAGAACAGCGGCAACATTGTTTACCTCTTTAGCATGGAGGGAAGGAATCCTGCCTAGGACCCAGTTTTCCAGAGTTTGATTAGTAGCCCCAGCAATGGAGAAGCCATTGAGGGTATGCAGAGGAATGAAGGGGCTCTGCTCACAGATCCTCTCTCTCTGTCAGTAGGGATGGAGATTATGTGTCCTAAAGGAGTGTAGCTACTGTGCTGCCAGGTTTATGGAAGGTACAGCTCTCGCAATACCAGGCAAGAAGGGGGTGGGGAACAGGAGGCAATGCATATCCATGATGTTAGTGCATGACCTTGCAGTGTCCTATTGCATGATCCTTGAGGGTGGGGACTCAGACAGGTATGTCACTATGGAAGTGAGGCATTCTTCTCACAAGGCTGTAAGCCAGAGAATGATACTAGAACTGGCACAGTGGGACAGAGAATAAAATTGTCTGCTAGCAGTATGACTCTCTCTCCCTCCCCTGATCAACCCAACCTTGAGCCCTTGTTGCCAAAACTGAACAAATGGACCACCTGGGTGACCAGGGGAGTAGAGCTGATGGTCAGCAGCAGGTAGAGGAAAAAAACCTTAAGGATCAGTAATATAGCTATCATTAATGGACAATGAAATAGTATAGCTGGCTCAAACCTATAAAAATGCTTCTTCTGGTACAGCATCTGATGGATGTCTTAGCTTGCAGTGTGTACAAAACATTTTTAGTTTTAACTAGATCAGTCAACAAAGTACATATATCAGATGTGGATGGCTCAGAGATAATCTCAGCCCTGGTTCTAGTATGACTTTATGGAATGGAATGATAAACCTTAAATAAGACAAAGATGACCCATGTTAGAACAGTTGCTCAAGTAGTGGAAAAGACCAGCAGAGAGGGTGGGAGTTAGTGGGTGATGCTGGCTCATCCATGGTTGGGTGACAGTTGGGTGATTTCAGTCATATATTACCACCAGGAAAGCAGAGGCTTCATAACACTGAAAATAGACAAGACTGGGGGGTGGACTTCACTACCCCAGTCAGGTAACGGCTGGTCTCATTACCATGTGAAAGGAAGCATACACACATGCACAAAGAGGTATTAGAAAGTTCTGACATGCACTACTGGCACTGGGGCTAGAGTCTCATAAGAACTGCCCTCATTATGCACCACAGCTGCCTGGATGATGGCACCTCCAGTTGACTCTCACCTCCATGCTAGGACTACCCAGTATGGTGGAACAAATTGGCTCAAGACAGATAGAGAAAGCTTGATGGTTGGCGGGTAAAGAGGCAAAAAGCATACAAGAAAAAAATGAATTTCAGTCTAGTTTCAATTATCAGGAGTTTGACGTTATCAGCATACTTTTTTGAGAGTCTCATTAATATGTTTAGTATAAAACAAGACTCTGACAGGATAATTACAAGAAGCTATTTTAATCCTGCTTGCAGAGAACTAACTACACTGTGTTCCATTTCATGCCTGCAGATCTAGCCCTGTAAGCTGCCTTGTCTAGACTACAGTGTTTTAAAGGCAGACTACACAATGCTATTATTACAGTGTAGCTTAATTGTGTTATTAAATTTGCAGCATTCAGTAATGTGATTAAACAGCTGAAATTCAAAAAAATATTTAAGTTAAACAAGTAAATGAAAAGGTTATTTTAAGTGTTTAATTTAAAAGAGCTTTTTGTTACATTTAAATGTATCTGACCTGCAGCTCCAGGCAATTGCTCTTCAGCGTGCCTGCCATCAGAAATTTGACATTATATTAGCTAAGCATTAGCAAGTGTAAATAAATTAGAGCACCACCTTGGTGATAGCTATAAGCAGCTTGAAATAGGGATCAGCTCCTGTACTGTTTTCTCTCATTCAGGTAACAGATGAACCAAACCATTGACTTAGGAGCAAGTCAGGATGAGAAAGTGTCACAGATAATGTTTTGCTATGCCGAACACCTTTGTAATAACAATAAATCTCTTTTGTAGTAAATTAGTCATTATTAATCAGCAAGGCTATAATAGCTGATGTTGTCCTATAAGTCTTTCCAAATCCATTAATCCTGTACAAATAAGCTCCATTTCTACAGTTCGCCATCTAACTGTTCCTGGATTGTACTCGCAGGAAGCACTTCTTTTCCTGCTGCTGGCATTGAGTTCAAAAGAGCAAATCAAGATATGAATATAAAATTCCTACAGGCCAACACCTTGCATTGTATCAACATTGATTGATGCATGTGAAATGAGAATATTAAATCGTCTTATCAGCCAGGATTTCTTTGGCATTTCTTTGATCTGGCAGATCAGAGCAAAAAGTTAATTTGTGCCACTATTGTATGAACATCCACTTCCAGTGTACCATCATCCACACCTCACTCTCTCTCTCAGTTATGTGCTCTTGTTCTTAATCACACATTAATGTCTAGGCCAGGTTAGGGAAGAGGGAGCATATGTTTGGGAAGGGGGGTCAGAATTGTCAAGTGTTACAAGACATGTGTCTTAGGGGGGAAGCTGTCTGCAGGCTATGTAGTTTTTCTTCCATTAGATCATCTCACATGCTTTTGTTTTATTGCAGAATCTGAAACAGAGAAGCTCTGGCATGTGGCATTATGAATCCTTACTAGACTGGAACAGATAAATAATATAGCTTAAGACTTTAGGCAGCTTAGTTACCCAGACATTGCTCCTGAATCCTCTATGAAAAGAGGTGTTTGTGCACAGGGGGTTTACCTGGCTAACAAATAAAATAAGAAATAAAAGAAATTCCAAATATAAATTTAAACAAGTATCCCAAAGTTCAGAATTTGGAATATAATACTAGTTATAGCAATGCATGAACCCACTCCTGACTCCAGACCAGTGCTATGGTATGCAGCCTTATACATATGCAATGCATATGTAGATTGGACTAGTGGCACAGGAGTCCACAATGGCTGGGTGTCCTCACCTTTTTGCAGGCATCAAAAATAATGCACCAATCTGATGTTCCATTTTATACATATTATCAGGGGGAAAGGTAATCAGCTTAATGCATTTCTACCTGTGCATTAAACTGGTCCAGGATATACCTAACAATTAATTGTACTGATGAAGTAATCAATGACCATTTGATAGCAGTTAATAAGTTTGACTTCATCCCCTAAATATTCTGCATACTTTATTGATCTTTGCTTTCCTTATGTTTTATTTTAGTTTCCATATTTTCTGCATTGTGACAATTCCCCCCGTAAGTTGTTGCAGTCACTTTAATTTGACTGGATATCTGTGTGGAACATAATAAAATGCCATGAATGGTATTTGCCTCTCTTTTAATGTAAACAAAAAAAAAGAATGAAAAAATCTCTGTATCATGTTCAGATAAATAAAGGATCAGTCAGCTATAGTATGTAATACCCTGGATACCACGTTATGAGAAATGTGTATTTTATAAATATATACTTGAAGGAAATCAAACATGAGCAACAGTAAGAAATGCTATGAAAAATTAAACATTTTGCAACAGGCTTGATGATCTGAGTCTGGTCACATGAGAGAAAATAAGAATATTATAAAACTTCAGAAAGTTAAAAATAATAGAAATGCACATGTATGTTGTAGTGTATTAAAATGATGAACAAGTAACATGAGCATGAAAAGCTAAGAGGCAACACGAGTTCATAGCAACAGAAATATTAATGATGACCAAGTGTATCAGCTTTTCCCTCAGACTTTATTTTTTATAAAGAAAAAACAATCCATATATATATATATATATATATATATATATATATATATATATATATATGGGTCTATATTAGAACATTGACTTTTTAAAACGTTGAATGTTCTAATATCGACCCCTATTCAGCAAACGCTGACAACATCGAAAATGCAGAACAGCTCATTTTTTCCCAGGGAAAACAATTCACTGTTCCTACACACATACACACAACACAAACACACCAAACAAACAGCAATCCACACACACATACACTTAAAATCTGACATCTAACCCTACATTAAACTGTGCACACACCACTAGCTATCCACTTACCTTAACCCAAACCTTAACCCTAAGGTCCGTCACTATTGCACACTCACCTCACCCACACCCTAACCCTAACTCACCTACCCCACCCTAACCCTCACGTCCACACAATCGCACACTTACCTGACCCGCACCCTAACCCTAACTCACCTATCCGGTGCCCTAACCCTCACGTCCGCACAATCACACACTTACCTGATCCCGACCGGTAACTTTCCACCACAGTGCTGAACATAGCGAAGCCACAGGAATGGCCAACCAAATTCCTTCCCTAGGAAGAAATTCGGTGATCCGCAGCTTCGCTATTTTCAGTGTTCTCTGAATAGGGGTCGATATTAGAAAATTCGAAGTTGTGAAACTTCAATGTTCTAATATAGACCCTATATATATATATATATATATATATATATATATATATATATAGGTCTACTTTAAAACACTGACACGCCAAAACACCGACGATGAGAGCACTGAGACTGGAAGATTGACACCTGAGATAACCAACAGCTGAAAAGCACAAAACTTCACATGCCCGACAAACCACAATCCCCACAATCAACAAAACAAAACAAATACCTTTTCCAAAAAACACACACACAACACAAGCACACCAAAAACCTTACAAACCTACACTAAACCTTACATACACAACTATCTATGCACTAACCTTAACCCAAACCTTAACCCTAAGGTCCGTCACTATCGCACACTCACCTAACCCACGCTCTAACCCTAACTCACTTAACCCGCCCCTAACCCTAAAGTCTGTCACTATCGCTCACTTACCTTAACATGTCGGTGTTCTCAGCATCGGGCTTTTAAACTGTCGGTCATCTCAGTTGTCGATCTTCCAGTCTCGGTGTTCTCGTCGTTGGTGTTTTGGCATGTCGGTGTTTTCAAGTAGACCCATATATATATATATATATATATATATATATATATTTATATAAATTAAAACAATTATATCAAACTTCAAAATATGGAATGTTGCTTTTCATCAAATAACTCTTCTAATGGATTTTGAAATTCGTTCAGAAAACATTACAATTTTAGTTAATAAATTCATATTCTTCCACCGTGGAAATGGTGTTTTCTGAAGGGATTAATTTATTGGTTAACTAATAGCCACATACAGTTTGCAGTAGTAAAACGTGTTTGTTTTCCACAGAGACATTGGAAATATTTCTAGCTTTGTTTTCACTGAGTAACAATAGAGCAATTTCTAACGTTTGAACATTGTAGTTTTCTTTTGCCTTTAAAGCAAGATTCCTCCTTTTCTTCCACTTCTGGAAAGTTTGTTGTATTCTCTTCTGCATATTGTAGCCCTCCTTAGAAACATGACCATGACCTCTATCAATATCTTTCAGAGAGAAAATTCCTTTCTAGCATGTCTTGCAATTTCTTCTATACAATCTGAATGCACATCTGTAAACACCACACCCAAATGTACAGAATTGCTTTTTTGTATAAATTTATTTATTACACATCACACATATGACAGTATACATTTGAACAATCCAAGAAAATTGCAGTAGAAGTACAGAATTGCTTTGATGCTTGCAGTTCAAATGGGTAACCAAATACCTACTAAAAGTTATGTTTTATATGGATTTTTCCTTATTCGGGGTTTGATCTGCACATCACAATATACTGCATACTTATAATTTAGAAAGGATTAGTACATTCTGAATAATCTTATTGGAATATGCAACTTCCAAGTATATAACTACATATATCATGTCTTATCATTCAATTCAGTTTTCTGTAGTTTTTGAATTTTTTTTGTTTAACCTATGTTGGACCTTTATCTTAATATGTTGTGTAGTACAGGTAGATTTTGTGTTCACATTTTGAATGGTCTGAATGTATTTTGAACTCAAATTCTTATTGCTCATTTTAATGCATGCCGTTTAGCAGATAATATGAAAAAAATGCACAGTGGATATTGTTGTGACCATGTATGAGTGATGTTACAGAAACTTGCCTTTTTCTTTTCTGTCAAAGATGCATTTTATTTCTGTTCTAGATGCTACTAAGCGCAAGAGATCCAAAGAGAGCAAGAATGAAGTATTAATTTACCATTTATCATGTTAATAATTTTGCTAATATTAAAGAGTCCTGTAAGAATTTTGGTTGTAATATTACAAATCCAGAATGGACAAATCCCACATTTGCATACCTTACTCTATTGTTCTGCAATGTCTGAGACTGACAAATTTAATATAAACTTCTAATATTAGTGCTTTTAATAAACCATCTCTACAGCTAATCATTTGGTGATTCTCAGAAGATATGTACTGTAAATGAACAACTCGGCATGAGAAACAGTGCTAAAATAGTTTATAGTGAGTGATATGGCATGCCAGAAATATTAATCAATGTGGTACAATGTAGTTACTGGCTAGAAGTTAATGACACATTCAGGTCCACCACACTAGCTGGTCAATTGATTAGTTTGGTTATTTGCATTGTATGCATGCCTATTGATCTAACTCTCAAGTTAAGTTGAGTTGTATGAATTGTGTTATGTTCAACTTGTGTTAGTCAGTTAGAGGAATTTAGTCTTTAATTCGTGTTCATGATTGTTGACTTCAGTGTTACTACATGTAAGTAACGGGGTTGCGGGGACTGGGCCAAGTTCCTCATATAAACTCTTGTTATGCTTAGAAGGTCTTACGCTGTCCAAGCTAAGAGGTATATCTCACAAGCTCGTTATTGTACTGTTTGAGTCTGTGTACTGTTTTTGCTTCAATTTTCTATAAGAAGAAAAATTCAGGACAAATTAGAGATGCAGACAATCCATGATGTGTTGATAGGTAAAGAGTTCAAAAGTTCAGTGGAAGATTTAAAAGGTAGTAAATACAAATCTTATTTTTTATTGCTTTATAGTCACATGGATTGCTGTTCTGTTACACTGGCTTTGCTCTATCTTGGTGTGTTGCATGCACAAATCATTTCTTTTGATTTTCAGCATTGCAGGTATTCCATGGGTTGAAGTTTCATTTTGTTTTAGCTTCAATGTGCTATTATAAAGACATCAGTCTTCATAATGGTGTGCATGACACAGTGACCTTGGGGAAGAGTATATGACGTATGAGATTGTGGTAGCTCGGATATTCCCCCCACTTGCTGGGCATTGTGACCACAAGGTTTATATAGTCAGCAGGGTTGAGGGGGGCACACCTACTCATACTGGGGGTGATTCTTTACTGGCATTTGTGTGAATTTTGGAATAAACTATTCAGGAGAAAAAATTGCAATTTATTTTTCGTAGTCTTGAACTTTTGACTAGGAGCCTAAACACAGTATCAGAAAGAAAACCATTCTTAGGTTTAAAATGTAGCTTCTGAGGGTAATGAGGTTGCACAGGAGATTCATAGGTGCAGTGATAAAACACATGAGCTATACATACCACACAGGTGGCAACAGACTGAGACATCATTCTCTGAGTACAAAGGCCTAATATGATTAAAATAGGTACTAGCGAACAGGAGTGGGGAATTTGCCAAATTCAGTCTAAAAATTTTCCTGAAATGCATTTCCCACAATTGCATCCTGTCTCATTGTACAGTGGCCGTACAGGCCAGCAGAGAATCACATATACAAACACATGGATATGCATGCACACACACACACACACACACACACACACACATATATATATATATATATATATATATATATATATATATATATATACAGAGAGAGAGAGAGCGAGTTATGTACCATCCACACTACCTGTCCCCATTTCTCTGAACACCAGGTGATCACATATTTCCTTTTACATGTGCTTGCATATTGTAGGGAGTGGATTTTGTAATGCTGTATTCCCTTTATAGTCCATGAATCTGTTCCTTAACCACAGACTGCCCTTCTGCAATGTGGTCACAAAAGCTGTGATACTCTGTACCACGTATTGTTCATACCACTCTGCCTTAAGTGTTACATATGCCTTGCTTTGTTTTGCTAACTCCTTCCACACGATTGTGTTCATAACCATCGCTCAGAATACCAGATCAATGTATGTTGTTCTGATTTCCTTCTTAGCATGGCATACATTTTACTCTGTAGCACAGTCACATACTGCAGAAGACTGCAGACTAATGTCTGGTTTGCTGTTCATCTTAATGAGTTGTGGTTCTGTGACTAAAGCAGCCTCAACATTTTTAGTTATCAGGAGAGGCTAGCAGCTCTTTCTCTGTACTCAGTATCTCACAGACTCCTCTGTGGAGATCTACATCTAGCCTTTCATGCCGTGAAAGATCCAACCCTATTTGATCTCCTATTCCTTTGGAGAACTAAGGGTACATCAGTACTCAATTAAAGGAACTAAATCCACATCAGCAGATAAATAAGATACATTGGGGGTGATAGGGTCATATCTCAAGCATATCCCTCACCTCTGGAGGAACAAAGTTCCACTACATATCAGGCAGAGTAGCTCCTTTACCACCTTCAAGGTAAACCTAAATAAATGGATGGGCATCCTCAAATTCTCTCCCGGTCTATCTTGACTTACCCTCCTTGAGGCCAGAGGGAAATGTGGAATATTTTTTTTTTGGCTAGGCTTGAAATGGTCTGCAGACTGATTACCTAGTACTTACCTATGAACCTATAGGGAACACACAAAAATGAGGAGGAACATAAGTACAGTCATTCATGCACTGTTAGATCTTTCCCAGAGTTCAGTTCAACAATTTCAGTATTCCAGATTACATGGAGGTTACCCCAAAGCTAGACATTAAACAAGCAGTACTTACAAAAAAGTTTTTCCTTCAAGTGTCTTTTTATCCTATAGGATGGTTTAAACCCAACAATTTCTCTTGAGAGGACAACAGCTTGTGCTTCTTTTCCAATTTTCATGGATGCCTTCCAGAGTGCTTTCATCATTCGCATGTACCTCCCTGGAGACTAATCTTCTAAATCTTCTCCAGAATTGTATACACCCAGAGGTAGCTCTTCCATATAAGTTGTTAGTAAAACCTGCTTTTCTCATTTGTTTGCCTGTTCTGAATTTTCTTTCTATGATCCATCAGCTGCTAAAAGACAACCCTAGCAGACACAACTCCACAATGAGCCACATGGTTTACAGTCTCAGCAATCACTAAGCCACATAGAATCTCATCAGAGAACACTTGATTCTAGTCTCATGAGATGGGATGTGAGTCTGAGACTGTATTTAAGTGACTGTCACCTAGACAATTATAAGGCTGGACAGTCAAAGTCTATCTGGACAATTTTAGGTTGCAATCTTTCTGCTGATTGAATCACCGTAGAGGGACATGATCAGTGAGTAATGCAAATCCAATAAATAGTAATTGTGGTTGTGAGGCCCATTTTTTAGGAAGACATTCTCTGTCTATAACTGAATGACATTCTCAGCACTGCTGAAGTTTTTATTTATGTAACAGATGGGATGCTAATCTCCATCTTTAATTTGTGACTCATGCCTACCTCAGGGTCATCTCTGTGTACTAAGAAGTCTGGAACTGGTGGCATATCATTTGGTGGTCAGTCAAGGGGTCAAGCAGTTGTAATAAAATTAGAACTATGCATTTATTATTTATTTATTTATTTATTTGCATTTGTTTACCGGGATAGTTCACTGGGCCATTTTCAGTGGAGTCCTGGGGAAAAAAGCTCCATATATAAGCCATTTTACATACAATACAGAATTTTGCATTTATAAAGACATTTAGTACATATTATTGGCTGCTTATACAATTGGTAAAAAAGTGCAAAAGTAATCATTCTGAATCATAGATAGTATACAAGCCATACAGAGTACATATGTAGGAACATTCTATATGAGTAGTTTACAGATGGTAAAATTTAGGTAGGACACCTCATACAGTGGGTGCTGAGCTGAATGTAGAAATTAGTTACAGTCTACTAAGTTTTTAATGCACAAAGGAGGTGTAATAGCTGAGTGCTAGGCAATATCACAACTAAGCTGTAGGAGTACTGTGCAAGAATCAGAATGGTGGTATGATATTAAGCTAGGTTGTTAGAGTACCGGAATTTTTCACCTGGTTTAACTGGAGGTCTATAAGGGTTACGAAGTGAGGGAAGCAGACAGGAGGGATAGAAGAAGGATCATGATGGTTAATAGAGGAGGGAGTGGAGAAGATGGAGAGAAGACAGAGTAGTAGTGTGGAAGTGAGAGTAAATTGTGCTGGCTGAAGTTAGGTTATATCAGATGTGGCATTATCACATGTACACAGCCAAGATTCAGAGAAGTGTTGCTTCAGAGATGTCTTGAAGAGGGTTGCTGAGTGGGTGGATCTAAGTGTTGAGGGGAGGGCGTTCCAAAGTTTTGTGATGGTAAAGGAGCAAAGCATCTGGCCAGCTGAGAGTTTGGGTTTTTCTACATTTATGAGCAGCTGGTTGTTGGATCGGAGTGGTCTTTTAGGATGGTATATAGTAAGTATAGAAGATAGAGCAGAGCACATAGATGGATTATGAATGAGTTTATGAGCTGTGTTTAGTTGGATAAAAGTGAGATAGTTGGGGAGCTCAAACTATTTCAGGTTGTGTAGTGATAAGCAGTGGTGGGACTAGGTATTAGTTACAAACTTAGCAATTTTGTTATAGCATGAGTGTAGTTTGGACTTTAGAGAGAACTGAATATTGGTGAGGAGGGGGGCACCATATAAAAGAGAGGGTGATAAAAAAGAGGAGGCAAGGGAAAGTTGGGATGATGCACTGAGTAGATGTTTGTGTTGGTAAAGAGTGCCAAGCTTTTCATGTGTTTTTTTTTTATATTGGACTGGATGTGCAGGTCAAATGTGAGGTTTCCGTGTATGATTACACCTAGGGGCTTTGTGCTAGGTACAATGTTGATGGTGGTCGCATTTAGTGATTGAATGGTGAGGTTCTCTTTTTGTAGAGGTGTGGACTTTTTGGGGGCAAAGATTACTAGTTTTGTTTTGTTGGAGTTCAGGGCAAGATGATTATTAAACATCCAAATTTCGGTGGAGGTGAGGGCATTTTGAGTTATTTGGAGTAGTTCTGAGGAGTTGTTTGCATGCAGATGATAGTGGAGTCATCTATGTACTGGATGACTGAGCCTTGAAAGAGTGCAGTGTAGAAGTTATTGATAAATATTTTACACTGAAGTGGGCCTATAATGGAGCCTTGAGGAACTCCAGTGGTGGTGTTTAAGAAAGGGGAGTAAGAGTTCTGCTATTTATATTAGTGAGGTAATTAGAAAACCAGTGGAGAGTTTGAGGTGAAGTACCTACGTTAGAGAGTTTTGTTAGAAGGAGAGAGTGGGATATAGTATCGAAAACTGTAGAAAGATCAAGAAATAGTGAGGAGACAATTTTACCAGTGTCACGGGCTTGGTTGATAGTGTCCATGAAGGATATGAGGGCAGTGGTGGTACTATCTCCTGGCCTAAATCCATGTTGGGTAGGGGAGAGTATGTGAACTTGGGTACATAAACTTGGGTTTTTGAACTAAATTCACAGTGATAGCTAGCCAGGCCTAAAACAATCTTAACCTCTTTCTTTATAGTTGGTGTGGGTCAGTTTTTGTGGGCCAGGTTTGTACTGCTTTAATTATCTCAGCCTGTGCCTTCATTATCCCTTTGCTTACTACATCATACCTCTCAACTGTCCAGATTTTCACAGAATGTTCAGATTTTTGCCTCATGTCTTTGGTCTATTACCTCAAACAATTTGTGGTTTTATGTCAAATCACTGAGGACTGAAATCACTAAGTAATGACATACATTTGAGTTTCAGACTTTATATCCTTCACAAAAATACATGCAAGCACAAATTATGCTATTCTAGCAATGTTTTAAGTTTAAAAGAGCAATATGTAAATTTGTCCCTGTTCTTGGGCCTTTGTTTTAGGTTTTGTCCAGATTTCTTGCACTAAGACATTGTGAGGTATGTACACAACCCAAATATCATGTTTTGGCCATGTCTAATTTACACTTAGCAGGAGAAAAGTACAGTTGTGTACACTTACCATAAATGTAGATGTTCGAGTGTATTCACTGTTACAGTCATTACATTTGGGGTTATCTGCTTGCAGTTGCCCTCAGTCGGTCTGATTAACAAAGTCTTGGGTCCTACGTCAGTTGCTGCCTCTTCTTCCATGACGTCAGGTCGTCAGGAGTATAAAACATGCAGCCAACGTCATTACATCAGTTTTTCTTGCCCCAGATGTCAGGTGCCTCCCTAATGGGAAGCAATTAAATCTATAAATATACAAGGTTATACCTCAAACAAAAAAAAAGCAAATACACCAAAAAGCTTTTAAGCATTGAAAAGGAGAGAAGAGGTATAGCCAAAAAAAGTCAAGGGGCTGGAGGGAGGGTAACTATGACTGCAACAGTGAATACACTTGAACATCTACATTTATGGTAAATGTACACAACTGTACTATGTTCTTTGTGTTTCACTGTTGTAGTCATTATATTTGGGTAGATTCCCAAAGCTAAGGATAGGAGGAGGAATTTAGATAGCATTAGGACCAGTTATAAGGCCCTGCAAAACTGTAGTGGCAAAGCCAGCTCTGGATTTAGAGAAAATTGGAAAATAGTAATGCTTGGTGAAGGTATGTACAGAACTCCAGGTAGCAGCTTCTAAGATGTCGCTGGTAGGTACGCCTCTGAGAAAGGCTGTAGAGGTAGATGCAGCCCTGGTTGAGTGGGGTCTGATTCCCTGTGGGATAGGTTTTCCATGGTGCTTATAGCAGAAATGAATGCAATGGCCTTTCCATTTGGAAATGTTTTGCTTTGAAATAGCCTTCCCTTCTGTCCTTGCAGCAATTGCCATCAGCAGTTGTTCAGATTTCCTTTGAGGTTTAGTCTTGTCCAACTAGAATCTAAGTTGTCTGTGCACATCTAAGGAGTGCAGTATCCGTTCCCCTTTGTTCTGTGGATTAGGAAAGAAGGCTGGCAAATGAATGGACTGATTAAAGGCCACACCTTTGGCATGAAAAAAGGATTGGCCCAGAGGGGCACCCTGTCCGCATGAAAGATGATGAAAGGCTCCACTGCCATAAGGGGCTGTAATTCAGATACCCTTCTTGCTGAAGTGATGGCTAAAAGGGGAAGCTGTTTTCCAAGAAAGGAATTTTAAATCTGTAGTAGCAGCTGGCTTGAAAGGAGGAAGGGTGAGTTTCTTCAATACAAAGTTAAGGTCCCAGGCTGGAGTTGGAGCTCTCCTGGGTGGTCTTAAATGTGTTGCCCCTCTGAGGAACTGCTTGAGCAGTGGATAAGAGAAGAGGGGAGGTTCTGTGTTGTAATGAGCTGAAATGGCTGAAGCGTGAATTTTTATTGAGGAAAAAGACAGGCCCTTGTGAAGCATCTCAGTTAAGTATCGTAAAATCTGAGGTAAATTGGGCACTGCTGTGCTAATCCCTTGAGATTGGTTCCAGGCACAGAATCTTTTCCATTTTTCAGCATAAGATTTTCTAGAACTAGGCCCCCTTGCCTCTAATATGACATCCATCACTGGTTTACTGAGGGATGGTAAAGGAGAGCTTAGGTAATTAGGCAGGCTGCTAGGTTCAGTGTTTGAAGCTGAGGGTGCAAAATCTGGTTCTCCTGCTGAGACAGCAAGGTAGGAGTCTGAGGCAGGTGCCATGGGGCCAACAGTGACACACTGTGCAGGAGGCGGTACCAGTGTTGGCATGGTGAGGCTGGTGCAATCAAAATCATCCTTGGTTTGTCTTGTTTGATCTTTAGTAGTGCTTTGGAGAGCAGAGGCAGCTGAAGGACAGAGCATCCACCTTCCAAGCTTGCCTGTGGGGAGTCCTTGCACTAAATTTTTCCAAGTGATAGTTCTGGGGGAAGGCAAACAGGTCTATATCTGGGCTCCCCCATTTGCTTGTGAACATGTTGAAAATCCTTGATTCCAGTTTCCACTCGTAAGGGTCCATGAGGCTTCTGCTTAGTCCGTCTGCCAGTATATTTAGTTTTCCTGGCAGGAATTGAGCTTGTAGAACCACTTGGTAGCTCATGGCTGTGTTCCACAATGCCATGGCTAGTCTGCAGAGGGAGTAAGAATGTGTACCCCCCTGCTTGTTTATGTACCAAAGAACAGTGGTGTTGTCCGTCTTTACCATTAATTGTCCTGGAGGAATGTGGTCTTTGAAGGCTGTCAGAGCATTCTGTACAGCTAACCATTTCTTTATGATTGATGTAAAGGTGCATTTGAATTGGGTTCCATTTGTCCAGAATGCACTTCCCTGCCAGGTGTGCCCCCCCCCCCATGCATAATCTGATGCATCTGCTGTTAGGGTTTGGGCAATAGGGGTTAGTGTGAATGGCAGTCCCTTGTTTTGGTGGCAGACCTCTGCCCACCAAAGGGATTCCAGGCATAGACAAGGAATGATGGAATCCTTGCTTCTAGATTCTGAGAATGTTGACACCATAGGCTTTTTAGATACCATTGTAGTTTCCTCATATGCAGTCTTGCATATGGAATTAGAAGAATGCAGGATGCCATGAACCCCAAGGCTTGTAGTATTTGCCTTGCAGATAGTAGGGTTTTTGTGGCCACTTGTCTGAAGTAGGTTGTCAAGTGAATTTGTTTCTCTGACGTGAGGAAAGCCATCTGAGAAGTTATATTCAAGTTTGCTCCCAGGAATATAATTTGTAGACAGGGTACCAGGTGTGATTTCTTTTAATTTATGGTGTACCCCAAACAAGTTAGCACCCTTTGTACAAAAGCCAGATGATTCAAAAGTATGTCCTGGTTTTCTGCCTGAATTAGACAATCGTCCAGGTATTGGTATATTTGAATTTTTTTTCCCTACAAAATGCAATGACTGGAGCTTGGCACTTTTTGAATACCCTGGGCGCAGTAGATAAGCCAAAGGGCAGCACAGAGAACTGATAGTGCGTGTAGCCTGCTTTGAAGCGTGGGTATCTTCTGCAAGATTTCCTGATTGGGATGTGCAGGTATGCTTCCTTTAAATTTAGTGTTGCCAACCAGGCCTCTTTGCTTAGCATAGGAAGCATCTGGTGAAGAGTCAGCATCTTGAATTTTGGAATCATCAAAAAGGTGTTTGGAGTAGGCAGGTCCAGGATAGGACGTCATGAATTGTCTTTTCTGGGTACTGGGAAAAATCTCGAGTAGAAACCTTATCCCTTTTCTTCTTCTGGTATCAACTGAATAGCTGCTATGCTTAAGAGAGAGAGTACTTGCTTTTGGGCCTCTGCCTACTGATTTGGAGGTTGATCTGGCCAACCGCTTGGAGTTGGTAATGTGTGGAAGTGAAATCTGTACCTTGGGACACTATATTTAAAACCCATTTGTCCTGTGTAATGAGTCCCCAGTTCTTTGCATGAAGTTCAAACTTTCCCCCCAAAGGGGCAGTCAGTTGAGAAGTGCTTGGAAATTTTAAAAAGAAGTCATAGAGACAGTTTACCATAGGGGAGAGTTTTATTACTCTCAGATTTGGAAGTGGAGGCCCCCCACTGCTTAGTCCTGTGTGTCCCCTGGGACTGAAGCCTGGGTGCTTTGCTGGATCTGGGTTTGGACTGAAAAGGTCTGGAAGAGGCAGGAAAGGACCAGTTCTTAGAAGGCCAATGCATACTAAATCTTGGAGGTTGTACTTGTAAAAAATCTTTAACAGTCTGCATAGAGTTAGCTTTTTCCTCCATCTTTTTAAGAACTTCTTCTGCCCTGTTGCCAAACAGGCGGTCCTGATTTAAGGGAGCATCCAGTAATTTCACTTTAACATGATCTGGCAAGGATTGGTCCTTAAGCCAACCATGCCTTCTAAGTACAGACCCAGTTACTGCAGCCCTGCAAGATGCCTCTAATGAATCAAAACCAAATTACAATGTATGTTTACCAGCTTGTTCAGCAGAATGCATTAAATCCTGTAAATCCTTATTTTCAGCACAATCAGGAAACAACATAATTTTCTGTTTAAGCAATCCAATAATATGCAGCTGATACTTTAACATATGAAACTGGCAATTCAAGGTCTTAATGGTTGCAGAAGTGCATACCTTCTTACCCCATCTATCCAGCACCCTGGAGTCTCTATCAGAGGGGGTAGGATTTTTGGCAGTAGTAGCTGTAATGCCCTTGGGTCCCTATGAAACGGTTTCAGGATCCGCAGTAGGATTTTTGAAAAGAAACTTGTGAGAGTCAGGAATCCTGTAATATCTATCAGGTTTTCTGGAAGCAGGAGATAAAGAGTCAGGGCCCATGGTAGATTCCGAAAAGGCATCATCAACAATGTCCAGTACAGGAGGTATAGCTAATGGCCTGTGCTTGGGCAGGAGTAAGAAATCTTTAAGCCTCTTTTTAGAATCAGAGAAATCTTGACTTTCCCAATGAAAATGCTCCATGAGAGTATGCAAGATTTCACCAAAAGAGAAATCCTCTTGGGGGGGGGGGGGGGCAGAGAGAATAGAGTCCTCAGCACCAGAATCCTCATAGGTAGATAAGGGTAAATCCTGGTAATCAGAGGAAACAGAAATTTCAGAATCCTGGTCAGAAGTATCATAAGCAAACTCAGTCCTAGGTCTCTTACAGGGGGAAGGTTGGCTTCCCCTGATTAAAGTAATAAGATCTTCAGTCATTCTTATCATTTATTTTTTAGGCATAGAGGCCTGACCATGTGGTCTGGGTATCAGTTTTCTAGGCATGGTTCGAGTTTTAGGCCTTGAAGAAGAAGATGGCATTGGTTTAATATGCAAGTCAGTAGGACTGAATACACCCTCAGAAGCCGGTGCCATCCAAGGTAGAGACATCTGCAGGTTCCACAGTTGACGCATCTAGCGGCATACTGGACTCTGAATGGATCTCAGCAGAGACCTGCGGATTTGAAGTAGAGGGTATCAGGGGCTGCAAAAGTGCCTCACTGAGTAATAGCAAACTGGGCGGCCTGTCTCTGTCTTTATCTTTGCGTATTTTTGGAATGTCAGTAGTCGAATGGCTTATCGAAGACATATCAGGATAATTGAACTGAGCACTAAATTATTTAGAATGGCAAATATACTGACAACGGATAGTTCGTGGTTTAAATAAGGCACAAAACCAACAGCAAGGTACATCGTGGTCAGGGCCTAGGCAAGGAATACAGTACGAATGAAAATCTTTATGAGGTATTTGCTTTCCACAAGAAATGCAATTATTTACTTTTACTGACATCGGATTAGAGCAAGAAAAAGTTTCCACAATGGGGTACTTAGCTTTTAGTTGAAGACTTCAGTTCTGAAACTTGAAAATGAAAATTTCAGGAGTTGGCCGACTGGCACTTGAGAACTGCTTCTGCTTCGGGCACTGCACAGCAAGAAAGACTGATGTAATGACATCGGCTGCATGTTGACTTGACGTCATGGAAGGAGAGACAGCAACTGATGTAGGACCCAAGACTTTGTTAATCAGGCCGACTGAG
The DNA here is from genome assembly GCF_019279795.1 of Protopterus annectens. Classification (NCBI taxonomy): domain Eukaryota; kingdom Metazoa; phylum Chordata; order Ceratodontiformes; family Protopteridae; genus Protopterus; species Protopterus annectens. The sequence goes on along the minus strand of NC_056725.1, from coordinate 1,196,778,242 downwards.
GGCTACTGCAAGCAGATAACCCCAAATGTAATGACTGCAACAGTGAAACACGAAGAACATCAGGCAACTCAGCTTGAAAGAAGAAACCTAAAATGGTTTGGACTTTAGGAAGATGGCTTTCTGATATTGGGTTTATGAACTTTGTCCATCATCCTCTGGAATGCTGAATATGCTCTGTGAAGAACAAAAGGTAGGAGTCTGTAATGGAAGCATCTGTCTGATGAGGAAAGTGTAATTTTAATTAGTTTTTGGGACAAATGGATTTACTGGTAGTCTTTGCTTGGGTCCAAAGTGGAGAGAAACTTAGCCTTGATGAATTTTTCAGTCAGTTTATCCATTCAGGGTTTGGGATATAAAGCAAATTTACATATACTCTTTAGTTCTCTAAAGTTAATGCAAAATCTTACAGACCAATTTGTTTTTTGTACCTGTGCAATGGGGGTATACTTATTATGATGGGAACCCCAAGTTTTGACATATTTTGCATCACTTTCTAAAGTTCTTGGTACTGTGATTCTGGTATTTGGTAAGGTTTCAAATATACTTTCTCACCTGACAAATTTTGTCTTTTTCTAAAGTGCAGATTATTTTATTTCTTGTTTCTAAGACATTTATAATGCCTCATCTATTTTGACTTCATGATATGCTGTAGGGGCCAGAATGTCTTCTACAAATGTATTTACTACAAAAATATCAGTTTCTTTCTAAGATTTCAGAACATTTTGTGGTATAATTGTTCTGATTTCCTTTTTCCCCAGCTGTTGAAGTTATAATTTACTTCACTTAGTTTTTCTACAATTTTAAGAGGTCCTTGCCACTTTACAATAACTTTCCTGATTAGAATTCTCAGTGATGAGCATTTTCAGTATATGTTGTCTGTTGTGTTTTTCCTCTCCTTATATGTTCTTTTATTATAGACATTGTAGTTGGTAACATGCCCCACAGTTATATAAAATACTGTACCACATTTTTAACGGGGGTGTTTTCCTTCTACCATTTCTGTTCTATAATCTAGCAAGCCCAAGGGTATCTGCCATAAACAGTCTAAATTATTTTAATCCAGTTGAAGCTTGGAGTTCTTAAAAAAGAATGGAAGCAGATTGTCCCAGTTACTCCCATCTTATTCCATAACTTTTCATAACAAACTTTAAAATTTTACTAAATCATTTGACTAGCCTCTCTTTTTAAGGGTTATATGCAGGTGTCCTTAGCTATTTCACTTTAAAATACTGACACAGTTCATTCATTACTCTGGATATGAATTCATTGCCTTGGTCAGAAAGAATGTCTTGGGGAACTTCCATTGTAGAAACAAACAGTACTAGTTCTTTTGCTATTGGCTTAGTATTAACTCTTCTTAGAATTATTATCTCAGGAAATGTAGCAGTCCAGTTACTGATTACCAGACTATATTAATGGTATTTTATAAATGGACCTATAATGTCTGTTGCTAGTACCTCATGTGAGTCTTTTACAACAACAAGGGGCATCAAAGGCCTCTCAAAACCTCAGCTGGATGCTGTCCTTTGACATTTGGGGCAAGCTGTACAAACATTTTCTACATCTTTCATAACTCCAAGCCTGTAAAATCTATCTAAAATCCTATCCTTTGTCTTATTCATTTTTAAATGATCATCTAAAATGTGGCTATATGTTAATGTAATTGTGAGTATTCTAAATGGCTGGGCGCCATTAACTCTCACAGTATCTCTTCTTTGTATTTGGTTACTGTGTAAAGCAGGTCATTTTTTTTCAAAATATTAGCATGAAGTGGGCGGTTCTGTTTCTTTGTTTCTCTGCTGCTATTGCTATATTGTCTCTTGCTGGACTTAAGTTACTGCTGTTTCACTGTACCTTATTGAATTTGACATGGTTTATGTGGAGACCACTAAACTCAACATTACTTTCATCAGTATATTTATGTAATGAGGAGGCTGAGGTCTCTTCTCCTATAAACACAAGTACATGTTTCTTCTCTCAGAGCAATAGCTAGGGCTAGGTAGATGGGCTGACCACCCCAGGCACAAGCTGTTAGGAGGCATGATCAGAAATGCACTCAAACAGACTTACAGTAATGGAAATGTATTGCCAGTATCCAATCAGTATCAGGATGCTGGAATTTATTCATTCTTTGCATGTTGGTCAACAATTTGTAATTTGTTACCTTTTTTGTGCTTGTTTTGTTCCCCATGTTTCTTTTTGTTTGCTACTCAACTTTTGAAGCTTTTTTTTGAGGGGGTTTACCAGTCTGGGAGACTGACCATGGTGCCACTTTACATAGAAAGTCCTCTGTCCTAGTGCATCTTATTCATCTTCTGTAAAGGGGATACTTATTAGATTCAGAGGTACTTGCTAAGCTGTTGGTCTGTGAGGATCTTAAGAAGACTAGCCTTACATTCTCATAGTATTTTTAGCCCTTATATTTTGCACATGAACAACCCAGAGGTGGACTGAACAAGGATATGTTGAGACATTTACTTGTTGTCCCTATCCATGATGGACATGCATCATAAATTAGAAATGCATCTGCACTTCTCATCCATTCATCTAAATTACATTTGAATAGAGCAAGAAAAGTACTTAATTTTATGAGTGGAAGATGATTCTATGGAAATGGTATTCTCTGTGTTACACACCTATCCTTCCAAAATGTTCTAGTTATCTTGCAAAAAAAGTGTGATCCCTTGAGTGGGTGTTCACACTACCACTGGACTTGCAAATGTGCAATAGATTTGAAAGGATAGGGTCAGCTAAGACTCTATAAATAAGGCAGAGGTCACCTGTTAGTAGCCTGTATAATAACAAGAAGATAAATAAGGCTTTAAGACACTCTGCATAGCTTTTGTGCTTCAGGGCCTTGATTTTGTAGTGAGAAAGTGTTTTGGTAACTCCAGTTGTGAAAAGTGTTTGGACAGGTACATACTGAATGGGGCAGTATCTTCAATGATTGGCCAGATAAGATCTAAAGACATTGGAATAATTACATTCCTGGACCTGGGAGTCATACCTTTAGATATAAGCTGTGTGATGGAGGACTTACAATAGTGGATACATGGGGATCAAATGACAGTTCATTGTTAGCATTGGTTCCCAGATCCCTGACTAACGGATAAACTTTCAGAGGTATGTTGTCAATGTGACAGTTGCAAGGGAAATCATGCTTTCCAAAGGATACAACTGTACATTTCTTGGTATTTAGTTTTAGTCCATGGTTTTGACACAGGTTATTTGTTTGGGAAAGGCCTTCTTGGAGGATTGATGATGGCACTCAGTTTATAGTCGTCTGCAAACTTGGTCAGCCATAAACCCTCAACATTTACTTTGATGCCCAAGAAGTAAAAGCCAAACAAGAGTAGCCTTCTGGTGTACTGCTTGTGACAGATGTTTTGGAGGAGGTAAAACCTCCTACCATAATTTCCTGAATTCTGCTTGTGAGCTAGTTTGCTATCCAGTGAGTTACATAGGGATTTACATTTAGCTGGAAGAGTTTACCTTTGATACCACAGTGAGGGATCGTGTCTAATGCCTTTCTGAGGTACAGGTATGCAGTGTCTACTGATTTGTCCTCATTCATTGCTTCAGTATTCTTCTCAAAGAAGTCAAACAGGTTAAGTAGGTAGACTATATCCTTAATGAATCTGAACCAGCTTGGGTTAATAGTTTGTAGGTTACCTATGTTCTTGTTTATTACCTCACAGTGATCCTTTCCATAACCTTACAGATAAGGCTCATCAGGATAATTGGTCTTTAATTACCTGGGTCTGTGGATGCTACCCACTTTTGTGCAAGGGGGTGATTGTTACTGTGCTCCATTCATCTGGCACAAAGCCTGTTTAGAGACTGATAATGAATAACCTTTATAGGTGGTCTGACAAGTCATATTTCAGGCCAGTAGGCAGCCCGTTAGGTTATCCAGCTCCATAGAAGTAGTGTTCTTGGCCTTTGAGTAGCAGCTTGAGAACTTGTTTGTGGGAAGTTTCAATTGGGATATAGATGCAGGTATGTGATCTGGGAATATGGGGGATTGGTGGTGAAGTTAAATTTCTACGTTAGAAGATTGACTATGTCATCTGGGTTTGGATATGTGATATCTTTTACTATTAGCTATGCACATTGCTGAGGATTGCTTCTGAGACTTCTAACATAGGGTTTTGTGGTTATCCTTCATCAGGGTAGCTGTCATATCTGGCACTGTTTGATTTGATCAGGGCCCAAAGTTCCTTGATAAATTTAGCAAGAGCATTATTGGCATCTTGAGAGATGACCTGGGTTTTGCATGAAATCATTTTCACTTTTATTATTGAGCCTGTTTATGTTAGGGTTCTATCAAAGGGGTTTATTATTTATGAGGGGGCAGATGCATCTATGCTGATATTTATATATGTGTACAACATTTTTGGTAAGGATTCTGCTTAAGTAGTGAGGTTGTCAAGATGAAAAGGGGTTTTGAATTCAGGTTTTCACTCAGTTTTAATATATTAGTTTTGGCATAATCTCTGTATACCAAGGTATTGGAAGATGCTTTTGGCTTCAGTCTTAAGGTGAATTTGACTAATGTGTAGTCCAATTTGACTATGGATGAAGTTACAATTAATGGAGAGTAAAGCTGCCCCATATTAGTAAGGATTAAGTCCAGGATTTTACCACCCCTAGTTGGTGTGCAGGCTAACTTGTCCACACAGTTTGTATTTATGAAGTACTGAAACTTCTGGATATACAGATTGGAGGATGTATGAGTCTCCCAATTAATGGAGGGGTAGCTGAAGTCTCCTATGAGAATGATGTTTGGCTTAATGCATTGTGATTCCACATTGGTTAAGTAGGAGGTAGGAGTTGAGGGGGTCATGGAGCCCTATTCTTAACTATGATATGATAAAGAGTTTTGTTACCAGTAAATTGGATGTGGATGAGTTCTGTGCTATTATCTTGTCTAATGAGTTAGAAGGTGAATCGTTAGATAAGCCACCTCCAGTTTCATTAATTATTTTCTTTACCCTTAGAGCCCTGCTTCTATTTCTAAGTGGCTTTCGTTTTGGTATAACAGGGAGAATTTTAAGACCCTGCTTAAGTTCCCCTTTCCATTTCCCTTCAGTATGAGACTCCCCTATCACTTTCTCAGTTTTTTATAACTAATTTCCAAAGTTTATTATCAAATATGGGGGTCTTCTCTACTGCCTCCACACTGACTTCTTTTATTATTTTAATATCAGGGTTCTTTTGGTACGCTCAGTTTCAGATTTAGTCAACCTTCCATGCCGAGCCAAATTTTAATTCCTTTTTTTTTTGTCTTTTAGTTCTACATATTTTTTACAAAGGTTGTATATTTAAAGCAATACATTTGGATGGTTTTCCTCCATATTTTCCATATGTTGTATCCTTATGAACATATTGTCTAACCAATGTAATCATGTTTCTCGAGTACAATCCTTGTGTCTCTTTTCCTTCCACTACAATACTGCATTTAACAAATTTAGTAACAGTGCAGTGGCAAAGCACTGACCTTATAGCTCCACTAGTTAAAACGTGAGCACTATTACATTCCATAGGTTCACATTTCATAGTCATGCTGTCCGATGCAGAGCACTGGCTAGCATTAACAGTGCTTATAGATCTGGATTACTGGTACTAATTGTCTAGTATTCTGCTGATTGACCTTTTCTATAACATTTAAAACAATCCAACAGAAATGCCAATTTTTTTTCTGGTTTGTATTTAAAGGACCATGCTTTAGAGAAGGCTTACTCTTAGCCCCTGGAGTATAGAAGTCTGACTTGAGGTCTACAATGTCAGTTAACAGCAGACATTCTATTAAAATGCTCAAAAGACTTAGGGTTAGTCTGGAAGATCTGTTTTCTTAAGTTGCTAAGGTATGCCACTGTTCAATTTATCTACAGTCAAGAGTGCTAGAATTTCACTAAAGTTATTTACATAAAGTTCTACTCACAGTTTTATAGTATGCATTTATTCAACCATTTGTGATGTTATTGGTCTGTCCACATTAAATGCCTCCACTCAGCAGCCCCTATGCCACTGTGTGTACATATATGCGTATACATAAATATATATATATATATATATATATATATATATATATATATATATATATATATATATAGGTTTACTATCATAACCCTGAAGTGCACTTTGTCCACTGGTGGTACATCAAAGTATAGTTTCAAAGGGGTGAAAAATTGAAAGTAAACATAGCAAACTTTCATCACCGAACACTGAACAGCACATGAAATCCAACATTCTAACTTTTATAACAGTGATATCATCGGTATTAACATGGTTCAAAATGGGGACGTGAAATAATTTACACTTTCGACAATAAGGATTAGCGACGTGAATAAACGAACAAGTGCACTTCAGGGTTGTGATAGTAAACCATATATATATATATATATATATATATATATATATATATATATATATATATATATTTATATATATATATATATATATATATATATATATATATATATATATATATATATATATATATGAGTGCTACAGAGTCCTGAAAGCCCAAAATCCTGAAGACCAAAATCCTGAGACTAAAATTATAAAAGTTCAAAATCCTGAAAACACACGGGATACCAACACTTATTATATTCCAGCACAAGTACATACAGAAACATATTACCCTTCAACTATACGCAGGGGGAAAGCCCCCCTGCACACCCCCTTCTACTTAGATATAATAACTCCGAGAGTGCATTTCAGTACACTAAGTGCAATCTCGGAGATAATATATTTAAGTAGCAGGGGGTGCCCCACATAAGGGTTAAAGAGGGGCTTGCCCTCATGGTTATACCTGGAGAAGAGTAATATGGTTTGTGTTTTATTTGTTTCTGTATGTACTTGTGCTGGAATATAGTAAGTGTTGGTATCCTGTGTGTTTTCAGGATTTAGAGTTTTCAGGATTTTGAACTTTTGGGATTTTGGTCTCAAAATTTTGGGCTTTCAGGATTGAGTAGTACTCTCATATATATATGTGCATGTTTGCATACATATATATATATATATATATATATATATATATATGTATATATATATATATATATATATATATATATATATATATATATACACACAATTATATTATGTGCTCTCATAGAGCACTATGATTGCAGCACAAGTCATAATGTAAACACAGCACATGACATTTCAAACAACATTCAGTGACTAATAAAGGGCCAGCTGCACAAATAAAATTGTTTCTACCACAAACCTAAATGCATACAATGCACACAGCACACATTACACTACCAAATTATTGGCTACTTCCACTTCACATGAGAAACAGTTCACACACATAACTCACAGCATGACCAATGTGTATAAACAGGTCTACCTGATAACACCGACATGCTAAAACACTGACAATGAACTCACTGACACTACAAAACCGAAAGTTCAAAAACACAAAACTTCACATGCCCGACAAACAACAATCCTGACAGTCAACAAACAAAACAAATCCCCTGCCCAAAAAGCACACACACAACACAAGCACACCAAAAACCTTACAAACCTACACTAAACCTTACATACACAGCTATCTATGCACTAACCTTAACCCAAACCCTAACCCTAAGGTCCGTCATTATCGCACATTCACCTAACCCGCGCCCTAACCCTAACTCACTTAACCCACCCCTAACCCTACAGTCTGTCACTATCGCACACTCACCTGACCCATACCCTAACCCTAACTCACTTAATCCGCCCCTAACCCTACAGTCCGTCACTATCGCACACTTACCTTAACATGTCGGTATTCTCAGCATTGGGATTTTCAACTGTCGATTATCTCCATTGTCGATCTTCTGGTGTCGGTGTTCTCGTCTTCGGTGTTGTGGACTTTCGGTGTTTTCAGGTAGACCGGTATAAACACACACAAATGTACACAACTTAAAATACTATCCTTTACGTAGTGCCTCTGCTCCCTGATAACTTATATAAACTAACTCCATAGTGGTCAAACCATGAAAAAACACAAATACCTAGAACCTTGCTGATAATATACAGGTCAAGTATCGTTATTAAACATGATATAAGTCAACTATAGCATAATTCAACAAATGTGCAGGAAAGAATCCACGGGTGTATGCTGTGTAATATCTGAGAAATATTTGTAGGTTTAGGGGATAGGCTTCACAAGTCACAAACCAATTTCTTTCATTCTTCAGCAGGATGTGATACTTAGTGTACTGAAGAAGGATTTATCCAGTTTCCAGTTTCCATAGTTTTTTTACAAACTAGTTGTCTCACATGTGACATCCACTCTAATTCTAAGGAACGTTTTCTTTTTCATTCTTACAGTACCAAAGTTTTTTTTTTTTATTTTAACAGTGTGGAAGCTTTTAGCTTTATGGAGTAATTACAGTTTAATTTCTCTAGGTTTTTGGGTTTCTATTACCATGATGGGAATGGGCCCCATTCCTAAGTCGATGTATACTTTGTGAAATTAGTATTGTTTCAGTCTTTGATTTAGCCAAAGGTATTCTTCACAGCACCCGCAAAGAGAGCAGAACTGACTCATTCTGCAATTCATATGGAGTTACATGTATCGATAGCATATCTAAGTAAGATTGCAAATTCTTTTTTAGGAGACTCATTACTCCCACTACTATTGGAACTGTTTGGGTATCTTCTTCCACAGTGCTCTCATTTCTCCCTGCATTAATTATACTTTCTAGCACATGTAATTATAAAGTTGATATTTAGAATTGCTTCTCTTTTGGTACTCATTCTGTTTTCTGATTTGCTAATAGTGGCTTGTGTTTTATTTCATTTCTTTTTCATTCATTTTAATATTTTTAATTTTAACTGAATTTTATTTCTGGAAGCTTGATTTTGGTTGGCAGTGTTGTTGTTGAGTGTGTGCATGTGGACACATGCTTCTGTGCATGTATGTGTGTGTATGTATGTGTGTGTGTGTGTGTGTGTGTGTGTGTGTGTGTGTGTGTGTGTGTGTGTGTGTGTGTATTTATGAGTAGTGTATGTAGTTTCTTCTTCTTTTTTTTTTTTTAGAATACTTTTTAGAATGCTTTTTTATTGAAATTGGCTTTGTGGCTCTGTCTCTCTGTGGTTCTGTCAAGCTTTTCAATCAATTGAGCTGTCCAGGATGCTGAAGTACTGTCTATTACATAATGATTGCATTCTACTGGATGTAGATGTTATCTGCATTGCTGACTTCCCACAAATTTACAGTGAATGGTATAGACCATTATGTAAAAGGTAAATATAACTGTCACTCCAAGGCAGTGGTCTACATGGCCACATGTGACCAATGCCTAACATTTTATGTAGGCAAAACAGAAAGGAAATTTAACGCCAGAATCTATGAACACAATTATGCCATAAGAAAGAATAATATTAACAATGCATTAGCAAGGCATATTCAAGACAACACTGGCCACAATTTCACATTTATGGCAATAGACCATGTAGACATCAGTGACAAAAAGCCTTGGGGACTTCAGTTAGAGTTAAAGGAGTTAGAGTGGCAAATCTTACTACAGGCAGATAGATGGCCAGGGATAAATTACAGAATGTCCATTTCCTCTGTATTGAAATTAAAAGCACTAGAAAGGAACAAAATATCTTAAAACATTTGTTAAGCACAAGCACTTTTGTATGTATTTTGCTTTGGGAAACATTTTAGCATTATGTGAATATTTAACATGAGTTTTTAAAAATTACTTTGGTTTTAGTTTTATCCTATTTAGAATCATTCATGACACAAGTATGAGACTAATAATTTATCTTTTAATTACAAGTTTTAGTTGTATTTAAGATGCAACAGTTTCAACTGTAACACAGTTATCAAGGGGTTAATTAATGTTCTGTCTCAGTGTTGCTTAGCTAGCTGCCTCTCTTTGCTTAACCAATCAGAGTGTTTTATATATGTATATAAATGGTTGTCTTACATTTTAATGGTGTCTGATGAAGTTAACACTTGTTTAACAAAAGCGCTCACATTTTATTTGTTTTTCTTGTGGATTTTTGTCATTAAATATACCTTTGGTTTATCATCACCTGAGTGATTTGTGCCTATGAAACTCTGCCTGCCAGCATTTTTATTTATTATGTTTGAAGGAAGGTATTATTTAACATGCAGGGGAAGTTTTTCCCAAAGGTTAGGGAGATCCTGGGTTATAAATCTATCCCACCATCATGTTTTATTTATCTGTTGGTGAATATTTAGTTCTCTGGTTCTAGAACTGATGGAGTTATTAGACCTGTGGAGAAACTGGCAGTCCAGGACAATTGGGTCTCAGTGCTGTGAGACAGAATCTCCCCTCAAAAGTCTGCAAGACACTAAATGAAGGGCTAGAGCTTCCGGGTCTATATTATAAGATCGAAACTTTAGGTAGCTGAATACCTAAAGCTCAATCTCTAAATATCAAAAGCTAAAAACCACAAATGGCCACTTTTCATCAGGGAAAGTATTCTCTTGGCCGTTATGTGGAATTTGCCCTTTTGTCCAATGTAGAGTGATCTTTGAGTTTGTATAGTTTGTATATTTAGTTAGGGGGTGACATCGGTGGTGTGGGGGCAAAGCCCCTCACTTGATTTGGGTTTAAAAGTTTGTTTTTTTCATACGGCCAAGCAAATTCTTTCTCTGTGTGGAAGTGGCCATTCGCAGCTTTTAGCCTTCAATATTTACAGACTGAGTTTTAGGTATTTCGATCTGATAATATAGACCCGAGCTTCCAGCTTCTCTTGTGAGCTCAGAGACTTTGGATCTGTGATCTTTTTGGTTAGGAACCTCTAGGGTATTTCTAACTGTCTGATATATTTAGTGAGATATATCTCAAAGGGGGCATTGTGCTAGATAATTGGCTTGAGCAATGCTGAGTACAAAGAAGTGATTACAGTGTTGGCCAGATTAATAGAAATCTGTGTTTTTATTGTTTTTATTTTTGTTTTTATTGTCGTTTCACCATATAACTCAATATGAGTATATGAAATGGCAAACAATATCATTTATGTTATATGAGAAAATGTTCTGATATTTTGTGAATGACCCTTTGGCCATTATCAAGGATTTAACTCATTCAGGCATAGAATGAGCAAGTTCACAGCAATGTTCTGTCATAGAATCATTGGGTGCCCAAACTAAAATGAGTTCTTCAGTCAGTTTCAGCTAACACTTCAGTACCATGGCCTTCAAGGAAACTTGTCACTTGTTGACCTTTGTGACATGGGGCACCATCGTGCATAAAGATGAAGTCCCCTGTCCCGGTAAATCCCTTCTTCTTCTTTGCCCAGTCACACAGCTGAGGTAGCAGACATTGCTGTAGTATGGTTCTATGCTGTTCCTGCTTCATGTTTCCCTGAGTAATGTAGAGCTGACTTGTTCCAAAGATGTTCATAATGATCCACACCATCACTTGAGTGGGGTGCTTGATGCACCAAACGATACAATCATCCCTCATCTGCTCTCTAGATTGTCATCTGACATATTGTACTTGCTGATCTGGAAACTGTATTATGCTCTTGTCACTGGAAACAACCCATTCCCAATCTTCTTCTGACCAGTTTTGAAATTCTTTTGCTCAGTGAGGTCTTTTTGCCTTCATTCGGTTGGACAATTTTTGTTTCTTCAGAGGTCTGCAAGAATGAAGCCCAGTGTCTAGAAGTCTCCATCGAACAGTTCTGGAACTCACTGTGACACCCTGGTGCTCCAGAATCCCCTGCAGCTGTCTGCTGGATGTCTTGTGATTCTTATGGCATTCTCTGATCAGATACAACTCATCCCAAAGAGTTGTGGACCTTCTGCAACCACTCCTGCCAGAACATGTGGGCAACAACCCTTCACTAGTATTCAGTTTCTTCCAAATTCAGCTGACAGAGGGCTGACTAACTCCACCTTCTTGGTGATTTCTTATCCAGGAGCACCTTCTTTGAGGATAATCTCAACTTTTGCATGCTTTTGTGGTGTTAAGTCAATAAGGTTTTGGCTGACACAGAGAATAAGGTGGAAACACTAGACATTCCCCCAAAAAGGGAAAAGAAAATCAAGCACATGAAAAAAGCATTAAAGACCAAAACTGAATGAAACATTATGTAATTATTATGAAAGCAACCTGGTATTAGAAAATGACACATCTGGTGGTATCACCTTATTAAATAATAATGATATTATATCCTTGATACGTTCAGAACATTCTAGTCTAAAAACAATGGTAAATGATGAAAGGAAAGATTTTGTAAGTCAGAATGGACAAACGGATGAGAAATACTGGTGGTAAATAAAAAATAAATTAGAAAAAGAAGCAATGAGAAACAGGGTGTAATACAAGAAGACAGTTGAGAGTGAAAAAATAAAAAGAACCCAAATGGGGGAGTGTTCATAGTTTACACTTTTGGAAGATGAATATTTGAATAAGGTTATAGCCAATGAAGAAGGAAATGCAGTGGCAAATGAAGGACAAATAATATCAGTATAATAAATTTTCATTCTGGAAAGTTTGTGATTCAGAATAAGAGACTAAATTTATGTTCCCTTAACAATGAAAAAGCAACAATGTCATCACTTCCAGGTCTTAAACTGATTGATTTACCAAATATAATTGCTCTGTGGTAAAATGAATTAAAGTACATGCGGTCACTAATCATTGAAAAACATACAGATAAAACATGAAAAGTTCAAAACTAAGCATTATTGAAAAACTGGAAGTATGGTTATGGAAAAATTGACTATTGTAAAATTAAAAAGGAAATAAATAACATAAACTGGAATGATCAAATTCCACTTCCTGATTGCAGGCACAGTGTTTTAAAAGAAATTCTATACAACGGAGTTGTGTTAGTTTTTTAACAACTATAGGCTTGCAAAAATGTCCTTACTTGCAGAATAAGGAATTGGTTAGATTCTATAGAAAAAAGAAAACTTAATTTCTAATATTTAATAAACATCCTATTAAATAGAAAAGAACAAATTAAATAAAATAATTAAAGAGCTTAAGAACAAGATAAGGTTAAAGAAAACACATTTAAAATAAGTATAGCCTCCAATAATAAAAATAAGTACATGAATTTGCAAAAGAGAATTCCAAATGTAATTGTGACATTTGAAATAAATGGATATATAATATTCGATCCTATTATAATATCAAATGAATTTAAGTTGCATTTTGTAAATGTGGCTCAAAACCAAGGAAGTTATTTATTAAAACTTAATAAATTGAATGTACAACATTACACATGCCATGAAATAACACCAGCAAGTATAGAAAATGCATTAAGGAAAACCTGAAGCTAAGACATCAGTAAATCCTAGTAAAATTCCAGCTATGTTATTAAAAGTAATCAGAGATGACGTTAAGGTATCACTAAAATGCATTTTCAACTCTTAAAATTGGTACTTTTCAAAAGGTATCTATAGTTATTCCGTTATATAAAATAGAAAGGAAATTAGACAGTTTGACCTCTATTTTAGATAAATGCTTTGGAAGGGGTATATTAGAACTGATAGAAAAATAATAAAATGAATAATGAATTTTATGACATAATACAATGTGTTTTTTTCCCTCAGGGGAGATCTACCTTAACTAATTTTATTGATGTCTATGATCAATTTACATCTGTAATGGATTAAGAGATGAAAGCAGTAATTATATTTTTGGACTTAGCAAAGGCATTTGATATAATGCAACATAAAATAATTTATGATGTATTAGTAATGACAATTACAACCCATATTTGTTCCATTGAATTATGGAACGGTTGTCGGACAGGAAACAATGCATGTCTTTGGAATGTGGGAGGAAACCAGAGTACCCAGAGGAAACCCACATGAATGCAGGGAGGATATGTAGACTCTGCACAGAAGGCTCCTCAGCTGAGAATCGAACTGGAGAACCTCTTGCTGTGAGGTGACAATGTTAACTGCTGTACCACTGTGCTGCCCATTCCTTCATTTGCATAATCCATGTGGGTAATTTGTGTGGGGTTCCTCATTTCTTATGCGCTCATTAGCATCTGCTGCATTCTGCACTATTTTTCCCATTGTGCAGCCACAGTATCAGTGTCTTAGAATAGGTCAATCCCTGCCATGGCCACCACCCACGATAGTCTGCACAGCGCAATATGCTAACAACACATGAACTCCAGACTAAGTTTTTTTCCTTTCAGGCACTGTATTAGGAAAGAAAATACATTCCAAATTCATATACAAATTATAGTTATTTGAATGGATTTCAAATGCTTTCTAGAGCTGAAAATATAGCAACTTCATTCTAGTGTTTTTATAGGTATTAAAAACATTTCTACTAGGTTTACGTCTCAATACTACTTGCAGAAATACATCAGGAGTAGGGTACTTTAAGTTCAGTGGATATTTTTATTAATATTGCTGCAGAACTATTGCAAATAGTGTACTTTTATGTTTATATATTATTAGTGAAGGAGTAATATTTTCTATTTCGGTACCTGGAATGATAGAGATTTAATATACAGTTAAGTAAAAGACTGTTCTTCAAAGCAGTGTCATGGTATACAGGGATAAATCCCTAACTAATGTCCAGGCAACTTGGGTTCAATTAGTGTCTCAGGCATCTGAAGCACAGGGAGGGAGGGATGGGTAGATCCATCTTTGGTGGGAGGGTATTCGACAATGATGCTCCCTAAGGGGAGGTATGGTCCAATGAGAGGATTAGCCCTTGGATGAGGTCAGTAAACAAAGGGGAAGGGGGTAGTATCTCAGGTAGGCCATTAAAGAATGAAACACAGATTAAAGTTAGACAGTACTGTCCCCAAGGATTGGCTTGAAGTTAGATAGTACTGCCCCCAATGATTGCATTGAAGTTAGACAGTACTATCCCCAAGGATGAGCTCATCACTGGCTTTGGCTTGAAATTCAACATTGACTGTGGGAGAAGGGTGGGGGGCACTGAGACAGGTGTCAGTATGACAGAAAGGGAACAAAAAAAAAGGCTGTTCATCAAAACTGAAAAATATAGGTTCTTCTATAACAAAAAGTAACCATACAAGAGAATAGAGGACATTTTAGTGGACATGTAATGTGCTAACCATTTGAAAAGAAGAGTAGAAACTGTTTTCTATAAAACATTAAAACAGTCAATAGATGGTTCAATATGTGATGAAGACAGCAATATTGTAAAGTGAAAAATGACAAAGAACAATTTGTAAAGTTTAAGTTGTTGGTTCATAATATCACTTGTATTCTGTTTATTGTAACTTTCTTACTTGGCTATCAAAATTTTGTAATTTTCAGAGAGATTTAATTTCATTCACTTTTGGAATGCAGAGCTGATTATTTTAAATCTCCAATTCTAGTGTATATAATTAGTTGGCATAATACCTTGTACAATGTCTGGTGATGTTATTTTTTCTAAGAAAATAAAACATGTGAGAGGATCTTCAAGATCAACTATATTGAGAAATAATCAAAATATCCTTAATGACTCAGAAATTATATTTACTGAGAACATTTTAACTGTCTTTTCTACAGTATAATCACTGAGAAAATGGTAATTTTCAGTCAACAGGGGAATTTATACAATATTAATTATTTACACTATGAAGACATACAGATAATATAATGAAACCAAAAAATCAAAAACTAAGAGGAGCTGAAAGTTTAATTAATGATTTTTATACCAAGTTAAAAAAATAAACAATTTAAGAATGAATGTCCTACTCCCTTTTCACTTAAAGATAGGTTTATTAAGTGCATTTCTCCAATCTTGAGGGATCTCCTGTACTTAATTAACCTAGTGAATAATACATGTAATGCTACTGTACGTTCATACTGAAGTGTTCTCAGGTCCTTATTACTAATTCTGTCTGCTTGTTGTGCTTTGTTTGTTTCCAACATTGCACATAACCCATAAAGCATTGCATTTCATAGCTAGAGTCAGTTGGTGCAAGATGTCTGAAGTGTTAGCATATTTTCTGTTTACTTGCCATCTTGTCGAAAATAAGTTGCCTATTTGAACTGATGGTGTTTCCTGACATTTCTAAAATTACCAGTGGATATCTGGTTAATCACTGGTGCATATTCCAACATGGTGTTAGAACCCTGACCTTTTCAATGAATGAACACTGAAAATGCCTTATCAGTTACAAACCTGTGCCAACCCACCTTACGTGGCTCCACAAGCTCAGAATCAGATTGTTTTACCAATAAAAAAAATATTTTATTTCAAAAGATCTTGCTTTATCAAATGTGAAGCATTCAGACCAGAAAAAATGAATTTTTTTTGATAACAATGAAGTTTAACCCAACCTGCCTGGTAACAGTGGTTCACACGATTTAGTGTGGCAACCAAATTAGAAATTGATAAAATCCAGGAAAATATACCACTATACTTAACGGGGTGTGGAACCCACATTTATTTAGTTAACATTTGTTTACCAGGAAAGTCCGACTTGGAGCAAAGCCAATTTTCAGTGGAGGCTCGGGGAGAAACCCTTTAGACGCATGTCTTTGTAACATGGGAGGAAATTGGAGTACCCGTAGGAAACCCACACGAACGCAGGGAGGACATGCAGACTCCACCAGCCAGGAATCGAAAATCCTCTTGCTGTGAGGTGACAATGCTACCGTTGCACCACTGCACCATCCATATACAGTTGCTTTTCATATAGACAGGTTGAGAGTGTTATGTATGAGGTAGTGATGAGCAAACTCAAAGTAACATTTTTGTTTTTGCCTAAAAAAAGTATAATGCATGGAAGGGCATGTTCCTACAAAGGTGTACAAGGAAAGGGTGAAAGTGATGAAGCTTTTATAAGATAACATCTGTATGAAATGAATGAAATTTTGTGGATTTAATGACACAAAACATGAACAAATCAGAGATAGAATATGATTAAGCTAGCTGATGTAAAAGTGCATCACGTTACAATGTGAAGTTAATCTAACTTTAGAGAAAGCAATGCGAATCACCACAGAAGCTGAACTAGTTAAAAGGCAAAATGGTAATTTAAGCATAGCAAATTATTTGTGTGAAGTAAAACAAAAGTAATGGCACATTTCATAAGAGGCATTATGGTGGTCAGATTAGATGCTCAGAAAGCAGACTTAGTGTACACCTGGCAAAAGCATGAAAAATGACTGCTGCCATAATGAGTAAGAGCAGACTGCTGCATGTGGCAGGAGGCATACTGGGCCATTTTTATGTTGGTTTTAAAGCACCGCTAATTATAGAGGCTGCTTCTAAAAATTAGAGTAAAAACAATGTGTAAAAAGTATTTTTTCAGACTTCATTCAATGCTGTGTGTGCTGCAAAAACATACCGGTAATTTAAGATTCCTGTTGAGGAAACATTTGTGATTTTGAAGATTTATCCATATACCAATGTTACTTGGATGTTACGTGCCACATACATAAGTTTCATGAAGCAAAGACAGAAATTTGAGCATTGTAGGCCAACTCAACGATAAATTTGTAGATGGCTGTCTATGAATGAGGCAAGTGCTGCATGGTCCATAGGTAAACAGTCTGCTTGATTGTGATCCTATAAAGATCATGCTAAAACTTAATGCCATTCCATTTGCCATGTCCCACACAGGAAGGTGCCAGTTCCTTCATTATCTAAATAAGAGGATGAACTTAAATGAATGCAAATCTTTGACATTATTGAAAGTGTAACTGAACTGACTGAGGTATCTGCTCTTATTACCCCAGTAATTAAAAAGAGTGGTCAAATATGAATATGTGTTGATTTACAAAAGCTCACTGATGCAGTTATGTGTGAAGGGTTCATTCCATCTATGCTGGATGACAAATCACCAAAGCTTGTTAATGCAAAAGTGTTTCCTCACACTCAGTGCTTCCAGTGGGTTCAGACAAATACCTTTAGATAAAAAACTGAAAAGCTGGCAACCTTCTTAACTCTACTGGGAACTTATTTTGTAAAGGGCTGCCATTTGGTATAACCTCAGCACCTGAAACCTTTCAGAGTAACATGACTGATTTACTCAATGGACTAGATAGTGTTGCTGTTGTTGTTGTTGTTATAGATGACATCCTAACCTTTGATATAGGTAGAAAAGCACATGATTTGACATTAGAGGCATAGCTGAAGATTATCAAAAGTTCTGGTTTAAATCTAACACTAAAAAATTATCCAATAAACAAAAATGGCACCAAACATTTCAGTATGACTCAGCTTTTAATAAACTCTTGATACACTGTTGGAGAATAAAAACAAACGACTAATTTCATTGTAATCTTGCCTTTCTAAGTACACGGCCCCAAAACCCGGACCACACCACTAAAGGAGGGGGTGTATCCATATTCATAAAGGATACCCACACCTCCAGGTTGGTGGCAACGCACGAAGCTTCGGAAACCATCCAGGTGCAACTAACCATAGGCAAAACTGCTCTACAAATTGTAGCATGCTACAGGCCACCCTCTCAAACTCAGGAACCCCACACAGCCTTCCTGAAGACACTGGAGGGTATAAATGTATCTCCAAACACCATCATATTGGGTGACTTCAACTACCCGAATATAGACTGGGAACATTACTCAAGCCCAAACTTTCTAGCCCAACGGTTCCTGGAGTTCATAAATTCAAATGCCATGGAACAGCTAGTCACTGTTCCCACGAGAGGAGAAAATATACTAGATCTCATTGTCACAAACATGGGGACAAAATGCTCCACACCGGAAGTATATCCCTCATTGGTGAGATCTGATCATAAACTAATCTCACTGGAAATCCACATCCCGCCCCCACCCCAAACAAAAAGACCATAGTGAAGAACTTCTCTAAAGCAAACTTCACACTACTCAAGACTGGTGTGGTATCCTTCAAGGCCCCTGAGCCAGAGGAAACCACAACCCAAGCTGCGGAAGCCCTTACAAATGCCTTCTATGAACACCTCCAGGACTGCATGGATCAGGCAATCCCAAATAAAACCAAGACTCTTTCCACAAAGGGCAAACGCCCAGTCTGGTGGACCCCAGCCATTAACAAACTTTACAATAAGAGGAGAAAGCTATTACATGATAGAACAAAATCCATAAAAGGGAAGTCACCCCTGATCATTATTAGTAAAAAAATATGAGCACTCATAAAATCAACTAAGGCCAATTTTGAGAGAAAAATTGCCATGGATTCAAAGGACAATCATAAGGCCTTTTTCAGCTATGTTAGGAACCTGGGTGGAAACTCCCAGATATGCTCAGAATTAGTCCAAAATGATAGAAAAATCACTGAACCCACAGACATTGCCAACATACTGGCAGACAGGTTCAGTGCAAACTTCACCCCCCTCTCCCCCCCTAAAGGAGAGATAACTATCCCAGCCGAGTGTAGCCTCCCGGACATCTCAAATGCGCAGGTGAAAGCTGCTCTCTCTAAAGCTAAAAACACAGCATCAATGGGACCGAATGGTGTCCCCGGCTGTGTGCTACACGAGCTAAATGAGGAATTAAACCTGCACATAAGGCAGCTGTTTAATCTCAGCCTTACCACAGGATACGTGCCCAAGGAGTGGCGTACGGCAACTGTGGTCCCACTCCACAAAGGCGGCGCCTCTACGGACCCTGGTAATTACCGCCCCATAAGCTTAACAAGTCTAGTCTGCAAAGCTATGGAGAGGATCATAATGGAGCTCATAAACAAAGATATAGGGGACTTGCAGACATTGGACCCGACCCAGTTTGGCTTTGTCAAGGGAAGATCATGCCTTTTGAACTTGGTCGACTTCTTCAAACAGTCACCAAGGCCATTGATGAGGGAAAGGCAGTCCATACAGCCTACCTTGACCTTGCAAAGGCTTTCGACACAATACCCCACTCGGGTATTGTAGAAAAACTTACCAGCTTAAATGTAAACCCATATGTCACAAGATGGGTTGCAAACTGGCTTAAGGACAGAACCCACAGGGTTAGAGTTGCTGGCGCTGTGTCAGACTCCAAGCCAGTCACAAGTGGTGTCCCACAGGGCTCGGTCCTTGGCCCCTATTGTTTGGCATCTACTTCTCAGAAGTACAGGCCAACATGGGAGGACTTTGGCTGACAAAGTTTGCAGACGACTGCAAACTGGGCGCCATAGTGGAAAGTGCATCGACACGGATATCCTTCAGAAGGGACTCACAGAAACAGATAGCTGGTGCCAGAGCCATGGCCTGAAGTTAAACGCCAAAAAATGTATAGTCATACCCTTCGGGAAAAACAAGGTAACCCCAAGCTACCATATAGGTGGCAATCCACTAAGCACAGAAGAGGTTATCAGGGACCTGGGGACCCAGGTTGACAGTGGCCTTTCTTTTGACACTCACATTGCTAAAGTGGTTAGAAAGACCTTCTACATTGCCCACCTGATCATGAAGGGATTCACATCCAGATCTAGTGAGGCCATTGTTCCCCTGTACTCTTCACTTATCAGACCAATGATCGAGTACAATGCCCCATTCGGGATGTATCTCACCCGACATCTGCAGCAATTGGAGAGACCCCAAAAGTTCCTCACCAAAAGGATAAAGGGACTCCAAAATCTGTCATATGCTGCCAGATTGAAGAAACTCCAGCTCTATTCAGTCACATACCGCCTGCTCAGAGGTGACATGTGCCTGACATACAAGGCCATGTCAAACCAGAAATTAATGGACATGCACCACCTCAAAAAATCCAAATCCACCAAAACCACTAGAGCAAGCGACTTAAACCTTAGCACGGATATAAATAGGACATGCTGGAGGGATAGATTTATCACTCAGAGACTCCCTATGCTGTGGAATAAAATCCCGGTCCATGTGAGGCAGAGCACCTCGCTGACTCTGTTCAAGAGAAATCTAGACCTGTGGATGGGAGATCGTAGGTTTACCCCGGGAATCATATCTGTGTCACTGCTGGACAGAGGCACAACAAACTAATGGGCACAGTATTTTTTCATATAAGGGGTGGCGTAAGCCACAAAAATTTGGGCTAGGCTTATAAATGCCTTAGGGCAGATAGCCTAGTATAAACCTATGAACCTATGAACCTATAAGTCTACACACATAGTTAATCACACCCTTTATATAACCATCATTTAAAGTGATAGACCCAAAAAACAATATACACACACACACACACACACACACACACACACACACATATATATATAAAATATATATATATATATATATATATATATATATATATATATATATATATATATACACACACACACACACACACACACACACACACACACACACACACACACACACACACACACACACACACAACCACAGACTGACTGTTGTTACAAATGTACATTAATACCTGGGGAGAACATGGCTCATAATGTAATAATCAAATATCTTTCTTTGATATCTAGTAAGGTTTGCCTTCGAGATTTCTTAGCTGTATGTAGTAAACATTTTTCAGTTCCTGTAAATCTATAAACAGCTCCTAGGTGTCTTATTCTGTGCTTATAAAGTGCATTGGTACCTCTAGAACATCTTATGTCACTTAAATGTTCACTAATGCAAATTTTAAAACATCTAGAGGTCTTACCTACATAAAAGGCTGTACATGAACATGTCCATCTATATATAATCAATTCAGAATTACAGTTAATTAATTGATTAACATTAAAATATGACTGGCATTGGTAGAAGAAAATTGTTAAGCTTTATTTACATACATACAAAAAGAACAATGGCCAAGAAGGGGAACCACGGACCACGGGAACTACCGACCCATTAGTCTGACGAGCCTGGTCTGCAAGGCCATGGAATGTATCATCAATAAACTTATAAATAAAGACATTGGTAATCTCCAAACTCTGGATCCCACCCAGTTTGGGTTTGTAAAAGGCAGATCATGTCTCCTAAACCTGATAGACTTCTTTGAAGCAGTCAACAAAGCCATAGACAAGGGTAAGGTGGTTCACACAGCCTATCTAGATCTTGCCAAGGCTTTCGACACCATCCCCCACTCTGGAATTATAGATAAACTCACTAAACTATGGTATAAATCCCTATGTTACAAGATGGGCTGCCAACTGGCTCACTGACAGAACCCACACTGTGAAAGCAGCAGACTCCAAATCCGACTTCAGACCAGTGACAAGTGGAGTACCACAGGGTTCAGTCCTGGGTCCTCTCCTGTTTGGTGTCTACTTCTCTGAAGTACAGGCTAATACAGAAGGTCTTTGGCTAACAAAGTTTGCAGATGACTGCAAACTAGGAGCCATAATCGAAACTCCTAATGATGTGGACATTCTACAAAAGGGCCTCACTGAGACAGATGCCTGGTATCAAAGCCATGGCCTCAAGCTCAATGCCAAAAAGTGCATTGTCATCCCCTTTGGTAAAAGCTCTGTACCCATGAACTACAACATAGGCGGTAGTATACTTAACACTGAAAGTGTGATAAGAGACCTTGGGACACAGGTGGACAGTAGTCTCTCCTTTGATAATCACATCGCCACAGTAGTCAGGAAATCCTTCTACGTGGCACACCTCATCACAAAAGGTTTATCATCCAGAAAAAAGAGGTCATTGTTCCCCTCTACTCATCACTCATTAGACCCATTATAGAGTACAACGCCCCTTTTGGTATGTACCTCACAAGACATCTACAACAACCGGAAAGGCTGCAGAAATACCTCACAAAGAGGATTACCAGCCTCAAACAGATGCCCTATGCAGACCGTCTCAAAAAATCCAGCTTTACTCCGTCGCATATCGCCTAGTCAGAGGTGATCTCTGCCTAACATACAAAGCTATGTCAAACCCACAGCTGTTGGACATGCTCCACTTAAAGAAATCCCAATCCCTCCGAGCTAAACGCTGTAGGGACCTAAACCTTGTCACCACAATAAACAGAACATGCCGGAGGGATAGATTCCTGTCCCAGAGACTTCCCACACTCTGGAATAAACTACCTATCTATATCAAACAAAGCTCCTCATTAACACTCTTCAAGAAAAATTTTGAAGATTGAATGGGAAATAGGAAATTCACCCTGGTGATCACCTCTGTGGCTCTGCTCAACAGTGGCACAGGAAAATAATTTTCTTGGGTGGCAAAAGACAGGGTACCTTTTTGGCTGGGCTTGTATAGGCCCCAGGGCCAATAGCCTAGTACCTACCTATGAAACTATGAACCTATGAACCTATGAACAACTGCTCAAAACTTGTACATCAGTAGTTTTTTGTTTAAAATTTGGTTAGTGAAAATTAATTTCTAAGATGACCATTTAGAATTTGTAAAATAGTATGTAAGTAAATTTACATGTATCTTGCAAACCATTGGCTACTCCCTCACCGACCAACAAAATATGCAAATATTTATTAATCAGCCCTCAAAACTATGGTATATTGGACCTAAAAATAGTTATCATAGAAAAATCAACATGACTAGCAGCTTTTTGTTCTGCATAACATAAAAAATTTATTTTTTTTCATTGGTCAGACTGCTAGCATGTAATACAGTCTTATTATTGTAATATGAAAACCTAAACATATGTTTATAGGTTCATCATCATCATCATGAGAACAAATATGTCAAATTCTCAAAAGTTTTTACTTGGGTATATTTTCAATGTTATGAGATGGATGATTACTTCTAGCATCCAACAGTGAATTTTATGGAACACTTTCCTATATAAAGAAGTTTCAACAGTCCCATCATTCATTTTGATTACCCAAACATCCAAAAATAGTATCCTATGTTGATTATATTCAGCGGGTCTACTTCACCCTGTCAAAGCCCGACAATATCGAAGCTGATATTGTCGGCACCAAAATTTCAAAAGCAAAACTCATTGCGCGTGTAAATGGAAATCTCCGTAAAGGGAGATTTCCATTTTCTGCAATGTAGTGCGATCTTGGAGTTGGCATATTTAAGTAGCGGGGGGTGGGGGTGCAGGGGGGGGGGCCTTGCCCTCCTGCATAGAGCAATTTGTGTTGTGTTTGGGTGTTTTTTTTTTTTTTTGTGTGTGTTTGATGTTTGGGTGGTTTCGACATTTTCGTGTTGATTATTACGTTGTCGACAGTTTGAGTTTTTGACAGCGTAATATAAACACTATTCAGCATTAGATGTTAGACCCATTTATTTTTA
This sequence comes from Protopterus annectens, assembly GCF_019279795.1. Taxonomy (NCBI): domain Eukaryota; kingdom Metazoa; phylum Chordata; order Ceratodontiformes; family Protopteridae; genus Protopterus; species Protopterus annectens. Next base: position 1,196,754,188 of record NC_056725.1, on the reverse strand, counting down.
TTAAGATATAACAAAAACTCTTTTAAATCGATAATAACAGAGGTCCATACCAGCCATCAATCATCTAGATAATGTTGACATGTCCATGGCATAAAGAAAGACATCTGAGCTGAAATCACATATTAACATATCTTCTACATAACCCATAAAAAGTTCAGCATAAATAGGAGCAAATTAGGCCCCCCATTGCTGTACCAACCTGTAAAAAACAGCCACATTGATAATAGAAAACATTCTTAATTAACACATAACAAAAAGGTGTTAAAACCAGGTGGATATAAATTAGCTTTTTTAACCAATATTAAACAGCTTGCAATCCAATCCAAAAGGGACTATTTGTATATAAAGATTGTACTAGTCTTTTCCCATTTGACAGCTTGTAAAATTTGAAGAAATTGTGTTGTATCTTGTATATATGCGATCTCACCAGAGGGAGCAAAGGTTTTAAATACTTAGTAAGAAAACAAGATAAAGGTTCAGTTAACAAAACCTTCCTGGAAACAATAGATTTCCCTGCTGGGTTACTACTATTTTTATTAATTTTGGATAACATATGAAAGTGTTGTACGTTGGGATCACTTACCATCAAATGCCAAACAGTTTTTTGCTAATGATCCCTTCTTCCACTGCTAGACCCAAAAAGTTAGTAGAAGGATCTAGTAGCATCTTGCTACAAAAATGTGCATTCATTAACTGTGACAAAGCCTCTTGATTATAAGCCTCTAGGACCCAAACCACTATAGCACCCCTTTATCAGCATTACTGATAAAAATGTCACAATTACATTGTAATGTATGTATGTAAAGACTGCCTTAAATTATCATGTTTTGTATTTCTTTCAAAACAGCCCTCACAAAGACTGCCACAGAATTATAATATGGTAGATCAAAACTAGATGTTTTGAATTTGAATACCTATGTAGTCTCATCAGTCTTACCCTCAAAAAATAATTTTAAATTAATTAAATGACAAAAAAAGTTTAATATCTTGCACCAAATGGAAGTCAGAAACAGCTGTTGTGGGAATAAAATTCTGTCCTTTATTTAGTAATGTTAATTGACAAGAAAATAAATATGATTTATAAATGTTATACACTAAAATCATTAATATCATTTATTTCAGATTGACCATCAGGCTTTGTAATAACTATACAACTGGGTCAGTTTTGCATGTTTACAAACCCTTTTCTTGCTCTTTCCTTTTTAGTAAAGCTAATCACTTAGTAGTTTTGGCAAGAAATGTGTCTGTTGCTTTTATAATCATTTAAATCCATTTTAGAGTTAATTAATTTCTGTTGTTTAAGTTGTTCTTCCAAAATGGTTAGCAAATTAGAAAACTTAATGCACTGTTCTGAAAAATTAACATGGGATGGAGCAGCCTTCATGTATGATTCATCAAACTAACGCTGTTGCAGTACAATTGTCTGCTCATACGAAGCATAGGCTGCCTGATGCACTTGTTGCCACTGTTTTACAAATAAAATCATCTAACTCAGCTGCATTTGGTTCAATAACAATTTGCAAACCACAAGGAGTAATACCCATCGAACGATAGACTTTTGAAATTCTAATATGCTACTCTGTGGTATGTAACTTCTTAGCAGCATAAATCAAAGTTTTAAAAGCTGACTGAGTCCCTAGTCTGTAAGACAGTACCTATCTATTAAGAATATGCAGTGGTTGGTATACCTGTAAACAAATGGACATGATCCTTATTTGATGTCAAACCTCCAATCAGCAGAGTAAGATCCATATTTGTCTTTCTCTATGTAAACAAAAAGAAATGATGCTTTAGTGAGTGCAAGTAGTTTGAGCACACATATGGGCTCGTGGAATCAATCTAGATGCAAGTAAAATCAGAGCAATACCCCATGTTACAGAATGCATTCTACTATCTTGACAAGTTTATATCTGACCCTTTGAGTGTTTTGTTCTTTAAAAGACCTGCTAAAGAATAAATGTACCATGGTCCTGGGCACAAGCCCAAGCCCAAGCATTTACCAAAGCAAATGAATTGCTAACCCAGTCCCACTGCTAGAAGACCTTGATATAAATAAACTGACAATAGTGAATGCTGATGCTTGTAGCAATGGCCTTTGTTCAGCATTACTCCAAATGGATAAACAAGTGCTACCTGCTGCTGTCTGTTGATACAAAATGATAACTGATGTTGAGCAGAGGTGTTCTTGAATTGCAAAAGAGTGCCTTACAACTGTCTAGGCATGTTAAAAATTATGGGGATACCTATTAAGGTTCAAGTTTCCAAATCCAAATTCACCACAAACCATTAGTTCCCCTAATCAACTTATATAGCTTAAACAAAGTGCCAGCAAGGTGCTAAAGACTGTTAAAAAGTCAAAGATGGTTCAATGTCAAAGCAGTACATGTGCATGAAAAAGTAATTGTTGTGGATGTGTTGTCCAGAAATCCTTTTTGTAGCCAACTATTATCTGATACCAAAGATGATGCTGTCACCTACATGTGAAGCCTAATGATGACTAGACCAATAACTATTAAAAGTTCATTCAAGCTTAAGCAAGCTACCTAAAATGATTGAGAATTGTAAGCTATTATCCAACATGTGCAAAAAGGATGCCAAGCCACTGGATACAAACTTAACAGCTCATGCATATATACTATACAGTGAGAGCACAGTTATAAGAGTATAATGGTTTGTTATATCAAGATTGAATCATGGTATCCTTATTACAACAAGCAGAAGTGCTACACCCTACATTCATAGGTAGTTAATAGTCATGTGGTCCAGGAGACCATTGTGAGGCCTATTCCAGTTTTGCAATTGCCTCTAAACACTACCCTGGTTAAATGACTTGCTCAAGGTTTTCTGGCTATCATTTGTTGGCCATGCATGACTAGTACATGGATTATTGCTATGTCATGAGAGCAGTAGTCTACAGCAATCAGACAGTTTTTGACCTTTAAGTCATACAAACCAGCAGCTTTATTTAATGATACTGGAATTAGTAATTAGTAGCCCTGACCCCTGTGATGGTTAATACACAGTACAGAACTAACATTTGGATACCAGCTTTATACCAGATTTATTTATCTTGATTCATGACTGGATACAATACTGACCTTTTTGCTCTCCTTTGACATTTTGTAAGACCCTGATAACCTTCATCCATTTGTCTGGCATTTAGCTTAGAAGATTAAAGCTATAAGCCATTAATGAGCTCTTAATGAGCTGCTTCCTCTGGTACAGTCTTTCAGTAACTTTCGACCCACCAATGACAGACTTAATACTAAGATGCCAGTAATAAGCAGACACATTGAAACTATAACCACAAAAAAGCATTAAAGATGAATCCAAGAAGAAATGTTGCAGGTCCAAATGGCCTTTAATCAGACTTTCATATTCACCAACCACAATGAATACCTTTCTCTTTTTTGCTTCTACCTTTAATTTTATTTATTTATGTATTGGTTTTAATTTTGGTTTGTTGCCTAGCTTAGTCCCATCAACCTATTCATCTCTATTCAGGGGATACCTGAGGTAGTATTTATACTACTAGAGCAAATTAGCTAGGACATCCGGGAATTTCCCCTACTGTTCAGCATAGGGGATGAAATTGAAAGTGGTACATCCAGCTTCTGTCTCCATTCCAAACATGAAGGTGGCCTGGAGAGACAGCAGAGCCATGGAACATGTTATTCACAGTGCTGATAGTGCTAATGTTATTGTTAATATGGAAAGCAGCATAGAGTTGGCAGAATCACTGTCAAATGAAAAAGTAAACATGGTGATGGTGGAGGATGAGTTCTAGCGGAAGATTAGGGGAGAAGGGAGCAGGTCAATGCAAAGGAGAAGGTGAAACCTGATTTGGAGAATTTATTTCAGAAAATGCTGTCTGAGTGTGAATCAGAGATACTGGATGGATGTATTTTTTCAACCCTTCAGTCTGGAGGGTTGTGGGATGTTTATTTGGTGCAGATGGTTGACCAGAGTAAGATGGAAACTAATATAGCAGTATTGTGGAGTGACATAATGGAGAAAATAGAAAGAGAGAGTAGAAAAGATGAGATTAGTGAGAAGACATATGGTCAAACAGTAAAAGAAGGGGAAGGAAGAAAAGAAAAAAGACACGAAGAGAAGGTATATTGTTCATGCAAGCAGTAAAAAGGAGATTGACTAGAAAGGTATGAAGTGACAACTTCTTGATTGCTCCTGTAGGTGTGACTGCAAAGGAGGTAAGGTCATTTATTCTTATTAACAATGAGACTTTTTTGTGACTTATTATTTGAGAATAGACAATATATATATATATATATATATATATATATATATATATATATATATATATACCCGTAGTTTGAATATGTAATTCAACCTTTTTTTTTAGACAAACAAGAAATATTTGTCCAATTTGGAACAGAAGTTTAACCTAGAGATTTAAAAATGAGTTTATTGACTGTGTGCAAAAAGGTATTGGATACAACAAAATTTTATGAAGAAAGAAGGCTTTATGTGGGATGGGAATGTGGAATAATACTGAAGATGGAAAATTATAATGTGATACATATACTAAGTATTATTAATGTTTATGGTAATAAGGGTTTTATGAGATACAGAGGGCTACTGAAAACATGTTATTTTTGTGGAAAAGATGATCATTTAATTAATAACTGTGATAAAAAATGTTATTTGTGTGGTAATACAGGACATAATACAAAAAATGTGATTTAAAATGCAAGAAATGTGGTAGTACTGGGCATTCATAGTTAGAATGTGAAAGAGATGTACAAGTAGGTGAAAATGAAGTTGTACAGGAAAAAAAAACTAGAAGAAGTTGTGACACAAAAACAAGTTCAGCAAAATGAAATTAGTATAGAGATTATACATAAAGATAATAAAAGGGATAAAGAAAAAGAAAAAGTAACAGATGAAACAAGTAAAGAAGTGTCTGAATGGTACAAAGTAAAAGGAAAAATAATTTGATAGGAAAAATAGTTAGGGAAAATAAAATAAAATTTAAAAACATAATGTTTAGAGAAAATAAGAAAGGTAAGGGATAGAAATTATATTATAACAATTGTTCTGTAAATGCTGAGAATGTTTGCATTAAATGCTAATAGCTTGAAAAATACTAAAAGAAGAATTGGTATATTATAATAGTGTACTGAAATAGATACTGCAGTAATAATATTAGAAGACATAAGACTGTTAACAGAAGATGAAAGAACACAAACAGAAAATGTTCAGGCATATGTATATTATGTCAGATATTAAGATATTAGATGTTACAGTAGTTGAAATAGGTAGAATAACAGTATTAGATATAAGATGGAAAAATGTGTATATAGAATTGTAGCTTTACATGTTTATGCTAATAAAATACAAAGAGAGACTATGTTTAAAAGTATCCTTAATTATGTATTCATAAATATGAATATAATAACAGCAAGGGATTTTAATTGTAATCTAAGAGAAAAAAATAACTGTGATAGTAAAATGACTACTGAAATTATGAGGAGTGGTAAGTTAAAGTTATGAGAAAATAAACATTGGACATATAGAAGAAATAAGAATAAGACTGAAATAGATTATTTTTTTATTTCAAAAGGTTTAAAAGTTAAACAAAAAGGAGTTAAATAGACTGAAATAGATTATTTTTTTATTTCAAAAAGTTTAAAAGTTAAACAAAAAGGAGTTAAATATAGCAGGTTGTCTGATCATATAGCAATTTGGATTAAAATACAAGAAAATAAAGAATATATTATGGTAGGAAAAATTATAAGAGTTAATGAAAAAGAGTCAGAGTTATTAGAAAGAAATAAATTATTGTATTTTGGAAACAGTATATAAGTATGAATGAGTTATATGACAATTACACAGTTTGGTGGGTGCAATTTAAAGAAAAAAATATAACAAAAGTATTCCTAGAATGCATAGAAAAGAACGTAAATATAAAATATAAAATGTTAAGTCAAGAAATATTCAAAGATGCACTAGATAAAGATAAAGAATTCTATGAGAAGGAAAAACAAATATCTAAAATGAATCAGATAAAGATTCATAATCTGTTATATAAACAAAATGTATTTGTTACAAGGAAAAAAAAAGAGGTAGCACCGTATTTATGTAATATAATGAAAGCTAATAAGAGAATTAAAAGATAAGAAGGGCAAATTAATCAAAAACAAGAAGGAATATATTAAATAGTCAAAGAGCATGTATTCAGTTTATTTGTTAGGAAAGAAGTGAACATAGGAAAGGTTTATGATGGAGAGAAATTAAACAAAGATAATAAATATTTAGAAAAAAAATAAATATAAACATAAATGAACTGAATTAAAATATGAGAGACATATACACAAACTGCAACAGGAATAGATGGAATTTAATATAACGTACAAAGAAATGGAAGTTTGGCAAAAAGTAATGTTTATCAAAGTAATGAATGAATGGCTTGAATCAGGGATCAAATATAAAGAAATTTGTACTGGGTAATAAAGCTTATCTTAAAAAAATAGAATAGAGATGAAATAAAAACTGGAGACTGATGACATTGAATAACACAGATTACAAAATATTTATGAGAATAATTGCCAAAAGATTACAATGTAAGATGGGGAAAGTATATGATCAAAATGTATTTGGGAGAAAATGAAAGGAAAGTCAAAAAATATTAAGGATAATAAAAGAAGTAATTGATGCCATTATTAAGAAAGTAGAGATAAAAATAATGATAGGATACATAAGTAATGCATATGATAACATACAACATGAATCATTATAGGAGATTTTACAAGCATACAATATAAGTGGAAACATTTTAAGGGTAATCAAATTGGTGTATGAGAAAAAATATGTAAAGCAAAATGTGAATGGATGGATAGGGGAAGAAATAAAAATAGGAAGTGGAATAAGACAGAGGTGTCCAGCAAGTAGCTTAATTTTTTCATTGGTAATGAATATAATAGTAAATGAAATTAGTAAAATATCAAGAAATGGAGGTTATAAAATGGTACAAGAAGTGCAAATGCCAATAATGTACACATATGTAGATGATATTGTAATAATTATGAAGAATACACTATGTATGGAAAGAGTTAACTTAAAGTTAGGCATAATGGAGAAAATTGGGCTAAATAGAAACAAAAAAAGTAAAGGATTTGTTTTTAATGGGGAAATAGGAGTTGCTGAACATAATGACAAGTATGTAGAGGTATTAGGAGTATAATTTGGGAAAATGAATGCAAACAGGAACAATGGGCCAAAGTGATAAAGACGTAAGGGACATGATGATGTTTTGGAAAAACATATAGGTTTTTGTATAGAAATAAGGCATATTTAATCAACAATAAGTAACAGCAGCATTGAGGAGGAGAGAATAGTTATGGAGAGTTTGGAGATGGAAAATGAAAAATTGGAGAAAACTGTATTTGATATGGTTAATCAGACTACAGATAACGATTTTTTTGTGTAGTGGATTATATAAATGAGCAGCAATTAACTGCCTCAATGGAAAATACAGTAAGCAAGTCCATTGGAGTGATACAGATTACATAGATGGCTTCAGGAAGGCTTATGGTTGATATTCTGTTGAAAATAATTGAGCAAGTTGATCCAGGTGACACTTCTGTCATTTCCTGTGAGAGATGGCAGATAACTGTTTCAGAACTGCTGATGATGGGAATGTGGAGAAGGAATCAGATGATGTGGCAGCAGAGAATTGTATGCAGCAGTGACAGAAAGAAAAAGAAGAAAGTAACAGCAAACTGAGAAGTAGTCTAGTTTTGTAGTAGCAGAGAAAGCAGCAATTAAAACGTTTGCAGTAGTGACAGCAGTTAAAAAGTACAGCAGCAGCAAACTGTATGTAAAACTGCTTTTACAAACAACAGGAGGGTAATTTTTAGAATAAGAGCAAAATGAGGCTGAAATACACAGATTTTAAGTATGGGACAATTTAGAAACTGTTTTAGGATTTAAAGCAAGTAATTTGGTCTTTTATACATAAAGGGACAGCGACTTTTTGTGACTTAACAAAAAATGCACTTTGATGTGAAATAATGACCAATTGAATAAAAAACAAAACACATCATAAACAATCTGGCCAAATGTTAAATGAACACAAAGAGAAGCTCTTCTTAGCATTTCTGTTTCTTTATTTACATAGAACTTCTTTAGAATAAACCCCCCTTTGTTACTTAATTTATATATACCAGAATCACAATTTTCAATTAACTGACTGATTACCAAATGCTTATCCAATTTGTTTGTCCAATTTCAAAACACAGTTCTATATTATTTAACTTAAAAGCATGAAAAAGTGATGATGTTAAGTTTCATATTATAATCGTTGTGCCATCAGAACAAATTTGATATTTATATGTTCATTTAAACCAGGTTTTTTTATCTGAATTTAATTGTATTTGCCATTCTGTTTCCTTGCATTCTAAATGAACACTATAGTCCTTAGTGAAAATGTCAACAGGAACACTATCTAATACAAAAAAGTGAATTTCTTAAAATTTGTACACTATAATGCACGCTTGGCTAGTGCATTACTTAGATCACCTTCTTGATGGCAGTAGTATGCTCAGGGATCTTAAAAACATTTTCTGATGGTGTCAACCACTTAAAAACTATCACAAGATTCACATTCTGTAATATACACTGTTCCATTTGAGTTACAGTCATAATGATCCCTTGTCGTATTTTACCTAAACTATTAATGCAAACATATGACATATCTATTAAAAATCTACAAAATTTACATTTTCCACACTTAAAAGTACCCCAATTTCATTTTTACTCTTTCTAACTCTCTTCAAATTTTCTAACATGGATTTTAAATTATTGCCTCCCTTGTATGTAAACACTGGCTTATCACCTACTATAATAGCTAAATCTTTGTTACCTAAATTGATTTTCCAATTTCCATCTATGATGTTTCATATTATTCCCATGTCCTAAGAAACTGTCAAAAGAAATGACCTACTGAAATTATTGAATGTGATGAAAAAACAAAGGAGGGAGAACTAAATGCTGTTTGCCACACTTTATTAATAAATTAAGCACTTTTGTCCCACTTCTATGGACTTCTTCAAGCCACACGTTATTAATAAATTAAGCACTTTTGTCCCGGTTGTATGGACTTTTTCAAAATGACTCTTTCTGAAGAAGTCCATAGAAGTGGGACAAAAGTGCTTAATTTATTAATAAAGTGTGGTGAGTATCATCTTGTTCTCCCTCCTTTGCTTTTTATCAGTTTTTGAGATGTCTGTGTATTATATTAAATTATTGAATGTGTTCAAGTTCTTATTCACTTTATCCTGTTTCATAACACTGTAACTACCTTTCAAATTATGTTTTTATTTTTCATTCTTCTTAGAATTTAGAATTTACCCTGCCAGTGTTTGATCTAGAAAATCAATTTTGTATTCTCTTTCTAGAAATAAACCGTTCAAAACACCAGCATCTTTAACAAAAATCTGTTCATTTCTCATTATCCTACTTAGTGTGATGAACTGACCTCTTACAAAATTCTGTTTCATAAGCATAGGATGCTGTCTTTGTCTCTGTAGATAGCTGTTGACAAAAGTTTCTTTCCTATAAAGCCTATTTTCAAAACATTTAAGCTCCTTGTTGAGCTGTAGTGTTAAATCTAACAAAATAACTGACAATCCTTATTTTTTAAAGTGAAGTTAAGGAAATCAGTACTGAGCTGTTCCTCCCCAATAAAAAAAACAACAAAAAAAAAAACAAACAAACAAACAAAAAAAAAAACCCAAACAACAATCCATCAATGTAATGCCCGCAAAAAAATATTAAAGAGTGTGTGGATTTTCATATATCTCTCGTCCCACCAAGCTATAACTACTCTGGCATTGATAGCCACAGCTTTAATTTGTTGGAAATACCTGCTTTGGAAAGTGAAATAAAATAATTATTTTCTAAAATAATTTCCAATAAAGTACAACTAGTATTATAAAAGCATTGTCATATTCAGTGAATATTTTAGCAAATTCAATACCCAATGTTTGATGTACATAAATGTATAAGGATGTGACATCTATGTTTACCAAAAATCATTGCTTTTGAATTACCTTACAGTTATGTGGCAATTCTAATAGGTGCCAAGGATCCTTTAAGTAAAGTTCTGACTTTTGCACTATGGGGTTGAGCACCTGATCAAGACAGATTGACACAGTCTCTGTCTTGTAAAAATTTACTGCTGCAACTGGTATGAAAGGTGGCTTAACTTTATTTTTATGGATTTTTAGGATCCCAAATATCCTAGCTATTTTAGGTTTCTCTTCCCTGAAAAAATCATAAAGTTCAAAATTAATATATCTCTGTATGAGCAAGTCATAAAGTAACAAATCTATTTTTAGAAAGCTCCTGACAATGTCTTCCTTGGTGACTTCTTTATAGCAGTCATTATCATTTAATAAATCTAAAATGGCTTGGTTATAATCTTTAACATTCATGATGACAATTCCATTACCTTTGTCTGCTTTCATCAGATGAATTTATTTGTTGCTTGTTAAACTATTTAACACTGTCCTTTTACCTTCTGATAAATTATAACATTTTTTGCTATTATTATTATTGAGAAATCTTTTTCTAAGTTCATTTTCACATACGTCATTGAAAACCTGTAAGGTAGAGTGCAACACAGGAGTGTAAGTAGAATGCTTTTCTAACACCTTTTCTTATGATGAAAAATAAGAAATATCATGTAAAATGCAAATCAAGTTCACTTTTCAAACATATAATTTAAAATCAGTTAAGACTTGTTAAATTTACACTTTGTGCAGGAGTGAAAGAAAAACATTTCTGAAGTACTCAAAATGGTCTGTGTTTAAAATGAATTCACTTAAATTAAAAATACTGTCATATTCAATTAACATTTTTCTCCTTTCCTTTCCCCTTTTCCTTACTTTCCCCTTTCCTCTTGGGGAATGAGTGTCATTCACAATTGAACTGCCCATAAGAAAAAGGACAAACAAAGAGACAGACACTTCATTATTTTCTCCTGAAAGTATTTCAGCATAGATATGGTACAGCTCATCAAAGTAATTTGTCCTTTGCTCAGTTGTTTTCTGTTCTCTCCTCTCTTTTGGTTCATTTGAATTGTGAAAGTGTTATAGTTAAATAAACTTAGATCTTGTCCTTTCACTTTAATTGGATAAGCTACATCCTTCTATGTGCTAGTGCATCTCTAAATACTTTTTTTTCCTTTTTACTAAAAATAGTAATAACATGTCTGTTCACTTTGGTTGAAATGCCATTGCATAATCCACTGCAAGATATAAAGTGAACATTTTTTCTTGACTTTCTCATTCAAAGCCTTTATTTCTTTTAAAACGTTATTGGTTTTAACTGCATAATCTAAGATAAGAATTTCCAAAATATCCAAACCATTCTTGTTAAACAATTTAGTTAAGCTAATAAGGTTTTTCACCATATCTGACCCCATTAGGATATTTGAATACCCTGATTCCAACATGAACTTGCTCTATACTAAAATAGTGCTCAGGATATTGAATCTTACATTACCAGATTTGTTTTTGATTAGCCTAAACTTTCTACTTTCCCCACTTTCCTACCTTACTAACTGCTATTACACATTTTTAGCAAGATCATATCCAATTTACATAAACTCCTTGTTCTCAAACTTTCATCCCCTTCTTCTCCACCCCATTCCCCCCTCAACTTTTTTCTCTACATCAGACAATATAACCTGCTAACAACTATATTCTAAAACTAACAAACAATCAGATAATTTGACAAGATAACCTCTATGACAATAGCTGCTATACTAGAAAAATACATATTATCAATGTAAATCACCTTAACTTTATACTATTGCTTAAATACTTTGTATAATCTGTATAGAATATTGCTGCTGCTTAATATTATTGCATTTATTACTTTTAAGTTAATGTTTGACATATTGTATCTTTTTTGTAAAAAATGTGTGTTGTAAAGTGTTATGGAGCTTTTCTCCCAGGTACTTCCCTGAAAATGGGCTATGTTAACAGTTGGACCTCCCCAGTAAGCAAATATAAAATAAATAAATAAAATAAAATAAGTTCAAAAATGGCTTTTCTACAAAACAAAATACAGCCATTACCATCATTATTTAGTTCCTTGAATGAGCGTGACTCACATTTCTTAAATGAGTTGTGGTATATCCAGGATTGTCTCGCATTTCAAATATTTTTTCTGTTGAAGTGTTCACTTTATTTTCTTCATAAACTAATGTGGTTTTGTCCTTTTGGGGTATAATAAAATATGTGATTCCCTACTGCACTTGACTGAGTCACTATGGTGTCTAAAGATGTAATCTGCCTTAGCCATTCTCTTGGAAAAGTTGCTTGCTGATCTCAACTGGCTTAGAACATCTTGAGCCACATTTATGATTGTTGTTAATGTTTGGGTCAACCAATGAGTTCTGTAGAAATGGGATGAATGGACAAATCCAAATTGAGATGTGATGAAGTAGTATTCATAAGCATGTTGGTATTATCTTTTGCCATTGTTTCTTCACATTAATCTACACAATGAGAACAACAAAAATGCACTTTGACATGCAATAATGACTAACTGAATAAAAAAACATTAGAAACAATCTGGTTAACTGTTAAAAGAGCACAAAGGGAATATCTTCTTAGGACTTTAGTTCTTTTATTTACATAGAACTTCAGAATAAAAAACTCCCCTTTGTCACTTCATTTATATATACCAGAGACACATGGCAGTTTCAATTAACTGATTGACTACCAAATGTTTTATCCAATTTGCTTGTCCAGCTTACAAACACAGTTCAATATTATTAAACTTTAAAACATGAAACTGTTATGATGCTAAGTTTTATATTATAGTCTTTGTGACATCAGGAAACATTTGATATTTATATGTTCATTTAAACCATTTTTTATCAAATTTAAATGTATTTGCCATTCTGTTTCCTTGCATTCTAAATGAATATTATAGTCACCATTGAAAATTTCTGCAGGAAAACTATCTAATAAAAAAGTACATTTCTTAAAATTTGTACACTCTAATGCATGCTTAGCTAGTGCATTATTATTTAGGTCACCTTTCTTGATGGCAGTAGTATGCTCATGGATACTCTTAGAAAATGTTCTGATGGTCTTAGCCACATAAAAACGATCACAAGATTCACATTCTGTAATATGCAGTATTCCACTCAAGTTACAGTCATAATGACCCCTTGTTCAGAATATTGTACCTAAACTATTAATGCAAACATAGGGCATATCCATTCAAAATCTACAAAATGTAAATGTACACACTTAAAAGTACATAAGATTTCATTTTTAGTGTTTTTAACTCTGCTCAAATTTTCTAACATGGATTTTAAATTATTGCCTCCCTTGTATGTAAACATGGGCTTATCATCCATTATATTAGCTAAATCGTTGTTACCTAAAATGATTTTCCAATTTCCATCTATGATTTGTTGTATAATGCCCATGTCCTGAGAAATTAGCAAAGGAAATTACCTACTCTCATTCACTTTATCCTATTTATTAACGCTATAACTATCTTCTAAAATACCTTTGAATTTTTCATTCCTCTCAGAATTTATCTCGGCCAGTGTTTGGTCTAGAAAATCAATGATGTATCCTCTTCCTAGAAATAAACCTTTCAAAACACCAGCATCTTTTACAAAAATCTCTTCACTACTCATCACCTTACTTTGATGAATTTACTTAACATTTAAAAAAGTTACTTTGCACTTTAGAACTGATAAACTAGAAGAAGAAGAAGACTTTAAAAATGCATGCAGGGTTTATGAGAAATTGTTGATAACGTTGTGAAAGTTAGAGATGAGAGAAACTTATGGAATTGTGGTTGGAAGCTGCTTTGAAATATGGAAAAAACATATTAAAACACCTGCCAAATGTAATTTTGCGGCTTGTCAAAAAGGGACACTAAGATACACTGGCCAGCCTAAATTGTGTTTCTTTTGTGGGGACTTTTCTCATTTAATAAATGATTGTGACAAGATACAATATAACCGATGTGGGGGGGGGGCATACACACAAAAGATGTGTGGCTGAATGCAGGCTCTGAAGAAAGGATACCCTTGGATGGAGTTTCAAAGGTAAACAGTAAATAATGAAATAGAAGTGGAAATGGGACACAATATACATGTGGAAAGACAAGAGGAAGGGGACACTTTTGGATGGACTGTCAAGGGTAAAAGTAAATAATGAAAAAGAAGGTGAAAAAGATGAAAATATACATAAGGAAAGACAACAGAATGATGGAGAGGGTGAACTAGGTGAAGAAGTAACTGTAGAAGAAATACTGTGGAGGAAAAAAGGAGTAGAACAGTTTGTATATAGGAAGAGAGGTAAAGAAAAGAGAATTACACTAATATTTTAAGTTCAACTTAGTGGAAAATCTGCATTTGAGTATCAAGTATTATTTCTACATAAATCCAGAAAAAATATTCACTAGGAGAAAGTAAAAATAAGAAAATGAAAATTTAAAAAATATTTCCTCTAAACTTAAAAAGAAGGAAGAGCAACCATTTCAGAACACTTTTAGTAAATGTGAACAGTATTATTAACACTGTAAGAAGGATAAGGATGCTGAAATGATGTGCTAAATGTGATGTGGATATGATTATGTTAGATGATGTCAAATTCCTGACAAGTGAAGAAAGATTGTAAATAAAAAATTGTAGGGTTGAAATATAATATAGAAGTTAGGAGATAACAGTTGTTCTGGACTGGCTATGTTGTGTAAAGAAAAAAAAAATACTAGATGTAATGTTGATAAAAATGGGGATGTTAACTGTTGCAGATATGAGGTGTTTATAGAATTATAACACTGTATGCATACACAACTAGCCAGGAAAGACAGAATCATGTGTTGGTTAACAAGAATATAATTGCAGGGGACTTTAATTATGATTTAAGGGGGAGACATAAAAGGAAAGGGCAATATGTAAAAATATAGGAATTGATAAAATGCGGTTAAGTTAGTTGTATGGGATAAAAGTCAATGCACTTACAGAAGGGGACACTTGGATTTGAGATTGATTATTTTGCATTATCATAAGGCTTGGGTGTAGCAGATGGCGATACTATTGTGACAGGCTTCTCAAACTACTTTGCAATGTGGATGGAGGTGAGACAAGAAAGGGAGTACATTAAAACAGGAAAGGGGAATACAAATAATAAATGAGAATGATATAGTAGAGTGGGAAGTATTGTAATTATGTTAGGACCATATAACTACCAAAGACTTCAATAAAAACTGGTCTGAGTGGTGGATTGAATTTAGAAAGTAGTATAAAATGTGTTTTGACTGACAGAATGATGTAAGATAAGAAGGAAAACTTAAATATGGGAAATGTATAAAACTGTATTAGAGAATTTAGGGAATAATACAAAAAAGAATTATGATATAGAAAAATAAATATATAAAGAAAATGAAAAAATAAGGCATTAATGTTTAGTTGGAGATATTTTCAAGAGAGAAGGGAGGAAGTGTCTACATATTTTGATAAAATATCCAAGAGGATATTAGTATAATGAGAGAAATAAAAAATGTAATATGAATGGTAAAAAAAAAAATGAAGCATTTCAGTACAACATGTAGAAAAAATGTACAAGAGTATAAGGATGAAAAATCCAGAACAAGTTAAGGAAGAAATTTGAAAATTAAATTACTATTAGTGAATTGGATGAAGTATTTAAGAAAGCAAATGTTGATTCATTGTCAGGCCCAGATGGTACAGTGTATAGAATGTACAAGAAGTTAATTGCCTAACAAGGAGGGTATTTTTAAATATACTGAATGAATGGCTGAAGCAAGGCTTTATTTATGAAAAGTTATGTACTGGAATATTAAAATTTAGATGGAAGAAAAATGAGAAGAATGGAATAAAAAACTGGAGAACTGTCATGCTAAATAACACAGATTATAAGTTTTTTATGGGAATAATACAGATAATAATGGAAGGAAGCATGTGGGGTATTATGGAAGAAAGTATATATGGTATAAAAGAGATGTCAAGAATTATTGTTGGTTGTGAAAGAAATTGTAGATGATGTTATAAGCAAAAGGGAAGATGTGAATCTTATTAATTAATTAATTTATTTACTAACATTTGATTATTGGAAATTCCAATTGGGTAGTGCCCATTTTCCAGGGAGGTCCGGGGAGAAAGCCCCAAAATATTACAAAAGTATTAAAAAACATTTTATGAACAATCATTTTACAATGTTCAAAAATAATATGAAAACATCTATATTTTAAATAATTATACCAAATTAGGGATGGTACAGTGGTGTAGTGGTTAGCATTGTCACCTCACAGCAAGAGGTTCTCTGGTTTGATTCTCAGTTGGGATGCCTTTTGTTTGGAGTCTGCATGTCCTCCGTGTGTTTGTGTGAGTTTCCTCTGGGGGCTCCAGTTTTCTCCCACATTCCAAAGACATGCAGTATGTGGATTGGACTCTCTAAATTGGCCTTAGGTGTGAGTGTGTTTGTGCAAGTGTGTGGTGCACCCTCTGAGGAGGGTTGGGTCTTGGGCTATCAACTTGATCCTGTAAAACCTGTACCTGCTATGGAATCAACAAGTGCTGGAGGGTGTTTGATGCCTGATGTGCTGCATGTACAGGAGTGAATCCAAGATACCAAATTAAACAGAATGTTAAAACATTGATTAAGAAGAGATACACATAACATGGTGATGCTTTAATATTTCGAGAAATTTTAGCCGGTTTAAAGAAATTAAAGATAAGTTAGTATAATCCAAACTGGAATTGGAATATGAAGTGAGAGAAGCAAGCAGAGTTATGGCATATTAAGATATTCAGGGGAGAGAAACTAATTGAAGCAAGGAAGTGAGTGAAAAGGGAGGGAGTAAGAAAATGTAAAGTATGAGCAAGTACTTACTCATATTTATGGATTTAGTTTATCCTGAGGCTGAGCAAGAACAGACACAGATTTTGGCTAGGAAGTCTTCAGTATGGTTTTAAAGGACAGGAGGGAGGTGTTGACCCCATGAATACAGATTAGAAGTTTCAGACCTTAGCAGCAGACCATGCCCAGAAAATGTAATAGATTTGTGGACAGAGAGGAGTTTTTAGTCACTAGATCATAATGACTGAGTTGGAACATTGTTGTGTAGAATGGGATTTATTGCTGGACAAGCAGATGGATTCTGGATAATTTTATAGGAGGTAAGAATCTGTGTTTATGCTAGCTGATGGGGGAATTCTAACCAATATAGGTTTTCTAGTGGTATTCAGTGGTGGGTTCTGAAAGGGGTATTTGTTGCAAATTTTTACAACTTTATTATAGCATTGTTCAAGTTTTGCTTTTTGTGATGTATTGACATTAGTAAGGATGGGAGCACCATAAAGTAGTGAGGGGAGGAGGTAAGATTGTAGTTTTAGTTGCACTGGAGTGAAGATTTTTTGGCTCTGTAAAGCATCTCCAGTTTTTGGTGAGTTTTATGCAATTTTATATATCTACATCTAATTTAACTTGATATTACACTATCATCACTAATAATTGGGTATAAGACGTAACTTCAATAGTTGTATTATTTAGAGAGGATTTTAAATTTTGTTTTTTTCATGAGAGAGGGATTTGGGGGAAAAAGTAACTTAGGTTTTGGGGGGAGGGTTGAACAAGAGTTGTGAGTTGCAAAGCCATGTTTTAGTGGCTGTTAAAGTTTCCTGAATAATTCTTTGGAGATGTGCCAAGGTGTATGATGTGCATATGAGTGTAGAGTCACCTTCAGATTTTATTAGGAAGGCCTGTTGTGTGGATGTATGAAATGTGCTTGTGAGAGGGCTACAGAGTAGGGCACCTAGGACAGAGCCTTGTGCTACAATAGCAGTGATTTGGAGATATGGAGAGAGGCTTGACTGACTGACACCTATTGGACAAGTAACATTTGAACCAGAAGTAGAAGGTCTCATTCAGATCAGTTAGTAGAGACAGCAATTAGTTTATAGCTGGTACAGAACAATTAACAAGAAGGTACAAAGTAGAACAGCTTTTCTTTCATTTACTGAATGCATAAACCAGGAAGCTAGGCAACAAAATAAATTGCATATACAGTGTAATCTATTTGGCAAGAGAAAGGACAGTGGCCAACTTACTAAGCAGTCCTTAGAGTGTAAGTACTACTCATTTTGGGGGATGTCACAGCTACTTTCAGCACAGTGCAGACACATATTTGACTAAAAGTTAATATACAGCAAGGCTCTTCATGTTATGCTAGGTGATATTAGTAAGGCATTTCATACCATGGAGAATGATGCTTTGTGGAATGTTATGGAAAAGTACAGTAAATGTAATGACAAGGGTGTCTCATGAGAAGAATATTCTTTGCATTGGTGATGAATGTGATTGTAAGTGAAGTAGCTAGTAAAATGAAAAATGCTACATATGTGATGTAAAAGAGGTGGTTATACCAGCTGTTTTGACATACATGGATGATATGGTTGTAGTTGATAAGAACAAAATATGGATGAGGGAAGTGTTGGCTTGCTGGAATGGAAATTTAAAGGAAATGGGGATGGCCTTGAATAAAGATAAGAGTAAAGGTTTACGTGATGTGGAGAAAATTGTGTGTATGTGTACGTGTGTCTCAATGAATGAAGTATCTTTGCTAGGAATAAAATCTGGGGAAAATGATGTACAGTAGTTATGATGCAATGGGAAGGGATGTTAAAAGAATTGAAAGAAATATGTCTTCAGTAGAGGATGTATAGATTATCATTCAGGAAAAAGGTTTATCTGGTGAATTCTCTATTAATGGAACACATGTCATATATTTCAAATGGATATATGATCCCAGTAGAATATGAAATGGAAATTGTGCAACTGGTGTTTTCTTTCATATGGAGTTCAAGATAAAACCCAGTGAAAAGAGGTATGAAGTACATGAGTGAAGATGAAGAGGGATTAGAGATCTTAAATCCAGTTGTAGGATTGGTTTCTTTAAACTTGTATCGGTATTAAAGTAGTAAAGGGGGATAATGATAATTTAATAGGGAAAATATTTAAATATAAGTCAAAAATTTATGAGAAATGATGACAATAAGAAAAAGAGAAATAATATATGAATGAAATAAAAAAAATATTAAGAAAAAACACAAATACATGGAAAATACAAATTGATACAGAGAAAGATTGAAGGATGTGATATAATAATGTCATGCAATGCATTATTAGATAAATCCATGGAAAATTTTGAAAGAAGTAATTAAAGCCATTAAAGTAAGGAAAAAAGGGATGCACCACGATAACAGGGTATCAGGATTTCCTATGGAGAGTGGTAATAAATAAGTTACCAGTAAAAGGGAATATGCTATATAAAAATAAAGTTGAAAGAGTACATCTATTTTTATGAGGAGGAAGAGAAAGCAGAGCATGTGTTTTTTTTTTGAAATGCAGAAAAGTGGCACAGTTCTGAAAAAGTTTACTATTAAAAAACTTGATGCTCAGAAGGTTGAGTCTACCAGTCACCATCATCTTTCCTCAAATGTCAGCATGACAATTACGAGTATGCACAAACATGAAAATGAACGCCTAAACTCCCTAACCCTCCAGACACAGGAACAAGAGCTAACTGCGTCAGGTAGAGGGGCAAATTTGGACAGTCATTAGTGTCAGTATTCGACATACAGACTATTGACATGTGGAATTTGCACAGCTTGACTTGAGCTTCCGAGTGTGAAGCATGTGATTTTAAACCTTCTTGAAAAAGTTGTGTAAATAATTTTTTTTGAGACTATCAATGATATAAACAATGTAAATGTGGGTATGATTATATACGGATGTTGTAAGAATAAGAAGAGAGAATGTGTGAGAACAATAGATAAGAATTTATTTTATGTAATATAGGTTATTTGGAATGAAACACTGAATGTAATTTTGTTTAAATGGAAATGGATTTTGGCAGATTGTGAAAAATCAGAATATGGTTGTGGAAGGAGTGGGATATGTTATGGAAGGATAGCTATGAGGATGTTATAAAAAATGAAAAATAGTAAGAAATAGAAGTGACTATATATGTACCTAAATATGTAAAGTTTGCAAATATGTTAATAATGTTTTTATGCTGTTAGAGGACCCTTACTGTGTTTTGATAAGTGCCAAAGAATCTGTTTCATCAACCAGAGCTGTCACCAACTCAAGCAGATGAGGCCTCAGTTTAACATCTCAGCTAAAGGATGACACACTCAGGAGTGTCAGCAATCGATCTGCCTGGTATATGCAACAAAGGCAAGTGTACTGCCACTTGCTACTAACACTACTTGTACCTTTTGTCCTTTCTTTGACACCATAGTGTCTGCTGTATGCATTCTTGAAAACAACCCCTATACTATGGTGTTTATATTTCAGAGGTTCTCTGCACATCATCATTCATCTGGCTCATAGTGCAACCTAGAAAGACACTAGTCCATGAATCATAGCACAAACTTCAGTGCCTCTAAACTGGTTTTTCTTTCTGGCTGGCACTGCTTTGCTGGGTATGACACTCTCCTTTTGCCCTTGCTCAGCTTAGGCTCTGTCTCTGCTCCCTTACCCACAATTCTCACCCACCCCATTCCTCTTCTTTAATTCTAACCAAAACTCCACCCCACCCACCTGACTAATTTATTATATTCCTCCACTTAAAACAACTATTCATTTCATGGTATACACTACCAATAAACTCTCCTCCCTCCATAAACCACTTTTCCAATCACCTTTCACCCCACACAGATTCTACTATCCCCTCCCATTAATACCTGTGCTAATATCTCACACTCTTCTATATAACTGTGAAGACTGGTAGAGATGGGTGAAGGCTGTCAGCCTAGCCAGATAGAATTGTGCAGATAATTCTGTCATCTGTAAATATGAATGTTGAAATACAAGCTTGTCTTTTAAAGGAAAGAATGTGCTGTAAAATGTTGAACTTAAAACAATGTGACAACATTGCCCTCTGCTGTAAAGAAAGCTAAGTCAAGCATTTCTTGTTGGTCCTTTGAAATTAAAATTATTTCATGGCTGCCTTTGACGTTTACAATTCGGCTCCAGCCTGGCTAGATGAAGGCTTCCTGCCTATTGTTTTAAGGCTAAAGTTAATGACCAGAGTTTACATGTGGAATATCCTTTATTGCTCTGGTTTCTGCCTAAGTGTAAAAAATGTAACTGCAGTTTCTGTCAGCCTGGGAACACCAGGAAAGTGTGAAATGATGTAATGTTTGATCAGAACTACAATTGCAATTTAAACAGAGTGAATCAAAAGGCATTAAGAATTTTTGTCTTGAACATCCAACTCAGCACTGCCTTATGCTCTCTTTATGTAAGTAGTAATTTAGAAGTGTGTTTTTCCTAGAAGCAACTAGGAATTAGAAAGTTTAGACTAAGTGTTTTTCTGTGATGTCAGAACTCTACTACTGGTTTATTTTAAGTATTTCTGTGTGATCTCTGAACTCTTGACTAGCACTGGCTGTGTAGTAGAAAGTATTGTCTTGTGGTTTTAATTATTTATTATTAAAAAAATTAAAACCTTTTAACCGTGGCTGGTTTTGTGTAGAGATAATTTGAGCACTTAAGAGTACTTGCATGCCTTTGATAAAACTGTACAAAGCCACTCTAATAGCTTTAGCCATGGGCTATACTACCAATTGGATAATAATATTGCACAGTAATAATTGGACACCCTTTTAAGGGCCTTTGAGTAGCTGATATGTATTAGTGGGTGGTGGCAGCTGGTACTACCATATAGTTTGGGAGAAAGGGGCACAGCTGGAGAACCTGTGCCAGCATTCCCCAGGAGTGTCTGTATGGTTTTATAAACTCTTATCTCAAAATGCATGTGTGTGTGTGTCAGCTACTTGGGCAGGGACACAAAGCACTGGTTGGACAGAGAGGGTGCTAGAGGTTTTAGCTTGCCCACTAGGCTGAGATCTGGCCCAATAGCTGGGACAGTGGGGAGTCTTATTGGGGACCTGGAGAGCAATGGAACAACCAGCCCCAGACTGACTGTGATCTCTGTGTGCTCTTAAGAGAAATTGCACTTTACTGTGTATAGTTGTTATCCTTTCCTCATATATGAGACACCCTCTCTGGGGTTAGTGGTGAGGACTGAGGCTCCTTGATTGCTGTGCCAGGGCACAGGTGTCACAGGTTAATTGGTGGTAGTGGTTGGCATATCCTCACATATTAATTGGTGGCAATGGTTGGGATATCCACCTCACATATTAATTGTTTGGCAGTGGTGGGATAGCCATATCACATATTAATTAGCTTGAAAATACTAACTGGCATGTAGTGGTGTGGGTAGAGTGAATCCTGTAGCTTGTTCACATTGAGCTTTGAAGGTTTTCTGTACTCTAAAACAGCCACACAGTGAATACTCAGAGTTCAGATCACAATAGCTTAGTTATTCAGGGTGAGCAGGCAGCATGTCAGCAGAGGAGTATGGAAATCTGACAAGGAGCCAGCTGGTGGAGATGTGCCAGGCTAGGGGACCGGTGCATGGAAACCTTATTAAGGCAGACCTGATTACAGCCTTGGTTACAGCTGCATCAGAAAACAGCAACCAAGAGGACAATCAGACTGGCAGTGGAGATATAATTCATTCGGAGTATGTACAGCTCAACCTTTCTACCATGGACTTAAAAATCCAGCTTGAGTAAAGAGACTTGAGTTGGAGGCCAGGTGTGTGGAATTAGAAGCAAATGAGAGACTGCAACATTTGTAGGCTGATGAGAATGAGAAACATCTGCAAGCTGAGGAACAAAGAGAGGCAGAGGCAGTATGAGAAGGAGATGCTGACTCTTCACCAGAGTCATAGAGGTAATGGGGAAGGGAGTAACTGGACCCCAGAAGCACAAAAGGTCAGTACATTTATTCCACAGTTTAAAGAGGGGGATAATTTTGATAGTTTCATTTATATGTTTGAGAGGGTATGTAAACAGTATGAAGTTGACCAAGGGCTCTGGGTACAGTTCCTGACCCCCTTACTCCATGGTAAAGCTGTAACTGTTCTGTCCAAAATGTCTGATGTTGCATGTTTTGATTATACTGCTGTTAGGAAATGTCATGGCAGTGGCTTTGTGCTCCATTGAGTCAGAGAAGGTGGAAAATGCTTTGTTAGAGATTTTCAGCAGGGTAGGTTTCCCAAACAAAATACTGCCAGAGGTGCCAATTTCATGTCAGACCTGCTGGTTTGTCTGTGGAAGTCCTGTGGGGTGAAGCACATGAAGACCACCCCCCACCATCCCCAGACTAATGGTCTTGTTGAGAGGTTAAATTCTACAATCAAGTCCGGGCATTTGCAGATCAGTTTAAGAGGGAATGGGACAAATATTTTCCCCATCTGTTTTTGTTTACAGAGAAGTTCCCCAGGAATTCATAGGTTTTTCACCCTTTGAGTTGCTGTATGGGCATAGGGTGAGGGGACCTCTAGATTTAATTTGAGATAAGTGGGAAGGTGAGTGCGAATCTCACAAGGAGTGTGTTGTGGCATAAATCCTAAACTTCAGGATAAGGCTCGGGGAACTCATGGGCTTGGCGCAGGAGAACCTGGCAGAAGCCCAACAACAGAAAAAGGTGTGGTATGACAGGAATGCTCGAGCTAGAGAGAATGCTGTGGGGCAGCAGGTAATGGCTCTCATTCCTGTCAGACACAACAAGCTGCAAGCAGCTTGGGAGGGTCCCTACAAGGTGGTAAGAAAGGTAAGTGATGTTAACTACATGGCAGAACTGCTAGGCAGATGGCAGGGGCAGGAATTGTGCCATGTTAACATGATGAAACCTTACCATGATAGGGAGGCTCTTGTGCTGAGCATTTGTAGTGGATTGCTGGGCCAGGGCATGGGCGTCACAGTAACAACTTCACCTTTCCTCTCCAATTGCCTTCAACCATGTGTGAACACACTTACATGTACTCTTCCTAGACATGGTCCTCTTCTCTACTACCCCACAAATACCCCCCCTCACTGTTCCCTCATTTATCTCATCTCTAGTTCTAACCCTCCATGCCATTCATCTCATCTCTACTTCTAATCCCACTTGGTATTCATTCTTTTTTATATACCTACTCTATTCTTTTTATCTCTGTTGCAGAAATGCTGTACATAACTGTAACTATATTACTGACTCTACTATGTACCCAAGGGTAAAGCCAGAAATTTATATTTTGTACTCAGACCTTATGCCATCAGCCCACCTATCATTTGAAAAATGCATTCAACTGTCAAAATGCTGCCCTTGTCTGCAGAAAGGGACACTTTTTTATTTTCAGTTTTTACCACTTGCAACCATAAAAAAGCTATGTTTGAAGTACATTCTTCTTAGGAAAGCATGTTTTTAATAGTATTGTACAGTAGGAAATAGTTCAGACATTTCTAAACAATATGTACTGTTTGAAGACATGCTCAGAAAAAAAATTACCCACTTGAGTACAGTGAATATGCCTGGCTAGACCCCTGACATTACCTTATAGACTACCAGATGACAATCACAGCTAGAATCATCTCACCAAATAACAGCCATACCTCTAAACAGATCTGCAATAGAATCAGCTCACTAAATAACAGCCATACCACTAAACACATCTGCAATAGAATCAGTTCACTAAATAACAGCCATACCACTAAACACATCTGCAATAGAATCAGTTCACTAAATAACAGCCATACCTCTAAACAGATCTGCAATAGAATCAGCTCACTAAATAACAGCCATACCACTAAACACATCTGCAATAGAATCAGTTCACTAAATAACAGCCATACCACTAAACACATCTGCAATAGAATCAGTTCACTAAATAACAGCCATACCTCTAAACGGTTCCCTATTAGAATCCTGAAACACTATAAGCCTGAAAGTCAAAATCCTGAAAACTAATGACTGAAAATGCAAAATCTCGAAAATGCAAAATCCTGAAAGTCAAAATCCTGAAAACACAAAATGGACATACTGACGTCATTGTGGCTTTGCTATTGTTAGCCCTGTGGTGTTAGGTCATGCGTTGGGTCCAGGTAAGTGTGCGGTTGGTTTTATGTTAGGTTAGCGGTATAAGTGAGTTAGGGTTAGGGCGCAGGTTAGGCATGTATGCAATAGTGACAAATATTGGGGTTGGGGCGGTTTAAGTGAGTTAGGGTTAGGGCGCGGGTCAGGTGAGTGTGCGATAGTGACGGACCTTAGGGTTAGGGTTAGGGTCAGGGTCAGTTGGTAGATATTAGTGTCTTTATAGTGACATATTAGCATTATTTGTGTTTTCAGGATTTTGACTTTCAGGATTTTGCATTTTTGAGATTTTGCATTTTCAGTCATTAGTTTTCAGGATTTTGACTTTCAGGCTTATAGTGTTTCAGGATTCTAATAGGGAACCCTCTAAACACATCTGCAATAGAATCAGCTCATTAAATAAGAGCCATACCTCTAAACACATAGGTTCATAGGTAGGTTATAGGCTATCAGCCCTAGGGCCTATAGAAGCCTAGCCAAAAAGGTACCCTGGCTTTTGCCACCCAAGAAAATTATTTTCCTGTGCCCCTGTCGAGCAGAGCCACAGAGGTGATCCCCGGGGTGAATTTACTATTTCCCACCCAACCATCAAGATCTTTCTTGAAGAGTGTTAATGAGGAGCTTTTTCTTGTTTGATATAGATAGGTAGTTTGTTCTAGAGTGTGGGAAGTCTCTGGGACAGGAATCTATCCCTCCAGCATGTTCTGTTTATTGTGGTGACAAGGTTTAGGTCCCTAGAGTGTGTAGCTCAGAGGGATTGGGATTTCTTTAAGTGGAGCATGTCCAACAGCTCTGGGTTTGACATAGCTTTGTATGTTAGGCAGAGATCACCTCTGAGTAGGCGATATGCGACGGAGTAAAGCTGGAGTTTTTTGAGATGGTCTGCATAGGGCATCTGTTTGAGGCCAGTAATCCTTTTTGTGAGGTATTTCTGCAGCCTTTCCAGTTGTTCTAGATGTCTTGTGAGGTACAGACCAAAAGGGGCATTGTACTCTATAATGAGTCTAATGAGTGACGAGTAGAGGTGAACAATGACCTCTTTTTTCCTGGATGAGAAACCTTTTGTGATGAGGTGTGCCACATAGAAGGATTTCCTGACTACTGTGGCGATGTGATTACCAAAGGAGATACTACTGTCCACATGTGTCCCAAGGTCTCTTATCACACGTTTGATGTTAAGTAGACTACCACCTATGTGGTAGCTCATGGGTGCAGAGTTTTTACCAAAGGGGATGACAATGCACTTTTTGGCATTGAGCTTGAGGCCATGGCTTTGACACCAGGCATCTGTCTCAGTGAGGCCCTTTTGTAGGAAGTCCACATCGTTGGGAGTTTCAATTATGGCTGCTAGTTTGCAGTCATCTATGAACTTCAGTAGCCAAAGACCTTCTGTGTTAGCCTGTACTTCATAAAAGTAGATACCAAACAGGACAGGACCTAGGACTGAACCCTGTGGTACTCCACTTGTCACTGGTCTGAAATCAGATTTGGAGTCTGCTACTTTCACAGTGTGGGTTCTGTCAGTGAGCCAGCTGGCAACCCATCTTGTGACATAGGGATTTATACCTAGTTTAGTGAGTTTATCTATAATTCCAGAGTGGGGAAGTTGTCAAAAGTCTTGACAAGATCTAGATAGGCTGTGTGAACCACCTTACCCTCGTCTACGGCTTTGGTGACTGCTTCAAAGAAGTCAATCAGGTTTAGGAGACATGATCTGCCTTTTACAAACCTGAACTGGGTGGGGTTCAGAGTTTGGAGATTACCAATGTCTTTGTTTATAAGTTCCATGATGATACATTCCATGGCCTTGCAGACTAGGCTCATTAGGCTAATGGGACCGGTCCGTGGTGGATCCCCCTTTATGGAGTGGGATAACCATCACTGTGCACCATTAAGTGGCACAAAACTTGAGTTGAGGCTATGATTGAACATGGTGCTTAGGTGGGGTGCCAGTTCATTCTGTAGTTCATGTAGAATGCAGCTTGGGATGTTGTCAGGTCCCATGGATGCTCTGTTCTTGGCTTTGGAAAGTGTGATTTTTACCTGTGCAGCCGTGATTGCAGGAGCTTTGCATTTTTCCTGTATAGAAATGGTCCCTTTAGGGGGTGGGGGTAAAGTTAGCACTGAACCTATCTGTCAGGATGTTGGTGATATCAGTTGGTTCTGTATATTTGCTGCCATTGTGCTGTAACTCAGAGCAGAACTGAGTGTTGCCACTGAGATTCTTGACATAGCTATAGAATACTTTGTGGTTGTCTTTAGAATCAGTGACAATTTTGTTTTCATAACTAGCTTTGGAGGATTGTATGAGGGATCTCAGCTTCTTACTGAGGCTGACCAGGGAGTTCTTCCAGTCATGGGATTTTACTCTTTTTTGCAACAGTTTCTTTCTTCTTTTGTAGAATTTGTTTATGGCAGGGGGACCACCAGATTGGATTCCTTTTTTGGAGGATAGCATCTGGTTCTGTTAGGGATAGCATGATCCATACACTCATGTAAGTGCTTACAAAGTGCATTTGTATAGGATTCAGCAGTTGTACCTCTATTGTCTATCTGTGTCGTGAAGTTTGCCACTTCTGTCTTAAGAATCATGAAGTTGGCTTTGGAGAAATTTTTACAGTGGTTTCCCTAATGGGATGTGGGAGTGGGATGTGGATGTCCAGGCTGATTAGCTTGTGGTCAGATCTGACCAATGAGGAATTGACCTTTGGTGTGGAGCACTGGTCACCCATGTTGGTAATAACCAGGTCTAGGATATTGGAGCCCCTGGTGGGGGTGTGGATAAGTTGTTTCAAGGCACTGAAATTTATGAATTCCTGAAAATGTTGAGCAAAATAATTGGTACATGAGTGGTTTTCCCAGTTAATGGTAGGGTAGTTGAAATCACCCATTATTAGGGTGTTGGGTTGTACCCTAATATTTTCTAGTGCATCAAAAAATGAGGAGTGGGAATCCTGGGGCATGGTCAGGGATCTGTAGCAAGTTACAATTTGGATTGCGGTCTTGCCCAGAGTTAGTTGCACTTGTATAATCTCGGATGCATTATGCTGAGCAACTAGTCTGGAGGTGTGGATATCCTTAATGAATATGGACACGCCTCCACCATTAGTGTTTTGGTCCAGGTTAGGTGGCCAAAAGGTGTGGTATGAATTATAGCCTGGTAATGCTGGGGTGTTCTCTGGAGCCTTAAACCAGGTCTCTGTCACTGTACAGATGTCGATGCTCTCCATTTTAAGCAGTGCCTCGAGTGAATGCATTTTGAGGTTTAGACTTCTAGCACTGAGTAGCATTACCCTCAGATTTTGCTTGCTTGTACCCGTTATGGTGATAAATTTGTCATTTGAACTTTGCCTAAAAAAGGCACTATAGGGGTGACAGGAGCCTTAGCCAGTATCCAGAAGCCCAAGTGCGACAAGTGCAGGCCATCTCTGGAAAGGCATCGTGGTCTGTCAATCATGCCATCGCAGGCAGACAAGATACTGGATCCCCTTAGAATGACACCAGAATCTTAGCCAATTGTTGAAGTCAATCATTTTGCCCTTGTACTGTGGTATCATTCTGGGTGATGGCAGAATGCTACTTAGGGCTAGTGTCATACCTGCCTGGGCTACAAGATCGGAGAGCTCCTCCATGTCTCTTTTCATGTAGTCCAGGGAGGTAAGTCTCAGGTCATTCACACCAACATGGACAATGATTGAGTCATATTTGTACTTGTTGTAGAGTTACCTGAGTGCATGCATTATGTGGCGGATCCTGGCACCTGACAGGCAGCTGACAGTGACTTTCTCCTTGTTTAGCCTGGTGAGTGGAACATCAGTGTGCCTGACTATAGAGTCACCTATGACTAGCATGTTGGGTATGTTGTTATGCCTTATGGGCTGTGGTTGAGTGGCACATTGAGTTTGTGGGCTATGTGTCGTGTGGGTTGTGTTGAGGGTGGAGGTTGCATGCATTTTTGCTTTGGAGGTTTCTGTTGCTTGAGCAGATTTTTATTGAGAGCCTCCACAAATGTAAGTGTGTGTTTTGTGTTGCTATGTGTGTAGGTTTTGAGGGACTATGTGATGAGTGTGGTTGGGGCAAGTGTTTACCTTCTCTTCTTGACTGTCTAGTCCAGTCTTGAGTGAAGAGAGCTTTGCTTCCAGTTTGACTATATAAGTGCATCTCTCACAGGTTGTAGTGTTGGGTGGTAGGAGGAGAGGGTTGTCTGTGTACATGAGGCAATTGCTGCATTGCCCCAAGATTCATCAGGTAGACAGGAGAAAACACTGGGAACTGACCCTTAGATATGCCTGAATAGATTATTATTTATTAAGTATAGTCATTTGTAGCTTATTTAGTACTTACAATGAGATCTGAACAAGTGTTGAGCTCAAAGAAACAGATTTGAGTGCTAAAATTAAAAAAATGGCTAGTTCTAAGGGAAAAATTTGAAGAGCAGACTTTATGGCACCAGGAATAGTTTAACCCTAGCTAAGCAGCGATGCATAAAGTATATATATATATATATATATATATATATATATATATATATATATATTTATATAGTAATCCAATAGTTGCGGCTAGGAGATAACCAAGGCGTATATACAGCTCATACATAAATTCTCGACATAAACATATAAAACTCCGTAACACTTAAAAGAAAAGAATCTGTTTATTAGTAACAAATCGGTAAGCATACATTACAACAAGTATGCACCCGCAGTTTATCTTTAACAATATAATGAAAGGACAAAGTATGAGGATATCGAGACTTAATGCAACACAGGAAGGATTCCAACAGGAAACAGATAGTTTTAAATTTAGACTCACACAGAGGGGCTATAGTCAAGAAGAGATACAACATAACTTGGAAGGCATACATGACTTAAGGCTTAATAGAGCTGCCCCGTATTACTCTAACCAAATTAATGAAAGAGTGACCATCGATGCAAATATTAGGCAGACTAGATTTCCGATGTATTACACAAGTGATAGGAAAAACACCATAGACATAATTAATAAACACTGGCGGATCCTGACCAGTAATGAAGATATAGCACATATAGTAGGAACAAAACCAACCTTTCAATATAAAAACAGATGTAATCTAAAAAGATTACTCTGTTACCAGAATGACAGACATACTAGTGATATTTGGATGGGAACTAATCAATGTGGTAAGTGTAATTATTGCAGTTACATAAATAATGGGAATACATTTACGCACCCAGATACCCAACAAGTTTTCTCTTTCAAGGTTAATGCCACTTGTAACACTGATAATGTAGTCTATCTGGCCAGTTGCGGAATATGCCAGGCGTTTTACGTTGCCAAGACCAACAGGACACTCAGGACTAGGATCAGAGAACATCTATATGCCATCAGAATCCAATATATAAATAATGCCTTAGCTAAGCATGTTCAGAAATGTGGCCAACAGCATAAATTTACTTTTATGGTTATTGACAATATAATTCCATTAGTCAGAGAGGGTAATATCCGTAATACCACCGAGAGGAGAGAAGTTGACTGGATGATAAGATTCAGGGCAGACAAAGGCAGTGGCCTTAATGAGAGAGCCTCCATTAAACCAGCGCTTAGGGCAAGACGCTATAAGTAATATGAAGTTCATGTCAACTGTACACAATTTATATAATCTTGAATGTGATTCGTTTTATATAGAATACGGATGAAATAGTTTTTTACTGAACAGATGATGGTTTAGATAATATGATTTAGTAGATGTCAACGTTATTCATATAATTTTTTAATATGCTTTTTAACATGTCTTTATAATTTAAATGTTCGTATTTTACGTTATGAATATTATATATACTATCAATTATAACAATGACTATGCCATAGTCAGACCTAAATATAAGGTGAGATCTGAATGCATGGTATATCTATAGCATTATTTAAACACAGTTCCTTTAGGTATATATTTTTTACAGGTTCCATTATTATGATGAACAGTTTATAAAAACTAGATATAATTTATTATCTATATACATTGATGTTATTACCAACTTAGAGATTATGATATATTTATCGCTTTATGAAAGAGTATAAGTATGCACATATTTCTATAAACAGTTTGGTTCTAGTCCTTTGCATATAGCGAGGGCAGCGATGAACATCGCGCCCATTACATGTGTTGAGATTATTCAAAAGTGAGAGCTTGGTAGAATAAATTCTACGATGGTTTATTATGAAAATGCCTTGATGCACGGATTGAGCAGTCTATGAAGACTGTATATTAGGGTATGTGCATCACCGTCTGTTAATGTTTTCATCCATTATATTCATAATATGAGGCAAGGCTCTCTGCTGTGTTATATCAACTAGATATTTGATGAAATGTGTAATTTCATTGGGATGAGTCCTTATTCACTTATTATATATATACTGCATTAATAGAAGTAAGTGAATATTTGTAATAACTAATTTGATGCCAATTAGAGGTGTTTAAAAAATATTTATTTTTAAAAATATTTATTCACAAAATTATTTATTTTTTGATATTGCTTGTTTGATCAATTAGCATAATCTATTATCCACAGCGGAATCGGTATACATTTATTTGTTTATTCATTTAATGAAACGTGAATGTTAGATGTGTTTACAGTATATAATTGAACATCAAGTTTGATTTTGATATATATATATACATGTGCATAATATTCAGTGGATTATTAATCATGTATATGCGCTTTGGCACTATATATAAAAAGTGATGTTATGCACAGCATGATGCAGACGTGGATGGACAACCACGGTTGTTAATTGATTAGTTTTAATTTGTTATATTCTCCCCCCACTAGTATAGAGTATTTCAGAGAATTATATACGTTGTTACAAGATACACCATCTGGTGGAGCAAGACAAGACTTCTTATGGTAACGCGTTTTCCGTTGGTCTTGCAATTTGCAATTCCCAATGGATTTTATTATAGTTATTTTTGCAAAGTCTAAGTTATACATCATGGACTGCAATAGTTTTGTTTTGTCTTTGTTATTTGTTTTTGTTAAGTGCATTCTCAATTGAAACATTGAAGGCTTCATGCTATTTGTTAAGCATTTGTAAAGTCCTTTATTGATGGTAGAAATAGATTAGATGAATACTCCTTTAATATGATAATGAGATGTATTTTCATCAAGCATGTGATCTATATAAAGGTGATTAGATGGATTTTGAAAGTCAACGGTCTGATGAAGCCATAGTGAAAGCGCTTACTGATTTGTTACTAATAAACAGATTCTTTTCTTTTAAGTGTTACAGAGTTTTATATGTTTATGTCGAGATTTTATGTATGAGCTGTATATACACCTTGGTTATCTCCAAGCCGCAACTATTGGATTACTTACTAGCGTGTTTTTGGTGGGCAAAGAGATTTTTACACCGTGGGAGACACTAATATATTGCCTTGATATATATTTATAATATATATTTTTTTAATATAACAGTAGCAAATTAGCAAACAGATTTAAACAAATTAACCAGTAAAAAACAAAAAACTGAGCCCCATTCCGGCAGTCTTCGATCAGACAATTTCTAACTGCACACTCCTGCCACTAGGGTGCAGGGAAACCTTCTCCAAAACAGATGGTGTGGATTAGTTCTCAAGTTATACAAACAAAGCTAGATTCAGCAGGTCTGAATTTAGTCTACATCTGCAATAGAATCAGCTCACTAAATAACAGCCATACCACTAAACACATCTGCAATAGAATCATCTCACTAAATAACAGCCATACCTCTAAACACATCTGCAATAGAATCAGCTCACTAAATAACAGCCATACCACTAAACACATCTGCAATAGAATCATCTCACTAAATAACAGCCATACCTCTAAACACATCTGCAATAGAATCAGCTAACTAAATAACAGCCATACCACTAAACACATCTGCAATAGAATCAGCTCACTAAATAACAGCCATACCTCTAAACACATCTGTAATAGAATCAGCTAACTAAATAACAGCCATACCACTAAACACATCTGACATTTCCAAACTGTAATTGTACCATACCTTTTCAAAGACTATGACAATCTGTACTGCAAACATAGAATTCTTGAATACCATCAAACTGATCCAAACTTAAAAGAGAAAAAAAAAACTAAAATCGCCTCAAAAACAGCACCCTTCTCTTACCTGTACTCTCATAAAATATTGTGTTGTGGAGAACTCCACCACAATCAAGGCTCTGTCGGTCACAAAAATGCAATTAGCAAATCATTTCCTATCCCAGTACCATACCCCTCCATTTTCTCATCCACAAAACAAAAACTCCATGCATGGATATCTCAATATACCTCAGATATTCTGGCAGTTATCCAATCCTCGTTAAAGCCAACTTAAAATACACAGAATTACTTCCCCAGGATAGCATCATAAGGATCAAACCAATCCTAAAAAAGGTGGGGTATAGCCATCCTATTCTCCAACTCATGAGAACTAAATCCTTCAACACTATTATTTCAATATTCTTCAGTGCAGAAATACTCATCTTGTACCTCAAATAAAATAGTAGAATGCAGCTTTGTATCATTGCTCTCTATATCCCGCCTGGAAACAATATAAGCAATTTGGAAGATACCCTACACAGGATATCTAGTACCATTCCTAATGAAAAAGAAATATCTTGGGAAATGTAAGTGTTGATTGGCAAAACATTATCTCCAACTCCAGGGTTAACCTATATGGCCTTCCACAGCTAATCACTTCAGCACTAGTTATAGTACAACTTATAACAAGAGCTCCACCAGAACCATCTTCCCACTTACACTTATAAATTAATCTTCTGTCATGTTAAACAATGTAACTACAAATGGACCCATAATTTCACATAGTTCAACCCAGACACCTTTATATCAGCACTATAATTTATCAGCTGGTTTAAATCATATCTCTGGATGAAACAGTCCTCGTTTTCAATATGATATTGTAAAATATGCTAAATAACTTAGCACCCCTCAAAAGAAAGTGAGTTAAAACCAGCAAAGTCCCAGGCTATCTAACAATGCTGTAGACTGTATGTATAATAATGTTATCATATCCTTCCTAGACACTATCAGCAAAGTGAGGGAAAATGGTAGATTTACATCCTCTTTATTCCTAGACTTATCTGATTTGCATCCTCTTTATTCCTAGACCTATCTAAGGTCTTTGACTCTGTATCACAGAGCAAACTCCCGCACAAAAGGTCTTCCTTTGGCTTCTCACACTCTTTCACCTGGTTCAGTAATTACTTGTCTGACAGACATCAAACTGTTATATATGGCTATGCACCCCATCCTTTTTCATGCCAGCTACCACAGGTGTAACCCAAGGCTCTGTCTTCAGTCCCTTGCCGTTTAACATGCTCACCAACAATCTCTGTACTTCTACCTCTCTGAAAACTAAACTTGAGCAATGTTATAACATGATTGCACACTTTGCTGCAAAGAAACTGAACCCTAAGCCACTAAAAGAGCTAAATTGGTAAGAACTGCTTCACCATTTTACAAATACCCAATTAATCACAACACAAAAAATAAGCAATACGTAAGCCTGCCCAACTTTTAGTAAAATTTTCCAAAATGACACCCCACAGCATCCCTTAAGTTCCAATGATAAATAACTCCTTATCACACACAAACCAAAACACCTACAGGACACTCCCTATACCTTAGTGTGGCAGCTAAAACCTTGAACTTACTCCTTATAACACTCTGCATGTTCAAAACTTCTTTTAAAACATTCCTAAATAACTCCTGGCTCTGCTCATGCTCCATGCCAGACTAGTCCCATCCCATAATTCACTTTCTTTCACCCCACTGCCATCTTCTAACCACAGTTCTATATCTGACCCCACTTTCTTACAGCCATTCTCTTCCTTCTTCAATAGTCTTTTTTTATTTTTATGACCTACTATCACTCTTCCCTACTTTACTACCTCCTGTTGTCCCACTAATAAAAATTGTCCTTGTTAATATAAACAAAAACCTAACAAATGAAAAAATACTAAACTATTCAAATCAATATCATTAAAAGGACTTAAGGAAAGAATACAAAACCTTAAAAATAATAAGGCGCCAGGACTAGATGGATTAATAGGAAAAATATAAAACTGCTTCCAGAGGAAACTCTAAAGATATTAGTAGAAGCTTTTGAAGAATTCAGAAAGAATGACAATATTTTTCCTTCATGGAAATATGCCATGATATCACCCATCTGAAAGCATGACAAAGATCCTAAACTAGTGACTTCTTATCATCCTATCTCCCTATTGAATGTGGACTATAACATTTTGACATCAATTATTGTGAACAGACTAAATCAATTCATGCCAAAACTAATAACAGATGATCAAACAGGTTTTATTCTAAACAGAAAAGTCCAAGATAATGTCATTAGGCTTCTGTCTCTAATAGATTATGCAAATAAGAAAAAAAAGAATTGTCAATTATCAGCCGAGACCTGGACAAAGCATTTGATTCCTTAAATTGGTCTTATCTAGTTAAAATATTAGAAATGTATAATTTCTTCCCTGCTTTTATAGAACATATTAATAAATTATGTGGAAACTCAACGTCATACATTAAAATTGGAGCCTTCATATCAAGACCACTCCAAATACTGAAGGGTACCAAACAAGGTTGCCCATTGTCACCCCTACTGTTTGCTTTATCAGTGGAACCATTGGCCAGTTGCATAAGAGATAATACCAATATAATTAGCTTTTCTAGTAATGCAAATTATAGTTCCAAAATACAGCTTTTTGCTAACGACATCTTGTTAACAATTGGAAATATAGATTCTTCAACAGACCATATTACAAAATCATTACAAGATTTTGAAGAGATTTCAGGCTTAAACTTTAATCATAACAAAACTGAAACCATATTATTAAATAAAAAGTACTACTTTGGAGAAACATAATAACTTTAATTGGACGAATAATATTCTTAAATATTTAGGGGGATATATAAAACTGAATTGGAAAGATACTATACAAACAAATTATAAAATCTTAATAAACATGGTTAAGGAATACCTAAATAAATGGAACAAAATGTTCTTTACCATGGAAGAAAGATTATCTTTGATTAAAATGATCATACTACCTAAAATCCTGTTAAACTCTAATAGCATCTCCCTCTAAAAAAATAATGAAACAACTTAACTCCTTGTTAGTTAAATTTCTATGGCTTCCATGAAAGCCAATAATTAGTTATGCATAGCACTACAGAAACTGGGAAGAGGGTGGAACAGCATTCCCAAATTTAGAACTTTATGCAGAATCAACTATCCTTAATGTGATCTGTCAATGGCTAAACTAGAAATATACATCTAATTGGAAAAGCTTGCATAAAACCATTCTTCTCTCTAACATTGGAGAAACAATAAATAATGATATTTTTACAGAAACTAATAAAAATTTCTTAGTTGAAAAAATACCATTTATAACACAAATAAAAATGAAAAATGTTCTCCCTTTATTAATTACATAGTAAATAATTTTAGAAAAATAATGAGCAAGGATTATATGATAGGAAATCTTATATTTTTTATGTTTCCTATAGCATTTACAAAGAAATGTCTAGATCATTCAATATGAAAAAATAGTAGAGATGAAGAGAACTGGGTTAATATTCTGGCATCAGTTCCTCGGTATTAACAACATACATGAAGCTAACTTCCTTATAGTGAGGTATAATACAAACCAGGATAACTGGCTAAACATACAAACGTTTAGAGAATACATAGTTAATAAATTCAAAATATGCCAAATGGCTAACACTACACCTCAACCAAAAAAATGTATCTCTCTTCTGTGAAATAAAGACATTATATAATAATGATTTTTTTTACTATCAAAAATATATAAAACACTGAGAGCTGACTTACACATTTCAGAAGCTTCTCTATGGAGTTATGCAGAAAAAAATAAATAAACCCAGTTTTTCAGAAAGTGAGAAAGCATTAATATTTAAATCAGTTAGTAATACAGCATCTCCCTTTTGGAAAATTTACACATGGAAATTTATACATAGAAGCTTCTTTGCCCCACATAAAATAGCATTGATATCAGGGAAGGATATTACTAAGTGTTGGAGGTGAGATGAAACATTTTGTGCAGACTGGGTACATATGTTCCTTGACTGTAAAATTGTAACTCCGTTTTGGCTGGAGTTTAAAAATTTCATAAAGCCATTGTGATCAGATAAATGCAAAGTTTCAGATTCATTAATATTATTTAATGTGCCAACACCAGCTTATATTCCAGAGACACAAGTGGATCTTCTCTGGTCTCTTCTTGCAATTGCAAGAAAAATTGTCACCTCAAATCGGAAGAGCAAAACAATCCTCTCATTTATAGACTTTATTTCACTGGCCAGAATTTTATGTAAAAGAGAACTATTAACTGCAACCTTAAGAACTACAAGAGTGACACATAAACAACTAGCTTGGTTAAAACTTAGAAAACTGTTGGATAAAATGTAAATATAAAAATGAAAGTATTTCTGTTATGGATACTGTATATAGTTCTGTTTATTTTACAA
Organism: Protopterus annectens; assembly: GCF_019279795.1. Classification (NCBI taxonomy): domain Eukaryota; kingdom Metazoa; phylum Chordata; order Ceratodontiformes; family Protopteridae; genus Protopterus; species Protopterus annectens. The sequence continues at coordinate 1,196,716,636 of NC_056725.1, read as the reverse complement.
TGCTTAAAAGTTTTTTATTCTTGTATTTTATGCAAATCAAAAAAAAATTTGTACAAAAAAAGTGTCCTTGTTTACTATGCTACCACGGTATGTATTATTTAATATTCATTTGTAATTTGTAAATCTCAATTTCTCTAGTAACGTTATACAAATGCTTTTTTTCTCTTGTATACATACATTCCTTATTTTACTAACCAATTTTCACTCATTCTGTCATCTCTGACACTTTGTCAATTTTATTAATAATCCTTTTTCTTGAAGAACCACTATATTTCTATCTCTTTTGAATTCATGCATTTTCCTACTTTTCTCAGCACTGCTTCTCACTGTCACTCGACTTCTTGCAAGCTAAACAAATTAAGCTTTTTTTCTCTAGACAATCTTACTATTACTTAATTTACTGTGTATTATACAGTATGATACTTGTATAAGTCATACAGCCTTTAGAACTCTATTATTTTATATTTGCATAAATAACAATCCATATCAAATGTTTATATTTTCTATATTCTACTGTTTTTTTTCTTTCATGTTATACATTAGAACTGTTTTCCCCTAGGCCTCTACTGAAAATGATTTATTGCCCATTTGAAGTTTCCCAGTTAATAAATATGACTAACTAAATGAATAAATGAGTATATACATGCATAAACAAATACCTTACTTACATTATTTCTCAGATCCATGCACAGGTATTAAAATAGCATTTCCTGTCACTAATTCAGTAATTACAATGCCACTAAAGCCAAAGATCTGCCCAGATGTTTGCCTCATATTTTTGGTCTGCTCCTCATGAAAAAATGTGGTTTTCTGGCAAATCAGTGAGGACTTGAATTTAACTAATGACAGACATTTCAGTTTCTGACTTCATATTCTTCAGAAAACTCATGGCAATACAAAACCTTTTATTCTAGCAGCTTTCTAGGTTTCTAAAAGCAATATTTAACATTTTTCACTATTTTTGGACCTTTGTACTCAATTATTTTTGGCTCTGTCTAGATTTCTTGTGCTAAGAGGTTGAAAGGTATGCCTGACAGTTTTTGAACATTTAAGCCAATTTCTTTAGTCCTTTTGCTAAGTTATATACTTAAATATTGACAGTCTCACACATTTAAAATAAAAAAATAAAGTTGGGTTTGCAAAGGGTTTATTGTTAATCTCAAATCTTTGGACATGCTCATTTACATTAGATAGACATGATCTTATGGCAATTAATGAAAATAATAGAAAGATGCAGCATTATTCTTGCTTATATTCTATATGTGAAAATCTTGTACACAAATACTGCTGCCTCTCCATATTCTAACAATATAGTATCTTTGTTATCTTTTCAGAGCAGTATAAGGCAACAATGTCCAGTTCTTTCTTTATTACTTTTAGCAATTTCTGAAGCAATGGTGAACAAGCTAATTTTTGCACTTAATATTTCTTCAGTAATTTTAGCACTATCATCTGGTTCATATACCCAGCATTTCATATACATTATTCAGCATATAAAATAAATAAGTATTAAAGAAATACAGTGATAGTATATAGCCTTTTTTCATTTCTTTACCAATCTTGAACCAATCAGTTATTCCATATTCAGTTCTGATACAATTTGTTCTGTGTACAGAATCCTAATGAGGTAAATTATATCTATATTTTCTCTCTAAGAACTTGCTGCAATGTGTTATGGTCTACACAATCAAATGATTTAGAATAGTTAATAAAGCAAAAACATTTCTCTAGAGTTGCCTTGCTTTTTGTGTTATCCAATGAATTCTAGCAATTTTGATCTCTGGTGTCTGTGCCATTCTAAAACCTGCTTGCACAAAGGGCAGCCATTTGTTCATATATTGCTGGATTTGTAGGATTTTGAGCTTTACTCTGCTAGAATATGAAGCAAGAATAATTGTTCAGTAATTTGAGCACGCTTCGGAATTTTTTTTTTTTTGAGATTGGAGTATAGATTAACTTTTTCCAGTTCAATGGCCACTGTTGCATGTTCCAAATTTGCTGGCAAATTCCAAGTAACAAGTAATTTGTAGGATGTTAAAAAACAGCTGGAAATCCATGACTTCCTGCAGCACTGCTAATAAGTATTTCTAGAGCTGATTTATCTTGATTCTCTAGGTTATCTTTTCTGGATCAGAGAAGAGAATATACTATCACATGTATCAGTGATGGTAGGGTCTTCCATATACAGTTATTCTGACTATTTGTGCACTTCTTCTTAATAGCTTCTGTTTCTGTTAGATCTCTCACAGTTTTGCCTTTTTTCATACTATTTTTTTACCTGGAAGTTTCCTTTAATATCACCAATCTTCTTGAAGAGATGTCTTGCATTTTCTATTTTATTTTCTTTCATTTATTTACATTGCTCATTTAGAGAGGTCTCCTTGCCTCTTCTTATTCTCTGAAACACTGCATTCAGTGCAACATATTTTCCCTTTTTTCCATTCCTTTTGTTCTCCTTCTTTCCTTGGCCACCTCTAACACCCCTACATAGAGCTATTTTGCCTTATTAATCTTCTTTCTATTTGGGATCATTTTTCTTGCCACCTCCTGGAAAATATCAGGAACTTCTGCCCATTCATCTTCAGGTGTTCTATTTGCAATGCTTAAGCCCTTAAATTATTTCTTCATATCTTCTATATATTCACTTGAAATATTGCTAATATTTTATCTAGCCAGCCAAGCTCAGATTCCAAATTTTCCTAAGGCACTGTCTGGTTAAGTGACTTGCTTAAGGTCAAGCAGTAGGACAAAAAAAGACTGAGAGAATCAAACCTTGCACAGTAGGAAGTAGCTTTTTAACACCTTATAGTCCTAACCCACTGCGCAGACAGATTTTACTTTCTTTAATTTAACTAAAAAATGCCCAATCAAAAGTCAATCGAATGAACCACAGTAAACCCCAGGTCTTCTTTTTGTTGACACTATACAGCTCTTTTGTCTCTGACTGCAAGTATATAGTCAGTCTAATTTTGATATTGAGGGGAGGTACACTCTAGGGTGGATACTGGCAAAGCGTTCAGGGACACAAGACTCAGTAGACTTATATATCTTATGATTCTCATGAATCCGATGACCATCTGGTGATATCCATGTATAAAGCCACCTACTAGTCTGTAGAAAGAGAGTGTTGCTATAACCAATGAGTTATACTGGCAACATTTTAATTTGCCTGTTACTCTAGTTGTTCTTTGGCTACCAGATTTAGTATTCTAGTCACCTATGATGAATATATCATTTATTATTTCCAGATGATGCTGCGGGTCTTTATAAAACTGGTCAATTTCCTTTTCTCATACATCTGTAGTTGGAGCATAAACTTGTATTATTGTAATGTTGAATGGCTTGCTTTACAGTCTGACTGAGATATTGTATAATCTTTTGTGTTGTAAATAAGCACTGTTTTGATGCCCTTCTACTAATTACAAGGTCTGGTCAATTTCAGGAACCAGTCAACCAATCAAATGCAATTACCAGGAAAGTCAATTTGGCAAAAAAGTTATGCCAAAATAACTTTCACCACCAGTGGAGTTTTTTTTCTTTTTTTTACTGTTGTACAAGATTGGAGTAGGTATATATAAGCTTTGTGGATTGGGGGGGGGGGGTCTCTCCACAACATAGGAGGTGCAGGAGGGTTGCCTCCTGCAAAAAGAAGTTATCTTAGAGGTTCATTGAAAGTTGTTTTGGTAGATTTTAAGTGATTATTGTTGTAACTGCATTTGACTAATTGACATAAATCTCTCAATTTATTTTGCAAGATTGCTGCCCATAGTAGAACATCTGGTGATTATTTGAGGTAAAAATAGTTCATTTTAGTTAACTAATTCACAAAATGTCAATATTTACTGTTGTCATCACATCCTAAACCATATCAAGTTTAGCTTGGCTGAAAAAAAGTTAAAAGGCATCTATCGGCAAACCTTCCATCCACCTTCGACCCTGTACAGTTTGCTTATTGGGCTAACAGATCCACTGCAGATGCTATTTCAATGACACTCCACTTCTCACTGGATAACCTGGAGGGAAGAAACAACTATGTCAGGCTGTTATTTATTGCCTTCAGCTCAGCATTCAATACAGTGGTTCCTATGCAGCGTACTGACTAACTTGTACATCTTGGAGTTAGCAAGCTCATGTGCAACTGGATCCTTGACTGTTTGAAGAACAGACCACAGAAAACATGTGCAGGCAACAACACCTCAGGATGCATAATACTCAGTACCGTTGTTCCTCAGGGTTGTGTGCTAAGCCCTCTGTTGTTCAACATCCTCACATATGACTGTTCTGCAAAATACAACACCAATCACATCATTAAGTTTGCAGATGATATTATGGTTGTGGGCCTCATCAAAGGGGAGGATGAAAGAGCTTATATAGATGAGGTCAACTCTTTGGTTGACTGGTGTGCTAAGAACAACCTTGACCAGAATGTCAATAAAACAAAAGAGATCATTAATGACCTCAGGCAAAGGTCAACAACACACTCACTGCTCATAAATGGTAAAGAGGTAGAAAGGGTTAAATCTGCAACGTTTTTGGGGTGCACATTTCGGAAGATCTTTCTTGGGCTGTGAACACTGAATAGTTGGTCAAAAAATCATAAAAACATCTCCACTTTCTCAGAAGGGTCAAAAAAAACAAAGCTCCTATCTACTGTTCTCACCACATTCTACAGAGGAACAATTGGCTTCACAGTTTGGTTTGGGAACAGTAGAATAGCAGAAAGAAAGAAGCTATAGAGAGTGGTGCAAGTTGCCAAAAAAACTTGGGCACAAATTTACCATCAATCTAGGATCTCTTCACAGAAAGAAGCATTAAATGTGCATCCAAAATAATTTGTGACCCCTCTCACCCTGCACACGGCCGGTTTACATAACTGTCTTCAGGCAAGAGATATTGGTGTATCTGCTGCAGGATCACCAGATACTTAAACAGCTTCTACCCAGCAGTGTTGACACTTAAAAACTCTGATACCAGCCACCATTATTTAGTCAATAATCATTCACAATACATAGCTCAGCTGAAAAGTGTGATATATTTTTTTATTCTTTTATTTAGCATTATATTTTCTTATTCATGTACAATTGCCTGCTGTTTGTCTGATGCTGATGAACAAAGAATGACAATCTTAACATGGACAATTCTGCTCTGTCAAGCTGCTATGTACAGTATTCTTATGACTGTCTGGGGGGGGGGGGGCTTGTGTGTTTTTGCTGTTATTAGTGGTTTATTTATCCTTCTAGGATCTTGTATTGAATATCTTTTTTAAAATTGAAATGTTATACTGTTGTTCTTGTTATCCTTGCTTCCTATGTACTCTCTGGTGAGTTGATAACTGGAATTTCATTTAGGCTGCACTTGTGTAATCCTAAATGACAATAAAGTTTACTTTGACTTTTTTGTTTCCATAGTGCATAGTTCTTTGTAGCATCAGACCATCCTTTCACCTCTGAACATCTCAGCTGATGAAAATCTTTTTAGCTGTAACCCATCTGTGCCACTAGCTGTAGCAATAGTCATATTTTTCTGTGCTTTTCCTCTGTGGTATGGTGGACACATTAAAACTTGAGGATCTTATCTTCTGAAGTCATTATGAGAAGTCTTTGATGCTTTTGTTTATAAAGACTTATTGACGATAATACTGAAGTGGATTTCCATTACCTTCTGTGTTGGTCCATGTATAGTCTGACTCTAATCTTCTATCATGACCTGCCTGTCTTGGATGGCTCTACATGAATAAGCTCATAGCTTCAATGAGATACATAAGCCCCTAATAAAGTAATGGTCCAGAAGGGTGTCATATCTTCATTATGTCTAATCTAATTACAGTGTATATTTTGTAATGCTTATAAGATTCTCAAATATTTGGTTTCTATAATAATCTGCAGATGAGCAGTTGGATGTGGTCCACTGTAGTAAGAAGAAGTGATTGATAAAGAAATTCAATTGCACAGGTATGCTGCAGACTAGGGGTCAATCACATAATGTGGTAATGAGGAGATTTGGTGCTGTGTACAAAAGTCTACCTCCCTTAAATTCTCTTCAGGAACAACAGCTGGATATTTTTTTAATTGTAAAGAAATTAAATATTGATTTTCTTATTTTTCATTCTACTATATCAAGAGTACAAGTGTACAAAATGGAGTGGGGTTCAGTATGACAGCAATACATATTACACTGGAGAACTGCAACTTACTATAGTATACTATATTGTACTAACTAGTAACAAACCTGCAGTTCTCTGGTGTGATGTGGTCTTCTGTACTGTTAAGGAGTGATTCATTTAAAAACAAAATGCTCATTAGGTAAGATGGTAGACCAGGAATCATTAGAATAATATGCTATTTAGAAGATCTGGTGCAGTGTGACACCCATTGGTGGGGTTCATCAGCATCACTGGAAAGGGAAGGGCAAGTTTGGTTTTAACAGCAAACTTGCCTGTTCCAAAATGGACCCAATTCCTGATGCACAATGGACATCTTTTTTTTTTGTTTTGCTTTTTCTTCACTGTGCTACTGAGTTGATCATCTATATTTGTTGGCAACAGAACAAAGCATAGTAATAAGGGTTGGGGTGGGGTGAGGTCATTACACTACCAGGTGCAGTGCCATTGGTTAGTACATATTTGTTTTTTCATAGGTTATCCTATTGGAAATGGATGATACTTCAATGCATTCAGAATTGTAAATGACATGTAATTAGGGGAAGAGCTATTTGCATATGTACTCTTTGCAAAGAGTTCAGTGCATAAATGCCTCACCCAGGCACCCCACTATGTCACTTATTTTATGAATTGTAACAGGCTTTGGTGCACTCTATTGCACAGACCCCAGGATTCACGAAGCACTATTTTCCATGCAGGAACACTTAAAGCACTCCTGCATGGAAAATGGCTGCTGAGTGATCCAGAAAAGTGCCGTTTTCATGTGCACGAGTGGCCCTACACTGTTCCTGCATGGAAAGGCGTGCAGGATGCAAATAACTTCATTTGCTGGTTAAAACCATGCAAATGAGGTGATTTTGCAATCCATGAAGCTGGCCGGACTCCATGCAGGAGCAGTGTCAGAGCAGTAATGTATTCAGTTAGTAACTGAATACATTTCTGCATCTGAGAAAACGGAGGCAGGACAGTTCATGGAAAGCATGTATTACAGTCAAATACACATGCCAGTGGGCAAATATAAGGCCATTGGCATTAATAAATGTTTATTTTTTTGTAAAATGAAATTTTTTTTTTGGACAATCACAGTCATTTAAGCTTAGGGCAGCTGCGCACAAACAGGATCATGCTGCAAATTAAAAAAAATGAGAAAAGTCAATTTTAAGATAATTCTGCATTTTGCCATTACAGTCAAAAGCATGCAGAATGTAAACAATACGAGGGAGCACTGGTTGTCAAGAGGAAAGGGTCCGACTAAGTGCAGTAACTAAGGACTTACACACTGGGGTATGCAAATGAGGGGAGTTATACTGAATCACAGATTTCCTTCAAATTGTCAGCTTGCACCTAACTGTGTAGGTGCACAAATACAACAGTGCAAGTATAAGAGCTGAATGACTTCTTAAGGGGGTGTGCCATGCTTGCTGTAAGCTCATTGGAGCTCTGTGGCCCATGTTTGCACTTAGCTAAGGACAGCTAAGGAAGGGGGTGTGTCCGAGGATATATTGTCTTATTCTATAAAATGCAGAGTGTGTTTGCATCCAGGGAGGGCCAGTTCTGCTTAAAAGTGCTTACATTAGCTAAACAGGTGTGCAGCGTGCCTAAAAAAAAAAAAACAGAGGAAATAGCAGAACTGTTTACATTTGAGCACTGGGTATGTGTGGCGCACCTTGGGGCTTAAATAGGGAGGAAGTGGGAAGGGGAAACAGCAGTAGGAAGGTAATCAAGGAGAACTAGCATGGCTGGCAGGTGGAATGTATCAAAATCAGCCAATTACACATGCAGCAGCAGCCCAGCACACTAATATAAACTATGCAAACACCCTATAGACTGTTTTTTCCCATAAACTCTACACTACTGGTGTACACAGATGGGGGATTTTTAACTGCCAAAAATAACTAAATATGTTAGAGGCTGCAACTGCTTTACTCCATCAATATGTGCTAGAGACTGAGGGTGGTGAAGAGAAGAATGCTGACAACTGAACCACAGTGAGGAGGAGGAGGAGAAGATTGCAAAGTCCCAGGGTAACCTACCAGGGCCTACATGAGCTGGAGATATTTGAGTGCTATAGGGTGGACAGGGACATTCTACAGCAAATCATAGAGCTGTGCTGGCTCCAGGGTACTCCACCAGTTCCTGGATGCCATGAAACAACTTGCCAATGAGCACACATATTTCCCCACTGCCCGTGAGGCACTGACCACACATATGCATCTCTTCCACTGTATAGCAGAATACCCTGAAGTAGTTGATGCTATAGACTGCATCCACATCCACATCAAAGCACCACCCGGTGAGTGGGGCAGGGTCTACATAAACTGCAAGGGCTTCCCCTCCATCGACTGACAGGTCATGTGTGATGACCGGGGCATTATCATGAATGCGTGTGCTGGGAGCACTGGAAGCTATCACAACTCCCACATCTGGCATTGCTCACAGCTGTATCAGGCATTTGCCAGGGGGACATCACATATGGCCATCTAGTGGGGGATGCTGGCTATGCACTGGAGCCATGGCTGATGACACCCATCAGAAATGCCACACAGCTGAACAAGAACACCATAATGAGGCACACGCACAGACCAGGATCATTGTAGAGAGTGTCTTTGGGATGCTCAAGTCACGGTTCCGCTGCCATGACATATCCAGTGGAGTCTTGCAGTACTCTCCACCTACATGTACACAAATGTTCATAGTATGTGATATGCTACACAATATGATCCTGCAGAAACATCTGCAGCAGGAGCAGCATGGGGCAGGGCCACACAGCCCCCCACCATTGCCAAGGCCAGCACAGGCACAGAGGGACTCAGAGGAGGAACATCCTGAGCCTGCCCCTGTAGGCAGAAGGAGGTGTGCATAGTATGCCCAGGCCATGGGAAAGAGGCAATGCAAAGCACACACATTTACACTGTAGGGACCCAGGGACTGATACCGCTCTCTGACTCACACATACAGTAAAAGGGATGCCAAACATGACACTACCTGAGCTTTACCATGTACAGGGAGTGTACTATGTGCATCCAACATAGTCAGCCCTCCAGCATTGTCCTCAATACTGGCCCAGCAACAAGGTAAGTCATTCTTCCTATCAATTACTGAATGGAGTAGTTATGTTCTCATAGTTGTATGTATGATATGGATGCAAGCATGCAAGGGAATTGGGTGGCTGAATGGGATAGCAGTAGACAGCTATATGGGACAGCAGAAAATTCATAACAAATACCGGTGTCAACATATTAGACAGCACTACACAAGGTGGCACCCCCCACTGTAGTACATGTGATGGCCCAAAGAACTGTGGGTGTCAGTAGGTCAGATACATAGATATCAATGAGGGTCACATATCCACCACCAGCCTCACCCAGCAGGACAGGTGTAGATGACCATGAAGAAAGGCTGGGCTAAGGCCCCCAAATTATGGCAGTGGTGAACAGCCTGCAACCAGACCTACAGAGAGATACTACAACAGGTCTGGCAGCTGCATTCCAGTTCTGAAGGGTACGAAGTCTGAAATTGAAATATATGCTACTAAGCTCTAACATGTGTACTCCACTGATATGCCTCCTGTCTGCATGATAGGTCACAATACAATATGAAGTGGAAGCCAACAGAGTAACCGTACCAGTACAGTCATTTCAAATGTTAAAGTCTGCAGGTGTGCAGCCCCCCACAATCCCATGTAGAAATGCAATAACAGATGGCATGCAGCACTCTCAAATGGTCTACAGTCCTCTGGCAAAGGCCCATGCCTCACCCATAGTGCCAATGTATGGAATGTCAGGGGGTCCCAACTAACAACCTAACAGTAAAAAGAAAACAAATGCAAGGCCATGTTGACAAATGCCAGTAGCATGCCTCCCCATGTCCTACTGTAAGGACTGTGGATAAGGCTATAAATACTACTGGGATAAAGGCACAGCTATAGGGATACCTCTGAGATGTTTCTTACATAATGTGAGGTGGAGGAGAGAATAATAGAGGGGGGAGGGTATAGAAGCATGGATGTCATGGAATGTGTGAAGTCTAAAACTCTAATGTATGCCCATACTACTCCCGACTGCAAACCCATTAATGAATAGCCAAAAAAAATTCTTGTAAATCACAATGTGAAGGTAAACTGACCAGATATATGAGTCCTGCCTCTGGATAACATGGGTGTATCTGCACAGCTGAGAGCTATGGCCCCAGCTGGATATGGCCATTCCTTGAAGTTGAGAAAAGCAGAAGGAGGGGAACTCCAGCCAGCATACTAACAAGGTGCTGCACCATTTACACAGAACCAGCAGTCTATTGTCTGTAGCTACCCCTCCACAATGGCAGGTGTGTGCCAGAATGTGTAGTATATATATATATATATATACCTCAGAATATTGGTCTCAGCTTCATTCATCTAGTATTTCCCAGTAAATAACCGTGAGCAAAGAATGATAACTGTCAGTTGATGACATAACACATTGCAGTGTAAAACAGTACATATGTCAGAATATCTATGCTACAACCAAATATGTCACAGAAGCAGTACAGAGAGCAATAGTTACAGTATCCCCTGTATGTTAAGCCCATTGTGTCTCCATATTGGCAACCTGTCTACAGATATTCTACAGAAACAGTGTGCTAGGTGTAGCTGTAGCACACAAAACCCCAAATTGGAGTCCAATCCTCCCTGGAATGGATGCACACACTCAGTCTAGAAGATCATACTGGGCATGCTCCTACACTTACAGAAATGAAGCCCATGTCTCACAACACAGTGGACTACACTTGTCAGTTATTTGCAGCTGTCTGTGCACACACACCAAACTGTACACCATTGATACTTCACACACACACACACACACACACACACACACACACACACACACACACACACACACTGGATAGGAATACACACACATATCTAAAGCAAACATAATATAATATGTCAAACATACACACACAGAGACATGGGGAAGAGAAAGACAAACAGCGACAGAGAGAATCTCATTATGAGGCCTGTCCCACCCACTACACATCCCATTGGCCTGTATCACATGATATGTTGATGTCATTCACTGTAGAAATACCTTTGGTTAGCTCTCAGCCATATAGTATCAGTAGTGTTTGTGATAACTGTGTAACACTACAGTACAAATAGGTATCCATGTAACAGTTGTAATCTCAGTCCTGTCAAATGTAAAGTTGTGTGTGTGTGTGTTTCTAGATGAATGTGGTTGAGGCCATTCACACTCACTAAATCTCCCTTACTTCTCCTTCAGCACTGCTACTGATGTCACTCACCTTCAAAGATACCTTTGGACATCTCTCCAACATATAAGCTCTGTGGGGCTTGTAATAACTGTGTAATGCTATACTGCAGCAAACTAGTAAGTTAGGAGTTCTGATCCTGGTAAATGTGAGTGTTTGTGTGAGAAAGTGTGTGTATCCTTGTAAAGACCTGATTTTGTGGTCATTCACACTTACACTTCCCTCCTTTAGCACTGCTGCTGGTGTGACTCACCTTCAAAGATACCTTTAGACAGCTCTCCCAAATATAAGCTTTGTGGCACATGTGATAACTGCATAATACTGTAGTATAGCAAACTAGATAGATAACAGTTCTGATCCTGGCAACTGTGTAAGTGTTTATGTGAGAGAGTGTGTGTATCCTTGTAAAGACTTGATTTTGTGATCATTCACACTTACAACTCTTCCCTTACCCCTCCTTTAGCACTGCTGCTGATGTGACTCACCTTCAAAGATACCTTTGCCGAGCTCTCCAACATGTAAGCTCCATGGTGCATGTGATAGATGTAGAACAATGTAACAGCAATAACTTCATATGTTTGTGCTTGAATCTCATCCCTGGCAAGTGTTTGCGTGTGTACATATGTATGTCCGTACCCCAAAGATTTTGGTCTCATTTACACCCAGTACACATCTCAGTGTCTGACTTTAGCAGGCCTGCAGATATCATCCACCTTAGAAGTACCTGCTGCCAACTCTAAACCATGTAAGGTCAGTGGGACACATGGTAAATGTGTAACATAATGGTCCTAAAAGATAGTTTGATAGAGGTTTGAACCTCATCCCTGGTAAATGTGTGTGTAGGGTAAAATATTTTTTTGAATCTCTCACCCACTACATCACCCAATGCCAGCATTTACAAGGGCTGTTGATATTCCTCACCTTCTAGGTACCTTGGGACAACATCCATCCTATAAGCTCCATGGTGTGTGCGATAAATGTGGTACACTGTAGCAGCAATACATAGCTAGGTAGGGGTTTGATACTCAGTACTGGCAAGTGTGTGTGTGTGTGTGTGGGGGGGGGGGGGTTGGTGTTATTGTGTAATAACAGGATCCATGGGGGGGGTTGCTATATTATTATGTTGAGGACCTAGTATATGTCACTATGTCCACATTACAAGGCCAACAGTTGTCAAACACCAGAGAGGTTGATGTAGACAATCCACAGCCCTAAATGTGACAGTATGAATTAATAAACAATATAGACAACCCTTCTATTAATCAGAGACCACTCTCCACCCACGTATCATACACAAACACACTCGGCTAGGCAACAACCACTATATTGGTAGTTCCCCTGCATATTGCCTCACAGATAGTACCCATGGTGGGATTGCAGTGGACTACATGCCTGTTGATAACAACAGTGCCACTGACATCAGAAAGTACTTTAATGTGTTACATCTCCTGACTGAGTGTGTGTTATCCAGCAAGTAAAAAGACATGACACCCTGTTCCATCCCTTCAGTAGCCCAATCAATGTGTACAGTGGCCCTTTTGCCATGTTCCCCACTGGATGCCTGCAACAACTGTAGAGTCTGCAAACATACCTCACAAAGGGAATACCATGCCTTATACACATGCCCTGTATGGACAGATGCCAATACCTCCACTGAATGCTTGTATCATACTGTCAATGTAGGTGCAATCGCCACCTCAGTTACATATCCAGGTCTCACCAAATGAGGTCAGGAATGCTACATCAGAAGATACCAATCTGTCCACACAACATGCCCCAAAGACCTCAAGCACACTTCCAAACGTCAAACAACATGCATATGGGACATGTGTGCAACCTAGACACTGTCCATGTTATGGAATATAAATCACATACATGGGAAGCAGTGCACATCACTGGCCACCCACAATAGAAACCTGGATGAGTGGATGGGGAATACAATACCCACCCTGGGGACCACTCCAGTGACTACACTCGTGAGCCACACTGGGGACTATTGTCATGTGGCCTGATGCCAAGGTATTCCCTTGGGCTAGCCTTGTAGAGCCTTCAGGCCCATTCACCTACTACACACCTATGAAGCAATGAACCTATGGATCACAGTACTGGCAAATGTGTGTGTGTGTGTGTGTGTGTGTGTGTGTGTGTGTGTGTGTGTGTGTGTGTGTGTGTGTGTGTGTGTGAGGGTGAATAGTAATCCCAGTGTGTTTGGTTGATGAATATCCCCTGTGGCTGTGGTTATTAGCAATCGGAGATGTGTCCAAACCAGAACATGTACCATTCTCCATTTTACAACAGATGTACATCAACAAGTACCTATGTACAACCCTCAGCCCAATAATCTGTGAGGCATATGCAATCACTGTGTTACAAACCGGGAATTATCGTGCATATACTGTCAGCTGCCTATGACATGGTAGATGTGTCATCACACTGCTATACCCTGTGGTCTTGCTGCAGGGCCACATCCTGGTGACACACAGATGCCTAGAACGGACATGGGGTACAGCATGTAAAAACACATTCACTCAACACTTCACTTGTAGGGGGAGAGAGGGGTAAAGCTGGCACTGAATGTGTTGCCAAGACTGTGGCCAATATCTGTTGTCTCAGGATAGGTATTAGCTTTGTGTAGTAACTCACAGCACTTGTGTTCAATGCTGTGGAGGTTGTTGATGTAACTATCAAGGCTGTTTTGACTGTTGTCAGTGTCTGCTGCATCTCTGCTGCCATAGATGCCTGTCGGGGACTCCATTAGGGATCCAAAGTTGTGTTTGAGGTTGATAAGGGAATTCAACAGTCATGGGACACCACCTTTCCCTGCAACAGTGTCCTCCTTCTGATGTACACTTCAGTAATGGCAGGAGACCATCACATTGTCTCCCAGTGTTTGGAGGACAGTGACTGGGTTCTGCTGGCTCTGCCTTGTACCATGCATTAATGTACCTGTTTGTACAGTGCCTATGTGTATGATTCCACAGTCATGCAGCTACATCCCATTGCCATGGGTGCAATGAAAACATCCACCCCTGTTTTCATGGCTGCAAAGTCAGCTTTGGAGAGTTTTTGCCAGGTGATTTTCTTTGTGGGGGAGTGCGGCTGACATGTTGAGTTCCATGTTGATTATAGCCTGTGTGAATCTCACCATGCAGGGATTGACATCTGGGGCAATGGTCCCATATTTAAGTGGTCAACACAGGTCAAGGTTGTTGCATCTTCTACCATGGGTCAGTATGAGCTGGTCTAGGGCAATGGAAATCATGAATCCCAGAAGTGTTGGGCCAATATACTGGCACTTGGCTACATTCCCCAGGTGATGGAAGGGTAGTTGAAGACTCGTACTATGTCAGTGTTGCATTGGACCATCAGATATGACAGGGTATTGAGGAATGTGCATTGACAGTCTAGGGACATAGATGTGGACCCATAGCAGGCTATGGTCTGGATAGCACCATTAGCCCAAGGCAGTTGTACCAAAATTATCTCCAATGCATTATGATGGGATGCTAGTCTGGAGGTGTTCCTATCCATAATGAATATGGAGACAACACCACCTGTGGAGGTGTCGTGTGATCCATGTTTGGGGGTTGACAGCTACGGAATGCATCATAGCCTGATACTGCAGGTCTGCTGTCTGCTGCTGTGAACCACCTCTCCATTACAGCTGACATGTGTCCTCCACTCCAACTGCTATGAGTGATTGCATCCTGACAATTAGATGTCCACTGTTGAGCAGCATGACCCTCAGATTGCATACATGTGTAGCTATTATGGTGGAAATAACATTAGGAACACTGCCTAATAAGGCACCATAGGGGTGGCAAGACACGCAGCCAGTACCTGGTAACCCAACAGTGACAGATGTAGGACATCAGTGGCAAGTCATTGGGTTCTGGCAATCATACCATCCCAGGCAGAGAGGTCCTGGATCCCCTGAGAGTGACACACAACACGTAAGCCAATGTTACAAACAACCATCTGTTGATAGTACCGCAGCATCATTCTGGGTGACAGCGGTATACTGCCCAGGGCAACTGTCACACCTGCATGAACTGCATAATCAGAGAGTTCAACCATGTCACCTGTCATGTAGTCCAATGATGTGTGTCCCAATTTATTCACATCCACATGGATACGGAGTGATACTCATAGTTGTTGTGGAGTGACATGACTGGCTGTGTCATGTGTTAGATGCTGGCATGTGATTAATATTTGGCTGTTACCTGCTCCAAATTCAACCTAGTGAGTGGGATGTGTGTGCCTCAGTATTGAGTTACCCATGATCACTGTATTGTGGAAGGTGGTTAGCCTTAGGGGCTTAGGTTGGGGGCACACTGTGTAGGTTAAATATGTGTCCCTTGGCATGTGCCATGTCACAGTGTCTGAGTGGGTGTCTGCCTTGCTGGTCTGTGCTGTTTGGGTAGATGTCCATTGAGTACCTCTGGGAAGGTGGGTGTGTGGCTTTTCACTGTATGTCATGGCTGTCAAAGTGGGTGTCATGGTGAGCTACATGTTCCACATGGTGTGGTGCAGGTGTTGATCTTATCCTATTGGCCTGCTAGTCCATTCTTTGCTGGAGAGTGCATATGTCCACATTGGGTGATATATGGGTAACCCTCACAGGTCTGAGTGTTTGGAGTTTAGAGGGGAGGGTTGTCTGTGTACATGTGGTAGTTGCAACAGTGCCCCAGAATGGACATGTGCACCAGGTCAATGGGTGAAAGCACAGATAACCACCCTTCAAACATGCTAGGAGGGGTGGACAAACTAGTAAGTACTGGGGTGACATCTGTGATGAATGAGTACTGCTAACAGCTCACAGGTGTGCCACGCTTCATGATACAATAACCTGCTGAAGTGCCAAGCCATAATGCTAGTTGAAGTGCAAAACAGAAAGAACTAGCATGATGTACGGGTGGAACAGAAGGCAGACTGTCTTCCACCTATAATACTTTACCACAGCTGTGCAGTTATCAGCAGCTTTGGGCATGTAAAAGTCAAGTAAGCTCTGTAGCATGTGCAGTAACTGCATAGCACTGTAGTAAACATACCCAGATAGGCAGGAGTTCTAATCTCAATACTGGCCATTATGTGTGTATGAATCATGTACTATCTGCCTCATACCATTTTTGACCTATGTACTAGCCTTTACACTTCCCTTCACTCCAGTTTAGTAGACCTGTTGATGTCATCCACCTCAGAAGTACTTTTGGTGGCGTTGGAAATGTATAGACTCTGTGGCATGTCTCATAACTGTGTAGCACTGTAGTAGGAATACCTAAATAGGCAGGAGTTCTAATCCCAATACTGGCAAGTCTGTGTGTGTGTGTGTGTGTGTGTGTGTGTGTGTGTGTGTGTGTGTGTGTGTGTGTGTGTGTGTGTGTGTATCATGTACTACCCTTTACACTTCCCTTCACTCCAATTTAGTAGACCTGTTGATGTCATCCACCTCAGAAGTGCCTTTGGAAGAGGTGAAAATGTATAAGCTCTCTGGCGTGTCTGATAACTATGTAGCACTATAGTAGGAATACATAGATAGGCAGGAGTTCTAATCCTAATGCTGGCAACTGTTTGTGTGTATGTGAGGATCATATTATATGTGGCTTATACCATTTTGATGTGTATACCATACACAATGGGTGACCTCCCACTGCCATTACTTTATATAGTGTGTTGACAGCATCTGCCTCACATGCAGCAGGTTAAACCATTGTACAGTCCTCTGTATGGATGTGTCTGGAATACCCATATGTTTGAAATCTATATGTGGTTGGAAGTGGTCTGTCTGCCTTAACAATGCCCATGTATGTGATATTATAGCCAAATAGGCCACAGTGAGTGCAATGACACACATGGCAGCATGAGGTATCATACCTGACTGAAACATCATGCTGATAGCATGTCTGCCACCCTCACAGGTGGCCTGCCTTGTAGGTGCAATACATGAGTACAGATGCTTGGTTTTACAAGTGAACTGTACCTGTTATGGGTCACATTAAAGGCTGGAAGAAATGTGGACTGTCATATTGTGTTCTTAATTAGTATGTAACAGGAACACCTTGCATCTTAAGAGGGGTGTGTACATAATTTATATCCACTGTATACCAGTAATGTGTCATGCATGAC
This sequence comes from Protopterus annectens, assembly GCF_019279795.1. Taxonomy (NCBI): domain Eukaryota; kingdom Metazoa; phylum Chordata; order Ceratodontiformes; family Protopteridae; genus Protopterus; species Protopterus annectens. Next base: position 1,196,699,103 of record NC_056725.1, on the reverse strand, counting down.
CTTACCTTAGGACATTTGTCCAGCACAATTTGGTGGCCTCTGTCCAGACATCTTGGCACTGACAAGTTGTGAGGTATGCTACAGGAATGTTAAATTCACATCAGATAGGCCCCAGTGGTGATGAATGTGATGCAATACAGTTAACCCCAGCACACGTGAACATGCACAACAAGCAATATAGCTATTACGTAAAGCAATATAGCTATTACTGATGGTTGTGTGCATGGTAAATTGCATGCACTTCACATGGCGGGGGTATTACCAGGCAACAACAGACAATGTAATGCCCACCAAATTCAGACTGCTGTCCCATATGCAGACCAGAGGATCCTTGGTAGTTGTGAGGAGGGTTATTGTCAGCAGACACACATGTGACCTTGGTATAGGATGGATGCAGCATGTCTGCACATCTACAGTACTTACCGCAATAATACACAATGTCCTGTCTTCATCATAGATGTGCACCTCTGGGCATTAGAAAACCCCATCCACAACTCCAGTCAGACCTGAGACATGCATATAGATACAATACAGATACATGTATGTCTGATACATTAGTGTACTAATCCCCACTGGGCCCCTTACCTGCATGGTCCTCATCCAGTGTGTGTGTGTGTGTCTGTGTGTGTGCAACTGACCTCGACAATGATTCTCTCAGCATCATGGCTTGTGCATTCGGCGTGTGGCTCAAGTGTGGTGAGGAGTTCCTCGGTGGGTGTCAGTGGGGGCTGGATGGCTGGGCCCTCACCCATGTGTAGCCAGTCCCTTGCTACAGCAGCAGCCCATTGATGGGCATGGCATTTGAGGTTGGTGGCCCGATGCTGCACATGCACTTAAGTTCTGCTGTGCAGTCTGGCATCATTTACCCTGTGGGACACACTGCTCCACAAGGCAGTCCTCTCCCACATATATTCTGCTGTCTGTCCACATGACAGGGCCTAATGTATAATCACAGATTGGGTGATGATATCTGTTTCCCCAACAGAGAATGCTGGTAGGTGAGCACTCTGCATGTTACCTGAAAGACATGAAAAGGAAAAGGTCACAGGACCTCATACAGTTGTCAAAATCCACATCAACAGTGGTTATTACTTGCAAATAATCCAGATTACCCCAGAAACCTCCAAGCTATCATGTCTATAGCTGCTTGCATTACACGCCTGTCCCTGGGCTATCTTATTCCCCTCAATGTTGGATACTTGATTGCATAATCCTCTATCCTCCATTCATTTCTATGTAGGATGTTGACAGCGGTCATTTTCCATGTGGATGATGTGTCATATTCCATGTGGATGGTGATGTTCCCACCTAACCTGTGTGATGCAGGTTGCCTATATCCATGGCATGTGTATATGAGGTGTTATTTACCCCCAACACAGGTCTGTGTTTGATTGTGGTGTGTGATGGAGCTCTGAGAACATGCCTGAGTTAATGTAGGAGAAAGACACTGATGTTATTATGCCCCATGGAGATATGCTGTTGTTGCCATCAGTAGGCAATATGTACATACTCAACATTGCTGTGGGGAGGAGTGTAGTTGATTTGCATATCTCCATGTACGACTGGGGTGGACAGGGTGGTGATGTTCCCACCTAACCTGTGTGATGCAGGTTGCCTACATCCATGCCATGTGTGTATAAGGTGTTCTTTACCCCCAACACAGAGTGAATTGTGTTGTTTCATCTGAGACTTGCAACATATGTGGAGACACGGTTGCAATTGTCCTTGGTGGTGTGGATATATCCAATTCATAATCATAGTCAGCCTTACAGGACATCACCTGTGAACGTACCTGCTTACTCAGATATAGGTGGACTTGCTTCAAAGTTGTTGCCTGCACCTATGTGTCCCTGTACAGTCAATGTTGCAACCTATTATGTGGTTTGTGTATTGCTGCTGTCCACCAAAGGGGATTACTCTACCTTGGTGGAAGCTGGATATACAGGTCAGGTGCTGCTGTGTCCATATAGCTACAGTGGATAAAGGCTACACAGCCCTAAAACACTGCCTGGTATTTGTGCAATTGAAACATGACACCACAATAACTCATTTCATAACAACTCCCACCTGTAGTGTGACCTATAGCCTGTACAATTCAATTGAAAACATAACAATCTGGTCTGTGAAAACATATGGAAATAATACTCAGTACAATAAGCCAGCTGAATGAGTGTGCACACCCTTAAACTTGTGTATGCACCTCTTGAGATGGTTACAGCATTATTCCGTCTTGGTCTGGTCATGGCACATCTTCACTTGGCAATAGTTGCTCACCTTCCTAGAAACACCTTTGATTGTATTGCAATGGAATTGGACAGGTTAGGGGTCACATTCAAGATGAGAAACATTATGAAATGATCTTCTGTGGTCTGCTTGTCATACAGCACACAAACTTGGCATTCCAACAGGGGTGTGTGCACTTGTGATATCCACTGAATATAGGTGTTGATATAGCTGGTAGTGGTAGGCATGGAAAGAGGCTCATAACACTTCTCTGATTAATACCTGATAATCATGCCTACTCCAGTACCCACATCAGTGTCAGGGCAATGCAACCACCAGTAGCTCTACACATATATGTCTGTTGTATGCACTGACACTGATATAACACACATGTGCAACATGCACAACCTATTTACCTGACTGTTTGAAACCCATGTGATTAGTTTTGTGCCTTCCAGCTGAACATATGCATACATATGTGGGCTCAGGGGATACCTGGTATACATTTCTATTGAATGTAAGTATGGCACACTGTATTTACAGTCTTGCTGCTCAAGCATACTTCTCAACCTGTTACAGCAGTACATCTGGACAATGGCACACATAAATGGGTGTCAAAAGGGACACCAGTATTGATACTCTATTAATATAGCTGCACCATATATTAGTACATTGATTGCACAGTAGGGTTTGACATCACTGTGATAACCTGGAAGATGTCCAACAGTCATGAGTAGGCTATTATGTTGCAATGCCATTGCTCACAGACCTGGCAATGGTTTGATTGACATAACATTGATATATGTGTATGTGACTACAGATATCAGTTACAAATGTGCTTATTCGCAAGTAGAACACTGTACAGTTGAATGTTATTAAGTCAATATATCACATGCAGTTCAACATATATATCTGCAACAGTATTCTACTACGCACACACCCTCTATAGGTGTCTTAGCTTTACAAGGCAAACATGTGTCATACTCATAATTACAGGTAACATGGATATGGAAAACATCCCATTAACTGGCCTAGCAGTGGCACAGTCACAACTGTTTGACAGAAACCTCTGCAGTTGTCATATATGAGCTATCCTTTCACAGGTGAGTCAGGTTCCTGAGCTGTGTTCCCACCCCACAACCTCTCAGAGCATCACATCTGGATAATGCCTAAAATGATGGGAGGATAAATAGGGACAGACTTTAAATATACCTGTGACAAACATAGGAAGTTTGTAGAATGATAGATTATTCTTAAGGATGTGGAGTCTTAAACTCAAGTGTTTGTCATTACCTGATGACTTCAATCCTCAGCTATTTGCCAGTAAAGTACAGATCTCAGGAAGAACAGACAAAAATACATGATGGTAAAATGTGGACATTCTGTGAGGATCTGTACAGTTGAGAGGTATGTCTGTGATATCTCCCACTGCAGAGAGGGCCTGATGCTATGGCCATAGCAGCTGTTTAGCAGGACATTAGTACAGCATGTCTTGTTGGGACATATATTCCTCCAAATCATACTTCCCATTATTACAGACCAGGTACTACATTCAATTACTAGCTTACATGTTCCACTTACCTTTTTTCTTTCTTCTCTTTTCCAGTTTATGTCTCATTTGTTATTTCTCTCTCTCTCTCTATCCATGTGCACTACAGGGATAGACCTGGTTTCAATAGGTGGCAGCATGGCTTTTGTAGGTGATGCTCATGACCAGGTGATGGCCTGTGCACCTATTGGGGCTCCCCACTTATTAACTGCATGCAGAGCAGCTGTGTAGTTCTTCCAATAGCCAATGTCATGACAACACACTCCTATAAATGAGTACTCCATGTTGGCGTGGCCCTTTCCCTTACTTGTGAGAAAGAGATCCTGGAGTTGTGTAGGCTACTACCTCTTACAACAAGACTTGTGGCGACAAGCCAACTAAATGGTGGGGAAGGTTCAGGACTTAGGAGCAGAATATGAGTATTGCTGTTATATGTTTGGAATACTGCTAGTTTAACAGGGTTTGTTTGCACATGCTACTTCTGCATGGGTTTCAGTCTGACAAATTTCTGTCTCTGCATTGCTCTCAACTGTAGGGCCATCCACATAATGGCCACAGGTTAGCCTGTTATGTATGGGCTGTTCCCTAGACAGGTGTTGTTTTTGGCAAATCAGTAGCATACTCTGGTGATTGCATTATGTATATGGTAACATTCTTTTTTCTGACTTTATATCTCTCAGAAAAGATATATTACAACAAACCCTGTAACACCAGCAACTTTCTTAGTGTATAACAGTAATATTTCATGTATGGCAGTGTATTTGGGCTTCTGTCCACCAATTATGTCAGGCTTTGTCCAGATGTCATACAGTAGTAGGTGGATAGGTATACTGGTCTTTCATTATTTACTGCTGTAATTCCTGCTGAGGGGAAATGGCTGGGAAACATGTTGAAGTCTGTACATTCAAGAGGTAGGTGTATAGGGAATGCTCTTATATGGCCTTGTAACACATTTTATGTGGGGAACAGTAACACATGTTTTAAAACTAGTTTGTTAGAACATGTCAGATGTATTACTGATAAGAAATATGTCAGTTCTACAGCTGTACATTTGAATAAATCACACCATGGGGACAGTGGGTCTCAAGGTACTGTTTCTGAAAATATCTGTTCCTCAGTGTGATAAAACATTCATAAATGGACAATTGTTATGTACAAACTTCAATGTATTAATATTAACTGTGACACTTTATCATGTAGGGGGTTAGATGACGAGTGTAATTAGGTGTTAATTGCTTCTTGGGATTAAGGTATGTATTTCTGGTGATGTTTATTCCTTGAAGGCTTTGGCCAAGACATCAGAGTATAATAAACATGTGTGAATTACTGGCTGGTTGTATTTTTCTTTGCTATGTTCAGATATTTTATTTGTTTTGCTAAGAGATTGTTGTATGTCTGGCCATTGTGTATGGCCCATCATGATTTTGTAGCAGTGTACTGTTCACTCATTTATTTGGACTATTGGGGGGGAGCAGAAGTGAGTGCCATGGCTGCTTTTTGTATCCAACTGTGCATACTGCCCCAGTTGTGGGTGGTCTATCAGCAGCATATGTTTGTATGTGCATTTTGGGACATCTATGCATATATATATATATATATATATATATATATATATATATACATGTATGTATGTTTGCATGTATGTATGTATATATATATGTATATATGATTCCCTTTCACAAGATCAAATAGATGGAAGCTCGAAATTCATAATCTCGAGACCTGAATCTCAAACTTCCATTCACTCAAAATTGTGAACGGGAGCCTTAGGTTTAAAAAAATAAAAAGTTAATTTACCTTATTGCAGAAGGCCAGGTCCCCCTGTACCCTAGCAGTTTAAATGTGAATGTTCCTTGATGGCACTATAGCGGAGGAATGGAAAATCTTCCATTTGCACTTACGCTTATAGCGCGGAGATTTCCCTTTCCTTCACTATAGTGTGATCTCGGAGTAGGTATATTTAAGTACGGGGTGTAGGGGTGCAGGGGGGTGAAGCCCCCCTGCGAAAATATTTGAAAGGTGTTAATTTTTTTTTGTCCCTTTCATATGTTCGAGTTTCTCTAAATTCCAGAGTCTGGTTTCGAGTTTATGACTTTCGAGTTTAGAGAAATTCGATCATATGAAGGGGAACCTATGTTCTATGCCTATCACCCTCCAGGACAATTCCTCTTGAAAATGCTAATAGCTTGTTTTTTAAATTAATTCATACATGTTTTTCTAACTGTTTTGTGGAATTCCCACCTATTTTTGATTGTAATAATAGTTCAGTGTATTTTTACTATTATCTTTCATTATGTGATTTACCATTGTACTATGGAGCTTTTCTCCCCGGCCTCCACTGAAAACGGGCTCTCGAGCCCAGTGGACCTCCCCGGTCACCAAACTGAAATAAATAAATAAATAAAATAAATAAATAAACCATATATATATATATATATATATATATATATATAGATAGATATATAGATAGATATATGTATATATGTATATATGTATATGTATATGTATATCTATATATATCTATATATCTCTATATATATATATATATATATATATATATATAGATATAGATATAGATATAGGGATTCCATACATTTGGTCGGATTACACTTGGTCAAAAATGATACCAGGCATTGCACTTTACTGAAAGCTCACTTGACTGAAAGCTCATTGGTCGAAGTTCATTTGGTCAAAAATGGAATATAGCTCCTACCTCACTGCAGTGCAACCCTGGAGTGAGAATATTAAATAAGGGGTGGTGTGGGGAGCACAACCCCCCACAATGGTGGGTGTGGGGGGCGTAGCCCCCCACATCATTTTAATGTATTCACTATTATAAGAAGATATACCCATTAGAAATGCATTGATATATATATCTTTAGTAAAAACTATTGGCATAATGTGGGGGGCTACACCCCCCACACCCCCTTATTTAATATTCTCACTCCAGGGTTGCACTGCAGTGGGGCAGGGGCTATATTCCATTTTCGACCAAATGAACTTCGACCAAGTGAGCTTTCAGTCAAGTGAGCTTTCAGTGAAGTGAAATGCCTGGAATCATTTTCGACTAAGTGTAATTCGACCAAATGTATGGAAGCCATATATATATATATGCAGGGAGATCCATATATATTAACAACAATATATAAATATATTATATATATATATGTATATATATATATATATATATATATATATATATATATATATATATATATATATATATACACACCTCAGTATTTATTGTTAATATATTTATATATTGATAATATATATGGATCTCCCTGCATATCTCACTCTCTCTCTATCTATGTTTCTATATATATATATATATATATATATATATATATATATGTATATATATATATATATATATATATATATATATATATATATATATATACCAATCGTTCCTAATTGCACACTTGTCTCTTCCCTATTTTAAACTGGCTGTAAAGAAGGGTATGTTTGAGACAAAATCCCCAAAAGATACAGCTGAGGTGGCTTACTGGTAAATTGCATAGGCTATGGTGTGCAAGGTCCTGTAAGCAATGGTTACACTTGCTAAGTATAGCTTAACCATGGTAAACAGTGATCACCTTTCAGTCTGATAAAATAGCAGGGTAATGACATCTTTAATAAGTGTACTTAATTCCCTGTACATAATATGCTTCTATGTGCTGTCATTACAGTAACAAGGGGTGTTAGTATACTGTATGGGGTATCTGGATATACATGGGTAGTACCACAATCAGTTCTCTTTGGATTTGTTTCATACATGGGTAGTATCCCAAATTATATGCAGTCACATTTGCATGTTACACTTGCTACAGTGCACTGGTTGACAGAAATAGTTTAATGCATACGGTATCATTATGTTAGTACTTTTAACAGTGCTTTTTCAAGTAAGAGTAGATATCAGATTACAATACTGGAACCATACACCCCTGCATGCAAAGCTGGACTCTGAGTACTGAGTATCTTGTTCTAGTTGTTTGAGCTGTATGTTTATATGTATCTCCTATTGGATATTGATCTTATATGTTGATATTAACTGTAGACTACTATGTTCTTTGGACATGTCATCGGGGACTCCTATCATGTAGTAATGGCATACCTTACAGTTTCATATGTGTATCTTTCAATACATTCATCCTAATGCATAACCTGTTGGCTATCTACTTTCTGTCTGTCCTCTGTACAGATTTGCAGATGTCAGGTATTTCTACAGCCATACCACTATGTAGATGCCCACATTTTATTGTGCTGTGGGCCTGGACACTGCTGCTAGTTCTGACATATGGGACATTCCTTAATGTGGGCTGTGCCCCATTTCCTTGCTTGTGTGAGGTACATTACAGAGGTGGTGGCCTACACATTCACATACAGTGGGTGGCAATATGTCATAGGACAGGACATGTGGAGACAGCCAACCAACATGGGGGACATATTCCCAGATTTGTGAACAGATTATATGTCATCACTGCTGTTGTACACATGGTGGATTGATAGACTGACAGGGTTTGTGTGGACATGCATTTAGTGTGTGACGTCACGACTCACAGTGATATGTCTCTGACATACCTCTCCACTGGCACACTGTCCATAGACTGTCCACATGTCTGCCTGTAATGTTTTGTGTGCTCACCAGACAGTTGCTGTCCTTGGTAAATCAGTTGTGGACTCTGGAGAATGCAGTCAGTAAATACTCACATCTATTGGTATTACCGACATCGTATTCCTCATAAAGGACGTTAGAACAAATCCAGTGACATCTGCAACTGTCTCAATGTATGACAGCAGTATGTCCAATCTACCCCTGTGTTTGTGCCTCTGTTTGCACATAGTGATATAAGGGTTGATGCCGAGCTTAGTGAGTGGGGAATGTTATCAAAGGCTTTGGCAAGATCAATGTAGGCTGTATGTGTCACCTTGCCTTCATCCACAGCTCAGGTGGCTGACGGCAAAAGGTTGACCAGGTTGAATGAGCAGGTGTGAGCTACCCTTCACAAAGGCAAACTGTGTGGGATCCTGAGTCTGCAGATTCCCATATCCCTGTTTATTAGGTGCATGGTGATGCATTCCATAGCTTCGCATAACAGACTTGTCAGGCAGTTGGGGCAGTATTTACCAGGGTCTGTAGTTACACCTAATTGTGGGGAGGGGTGACTATAGCAGTGCACAATTCAGTAGGGACAAAGCCTGAGATGAGGCTGTGCTTGAACAAGGCACACAATTAAGGTGCCAGGTTACTCTGTAGTTCATGTAGAACACAGCCAGGGATATTCTCAGGTCCCATACATGCTGTATTATTGCCTTGGACAGTGGTGTTGTAACCTCTGCTGCAGTAATACTGGGTGCCTGGTTGTGTACTGGTATTGTGATTGGTCCTTTGGGGTGGAGTGAGGGGTACAGTTTGTACTCAAGATGCCAGACAGTATATTGACATTATTTGTTGGCTCAATCTGGGAAGTACCATTGTCTAGTTGCTCAGAACAATTACTGGTATTGCCATGGAGATTCTTTACATAACTGTATAAGGCCTTCTGGTTGTCTTTACTATGTGGTCCAAGTCTGTTCTCACAGCTAACTTTGTAGTATTTGATGAGGGATCTCAATTATTCATTGAGGCTGATAAGGGTTTATTTCCTGTCTTGGGACTTCACCTTATTCTGCATCGGTTCCCTCCTTTTGTTGTACAGTTTCTTTATGGCAGGGGACCACCAGATCAGCTTTCTTTTTTTGGAGGTGAGGATCCTCTTTGT